>NW_006408757.1:763722-789272 GCF_000296735.1 Chrysochloris asiatica
AAAAAAAAAAACAGCATACAGGAAGAAAGCAAAAGGTCATTAAGAAGACAAGAAAGAAGGAAAAGACCAAAATGGATGTCAGAAGAGACTCTAAACTTTCTCTCCAGCATAGAGATGCTAAAGTAAATGGAAAAAGTGAGGAGGTACAAGAGCTGAACAGAACATTTTAAAGGGTAGCTCGAAAAGGCAAGTCAAATATTATAACAAAATGTGCAAAAGACATGGAGTTAGAAAACCAAAAGTTTTTCTCAAGCTCAGTATTTCTAAAGCTGAGGGAATTGAAGAAACAATTCAAACCTTGACTTGCAGTAATGAAGGATTCTATGGGAAAAATACTGAATGATAAAGAAAGCATCAAAAGAAGTTGGAAGGAATACACAGAGTCATTGTATCAAAAAGAAATGGTCAACATCAAGGGAGAAGAGCACAAGTGGAATGTGGGAGCCTATTCAGAGAAGCAGTGACACTAGAGATAGATGGAAGCAGAGATGAGAACATGGAGAGACAGAGCAGCTGAGGACTCTAGACTCATGGAAAGAGAGGGACTGAGTGCTGAAGAGGAAAGATACATCAGTTTGAGGACTAAGTTGTGCCTGATCCAAGCCATGGTATTTTCAATATCCTCATATGTATATGAAAGTTAGACAGTGAATAAGGAAGACCATAGAAGAATTGATGCATTTGCATTATGGTGTTGGAGGAGGATATTAAATGTACCATGGACTGCCAAAGAACAAACAAATCTGTATTAGAAGAAGTACAACCAGAGTGCTCCTTGGAAGCCAGGATAGTCAGACTTTGTCTCTCATACGTCAGACAGATTATTAAGAGGGGCCAGTCCCTGGAGAAGGATATTATGTTTCATAAAGTCAGAGATAAAGATAAAGAGGAAGATCCTCAATGCGATGCACTGGCAGAGTGGCAGCAGCAATGGGTTTAAAAGTAGCAATGATTGTGAGGTTAGTGCAGGACCGAGCAGTGTTCTGTTCTGAGGTGCACAGAGTCGCTATGAGTTGGTACCGATTCAATCATATCTTTGAAAGGGTCTTGTGCAGCAGGTTTTCCAAATGCAATACATCATTTGATTTCTTGACTGTGGCTTCCATGAGTGTTGATGGTTGATCTGAGTAAAATGAAGTCTTTGACAACGTCTATCTTTTTCTCCATTTATATAGATGTTTAACTTGAGTGCCTAAATATTTATGTACTCAACGATTATTGTTATTACTGTCATTCTAGGATTCTATATGTAATATTATTTACCTCTGTTACCTGTAATTCATGTGCTTCTCCCAGTATCTTCCTTTGCATTGATAATTTTGTGATAAATTTGATAATTCCTTTTCATTGATAATTTTGACCTCACCTTTATTGTATATTACATTTCCTTTCATCCAACTTAATATATGTCTAGACTCTAGTCCTGTTGTGGCACTGCAGGATAAACACTGGACTGGCTACTACAAGAACAAGCAAATTGCTCGTCCAGGAGACATCAAGACAAGTGATCGGGTCCTCTCAGGGTAAACCTTCTGCCAATACTATGACTCAGTGGGAATACACGAGCAGAAATGCTCTCTGATTGGTGACTACGTTGTTCACTGATAACGGGAAGTGCGAAGAAACCTGCAATGAAGCAGCAAGCTAAGCCCTACTACATTCAAAAGATTCTTGTGAACCGTGGTGGAGCCCTGGTTGGCCAGCAGTATGGCAAGACCTGGGGACTCCTAGACCCAGAGTCAGTGACACAGCCACAAAGGACTAGAGTGGAGAGTGTAGTGTCCAGCAGATAAGAAGTGAGTGCATATGCACAAGAAGACCGACACTTGCAGAAAATACCCACTTGACCTTGCTTCAATGGCTGGATGATCAGAACTCAACTAGAAGAAGAAAGACGAGGAAATAAAGAGTAATCTGATACAATTTGATGAACTTGACCTACACCAATGGATGCAGTAGCTCAAAAGAGGGAACAAATCTTTATAGTGAGGATCATTCCCACCCCTCAATACACAGGGTAGAAAGGGATGGGCAACTTTGACATTGTTGTTGTTGTTGTTAAGTACCGTGGAGTCAATTCCGACTCATAGTGACCCTGCACAGGGTTTCCCAGGCTGTAAATCTTTACGGGAACAAAACGCCTCATCTTTCTCTCGCGGAACTGCTGATAGTTTCGAACTGCTGACCGACTCGTAACTGGCAGCCCGACTCGTAACCACTATGCTATCAGAGCTCCTTAACTTGAACAAAGGCTACCCAAAATGGGGGGCTATAAAGACAAGAAATGACTGGCTTACAAGCTTTCAAGAGGGAGCCTAGATCCAGAGGGCGCTGAGGAAGGAAGAATCTCCACGGAGTAGTGTCCAATCTGTATGGGCAGGACTGAGGAAAGGAGATGGGGATGGCTCTCATGTAGCACAATAGTGAATAATTACTATCGGGACTGACTATGAGGGCTGGAAATGTAAAGGTGGACATTTTGTAGCAAAAGTAGTGGAGTGGTTGACTTTGTCCAGGAGTGGAGGTCCCTGGGACCATCAAGGGAAAAGAATGGGGAGCGGGACCCTACCCAGAGAAGCAGGGATGCCAGAGATGGAGGCAGAGATAATGACGTGGAGAGAGGGAAAGGCTGGGGACTCTAGACCCAGAGAGGGAGAGGGGCTGTGTGATGACGACTAGGGGGGTACGCTTGCAGGGTATACCCTTTGGTTGGTTGATGATGCATGGAGGGGATTGTAGCCATGGCAATGAAACGATATATGATAGGAATGTAAAGCTAATGTTCTCCCCTGTAAACTAACACAAAATTCACAATAAAATATTAAAATAATAAAGTTGGAAATATAAATACCACATGATCCAGCAACTTCACTTCTAGGTATATTTCCTAGAGAAATAAGAGTCGTGAATAGATATAATACACACCCATTATTAATAATGGCAACAAGATGGAAACAACTTAGGTGTCCATCAACAGATTAATAGGGACACAGACTCAGTATATGCACACAATGGAATGGATTAGCAATGAATCAGTGGTAACATGGATGAACCTAGAGGAAATTATGCTGAGTGCAATTATTCACAAAAAGGCAAATACTGTATGCATTCACTATTGTAAAAATGAGGCAAAAGTTTACACTAGAAAGAATTATTCTTTGCCGGCTACCAGGGGTGGAAGGTGGAGGGAGGATAAATCACTAACTAGAGGATTGTTGTTGTTAAGTGCCTGAATCATAGTGGTTCTGACTCATAGCATCCCTATTTAGGGTTTCCAAGGTGCCACTGGTAGGTTTGAATCTCCCCCGTCTTGTATTACCAGTATTTCACACTTTTATTTATATAGGTCTATTATATGGTATGAAGGAGCTCTGGTAGTGTAGTGGTTACGAATCGGGCTGTGAACCGCAAAGTTAGCAGTTTGAAACTACCAGCTATTCCACGGTAGAAAGATGAGGCTTTCTGCTCCCGTAAAGATTTACAGCCTTGGAAACCCTGTACAGGGTCGCTATGAGTCAGAACCGACTTCATGGCACATAACAACAACAATTGTATGGTACGGAGTCCTAGTGTGGTGCTGTGGGTTAATGTGCCAGACTGCAAAGCCATTTGAACTGCATGGTTCAAGCTCACCAGCTGCTCCTCGGAAACCCTATACTGGGTTGCTATGGGTCGGAGTTGACTCAACGATACTTAACAACAACAACATTGTATGGTATGGTGCTGTGGACAAAGCACTGGACCTGGGATAAAACACTGGATCACAAGGTCAGTCTGAACCACAAGGTTGGCAGTTCCAACTCACCAGCCACTACTCAGAAACCCTGTACAGGGTTGCTATGGGTTGGAACTGACTCAATGGCACTTCACAACAACAAAAACAATTGTGTCTATGGAATCCTGATGTGACACTGTAGGATGAGCACTGGGCTTAGAACTACAAGGTCGGCTATTCAAATCCATCAGCTGTTCCTCGGAAACTCAATACAGGGTCACTGTGAGTCAGAACTGACTAGATGGCACTTCACAAAAAACAACTGTGTCTATGGTTAGATTAATTCCTAAGTATTTAATCTTTTGTGTTTATTGTATATGATATTGTTTCCCTGATTCGCTTTTCAGAGTTCTCTTTGGCAGTGTAGAGGAATCTGACTGCTTTTTTTGTATATTTGATTTACATTTCCTGATGACTAATGATGTTGAACCACAATTCATCTGTCAGTTTGTCTTACTGTGGTAGCTTAGAGGTATGCCACTTGGTGCTGCTGTGATTCTGGAAGCTATGCACTGGTATTGTAAATATCAGCTGGGTACACTGGTGAACAAGTTTCAATTGAGCTTCCAGACTAAAGCAACTGGGGAGAAAGAGAGGCGGACTACTTCTGAATGTTTAGTCACTGGAAACCTTATGAATAGCAGTGGAACACTATTACATAGCACCAGAATATTGAATACTGAAACATTGTGAATAGCACCAGAAATATTGTCATATACAAAGAGCTCTGGTAGCATAGTGAATTATGAGTTGGGCTGCTAATCTCAAGGTCAGTAGTTCAAAACTATAAGCGGTTCCGCAGGAGAAAGATGAGGTTTTCTGCTTCTGTAAAAACCTGCAGCCTCAGAAATTTAATACAGGGTCGCTATGAGTTGGAACCAACTCCACAGCACATAACCACCATCACCACCACTGTCATACAATGCCAAAGATGAGACCTTCAGGTTGGAAGAGACTAAAAATAACGAATGGGGAAGAGCCGCCTCCTCAAAGTAGAGTTGACCCTGATGACATGAATGGAGTAAAGTTTTTGGAATCTTCATTTGCTGATGGGGTACAAATCAAAATGAGGAGAAACAAACAACTGTAAACATTCATTAATAAATGGAACATGGATGAAGTATGAATCCAGGAAAATTAGAAGTTGTAAAAAATGAAAAGGTTCACATAAAGAACAATATCCCAGGCATTAGTGGCCTGAAATGGACTGGTATCTGAATCTGACAATCCTAAGATCTACTATGCTGGCAATGAAAAATAGAAGAGGAATGGCATGGCATTCATCATCAAAAAGAACATTTCAAGATCTATCTTGAAGTATAATACTGTCTGTGATAAGATAATGTCTATATGCCTACAAAGACAACCACTTAACACTACTATTATTCAAATTTACACACCAACCACTGAAGAACTCTACAAACTTCTGATATGGCGCTATAGGATAAGCACTGGATCACAAGGGTGGCAGTTCAAACTCACCAGCCACTCCTCAAAAACTCTATACAGGGTAGCTATGAGCGATTTCAAACTAACTCAACAGCACTTAACAACAACAATTAACTTCTTCAATCTGAAATTGATCAAACATGCAATCAAGATGTATTGATCATTACTGGTGATTGGAATGCAAACCTTGGAAACAAAGAGGAAGGATCTATCATTGGAAAAGATGGCCTTGGTAATAGAAACGATGCTGGAGATCGCATGATAGAATTTTGCAAGACCACTGACTTATTCTGGATTGCAAATACCTTTCTAAAAAACATAAAAGATAACTAACTATACACATGGACCTCATCAGATGGAATACAGAGAAATCAAATTGACTGCATTTGTGGGAAGAGAAGGTGGATAAGCTCCATATAATCAGTCAAAACCAGGCCGGGGCAGATTGTGGATCAGATGGTCAATTGCTCATACGCAAGTTCAGGCTGAAGTTAAATAAAATTAAAACAAGTACATGAAAACCAAAATTTGACCTTGAACACATCCCACCTGAATTTCCAGATCATCTCAAGAACAGATTTGAAGCATAAGACACTAATGATTGAAGACAAGAGTTGTTCGATGACATCAAAACGATTACACAGGCAGAAAGCAAAAAAAAAAAAAAAAAAAGGTCATTAAGATTACAAGAAAGAAGTAAAAGACCAAAACGTATGTCAGAAGAGATTCTGAAACTTGCTCTCCAGCGTGGAGATGCTAAAGCAAATGGAAGAAATGAGGAGGTAAAAGAGCGGAATAGAAAATTTCAAAAGGCAGCTCAAGAAGACAAAATCAAATAATATTTTATTACTTAAAGAAGTTTATTATCAAGGAAAAGGATCACACTTGTAGAGGTGGGAGAGTCCCAAGTCCATGCCATTTAAGCCAAGATTGGCAGGTGTATCCAGGAAGCAGATGGGCAGACATGCGTTCCAAGTCTGGGCTGGGTGAACTGACAATGGCAGTCAGGCCAGGCAGGCAGACAAGCAGATAAATAATAGAGCAGGCCAGTGGCTCAGGTTAGAAGAATCAGAGGTTGGAGGATGTCCCAGATGTGAGGTCCCAAATGCGAGATCCTGATCCGGGAGAAAAAAGAAAACTTTTCCAAAGTGTCCATTATATTAGGAGCAGGCCACACCCCAAGGAAACATCATTTCAATTGATTGGTTGCTTATAGCCAATCATTGTAGAGTTAACTATGTCTGCTCATAGCCAATCATTATAGAGTTAACTATGTCTGCTCATAGTGAATCATCATAGAGTTAACTATGCCTGATTTAGATTTCACCATGGTGATAACAACATCTCAGCTGCCACTGGGAATCCTAGCCCAGTCAATTTGACACAAAACCATAACTATCACACTAAAGGTAATTCAAAAACAGCTGCAACAGTATATTGACAGGGAACTGCCAGAGGTTCAAGCCGGATTCAGACAAGGACATGCAACAAGGGATTATCACTGCTGACATCAGATGGATCTTAGCTGAAAGCAGAGAATACCAAAAAGGTATTTTTTTATTGTTGCTGTTGTTAAGTGCCATTGAATCGGCTCCGACCCACAGTGACCCTGTATAGGGTTTCCAAGGAGTGGCTGGTGAGCTTGAACTGCCAACTTTACAGTTTAAACTGACCTTGCAGTCCAGCACATTAACCTGTAGTGCCACACCAGGACTACCATGAGTCTGAACCGGCTTGATGGTATCCAGCAGCAGCAGCAACAGAATGACTTACTAAGCTACTATGTTTCAAGTGTTATGCTAGGTTCTTCATATATATATTTTTTCATATAATTGCAGTAATTTCAGCATTATTATTTCTTGAGCGTAAACATTCACAAGCAATCTCTTACTACTTTACTTTCTTATTCTAAAACCTTCAGTAGCTCTCTATGCACTTACAAATATATAACACAAATTTTCACAGCTAAGAAATGTAGCTACTCCATGATGTACTTCCAACTCACTTTTCCTATCTCATGTATTGAATGCTCCAAACCACTGCTGTTCATGGTACACAGCACATCCTCTCTGAACTCTGACCTTGTGTAGAACATCATTCTCAGCACTGGGCTCAAGTGTAACAATGATTCTGAAGATGGCACAGGGAAGGGCAATGTTTTGTTCTGTTGTGCGAAGTTTTGCCATGAATTGGAACCAACTCAATGGCAGTTAACAATAACAATTTCACTGAGGGTAGAATCAATATGTTATACATTCAATAAAAAGTTATTAAATTAATACTAAATAAAATACCACTCCAGATTGCTTTGGGGAGTTTCCCTAATCACTGTCACTCTATTCTTTGGTACACTACAAATCATCAATTTTAGGTTTTAAGGAAATATAAAATCTCTTACCCAGAGAGAAGGAGGACAGGCATCTCATTACACAATATTAATAACTTCCCTATAAACACACAAGATAGTCATTTGAAATTCAGTTTTCCTTATGAGAAACCTGATCTGACTGGGTTTCAGACAAGACTATGCAAATGAGGAAGAGAATCTGTGGCAGATGTTTCATAGGAATTAATTTGGGGGAAGGGGTTGGGGTGCCAGAGTAGAATAAAAACTAGGGGTGATGGCATTAATGATGTTTTTAGATATAAAGAAAATCCCAGGAACAACATTTTATTGTTATTCTCTTTTTTGTTTTGTTCCACGAAGACAGACCATGTTGTATGCTCTTAAAATCATTCACTGGTGCCACTTTACCTTTAATACAAGGGGATGAAAGTGTTTTTTGTTGTTGTTGTTTGATTTTCCAAAATAATTAAAGTACTAAAAGATTCATCATAGGATAATGAGATGCTAGAACATACAGTGGTTAGACTAAACCAATGCTGGTAGTAGGATGTGGTAACCCTAATTTGTCCCTTAGACAGATCTCTGGTGGATGCATTCCCTTCTATGTTCCCAGCAGGTTGTCTCCTGACTTTCTAGCTTGCAGCCATATCATCCTCATGTTTCCAACAAGCATTCTCAGCACTCTCTCGAGACTCACTCCATACAGATTAAAGAAATGAGAAATTCAGAGTTGAAAAAGTAAGAAGGGTAGAATGCAGATGGAAAAAAGGAGAAATATTTGTTACTCATGCTTTGAGCTTCCAAAGACAGTCTGAGTAAAGTTATTGACAGCAGCAAAGCCCTGTTCTAAGGTACAAATTTTAAACTTATTACATCTGATGAGATTTAGAGGGTGATTGTGTTAAAGACTCAAAGTATCAGTAATGAGTCCCAAATGGGAGTTTTCAACTTTTCACAGCTATTTTTTTCTCTCCTAAATTCCCAAATCCTTTCTCGATTCAAGTACTACTGACTTTCTGTGTGTTGTTGAGTCAGTTCTGACTCATAGTGGCCCTATATAGGGTTTCCAAGACTGTAAATCTTTACAGGAACAGAAAGCCTCATCTTTCTCTGGCAGAGTGACTAGTGGATTTGAACTGCCGGTTCTGTGCTTAACTCAACAGGTAACCCACTACATCACCAGGGCTCCACTGCTAATTCTGTCAAAAACTCAATCTTCCAGGATCTGAAGCATAAGGTAAATGCCTCACTGATTCCTGAATACCTGTTACAATGGCTTGGGGACACAGAGAATTGAGAAAGTGCTCTGTTTTAAATTGCTATGAGGATGTTTCATTTTGTTGGAGGCCATGGATGTCTCTTGAACATATACAGAAGACAGATAATTTCCTACAAATTTCTCTTTCTGCTTTTAGTATTAGACAAACTGTACTGGTTTCACGAACATCTATAATACAAAACAAAAGAAAAAAAATACATAAACTTATTTTTAAAAACAACAACCATAAGTCCTCAAATCCCCAACAAAATAAAACCACATCCTTTTTGCTCTCTTAATTTTCAAGTAGTAGTTTCTTAACACTTTACATAGGGTATCTTTTCTCTCATAGATAAGTTCATTATATAGAAATATAGATTCTAATTGGCATCTCTTTCTAACATGTCTTATAGTAAGTAATTCTACTCATCAACTACATGTCACATTGACAACAAAAAGGGCTGTACACTATTTTTTAGCCTGTTATTACTTATCTCTCCCTATACCTCTTTGAAATAAACCATTCTCATATACACAGAGAAAAGTGAGTCATTCAGAATTTAAGGACCTTACCAGTGGCCTGGAGTGAATCATCAGAGCTAGAATTGGAACACTAACTTCAATTCAAATAAAATGCTTTCTGCATTAAATCCCAATACTTTTTGACTTTCTTCATTCTTTAAGGCCAGAGGAAGGGTGAACAGAGAGGCAGACTGGCTTGAAGAGCAAAGTTTAAAAATGGAAGATGCAAAGAATATGAATCCTAAGACTAACTATACTTGTTGTTATGTGCTGTCGAGTCAGTTTCGACCCATAGCGACCCTGTATAGGGTTTCCGAGGAGCAGCTGGTGAGCTTGAACTGCCAACCTTGCAGTTCAAATGGCTTTGCAGTCTGGTGCAATAACCTACAGCACCACACTGTGACTCCAATGACCCTTTATTTGACCTGTTGTAGGCCATTTCATTGCTGTATAGGCACCAGAGCCACTCATATAGCACAGATGGCATTCTGCTTTTTGTTATATTATTTAGGCATATGTCTTATGCATCTCCCTCTGCAATCTCCATAGTAGTGAGCACAAGGAAAACACTGAACCTGGAACCAGACCTGTAACACAAGAATAATATTCTTCTTCTCACAGAGTTATTGAGAGGATTAAATGATATAACATTTGTGAAAGTCTTCTCCCACCACCAGACATATGGTAAGTACTCAATACTCTTGAATGAATAAATGAATGGTCTTAGGGCAGACCCTTTGGGTGCTATGTTATTTCTTTCAGCCCACTAGGATACTGTTGAGTATAGCACAGCACGACACAGCAGTGACTTCCTGGAATAACTACTCTAATGGTCCCTAAGAGCAGAAAGAAATTTCATAGTGTCAATGCTTGGTTATACCTGTTCTGGGAATACATTAATTCATTTTCCAGTGCTGCCAATCTATTACCTTTCACCAAACACAAAATTCACTTTAAGAAGGGGCAGAAACACAAGTACCTTTCTGTTAGATAGAGGTTGGGAGAATATATTATTAAAATTGAAACCGACTTCTCTGATTTCTTGGACAAAAAATCAGATTGAAGCCAAGATCTGGGCTTTGCAGATCTTGACTAGTGATACCTTTGGGGGAAGGGAAAGAGTTGGAATCATTCCAACCTATAGTTCTAACATTTGTGTGTATATTTACTGCTTATGCTCTGGGCATTAATTTTTTATTCTCTAATCCCTGAATTTACCTAGGGCAAAGTTTAATATATGTGGATAGAAATATAGGCGTATATCTCTGCTTCCCATTTCCTAATCACATTTTCTACACTCCCTATATAATTTATACCTCTTCATTTTCAATTCAACTGCTCTGCTTTTCAAACTTAAGTGGACAATAATTATTTGTTAACAATAAATATGCCCATCCTTCTTTACCCTAGAAAGGCCTCCTCAAGATTCAAAGCTGAAATCCTGCCACATAGTTAACACCTGGTACAGCTCATGAAACTATAGTATTATTTCCCACATCAATGGAAATTGCCATAATGCTGTCACATAATGAGGTGTACAAGAAATACTCTGGTGATTGATTTTCATCATTAACTTGATATTGCATAGTTTGGATGGGACTTAAAAATTAATGTATTTTAATTGCTCTTAAGTACTGCACATACAGTATCTCCAACTCATCATACTTAACAGTTACTTTTCAGGGGCAGGATGTGTTTTAAACATGCCTATGTAGAGTGTCTGGTAGATCATTTAGGATCAGTGTCCTGTTGCTTGATGAAATCCAGATCATGTCAATGAAACCCAGATGAGAAAACTGGGTCTCTGGCAATGGCTGCCAGATCTTCTCCATATGAAATCTCTCTGGTCTGTATGCAAATTCAAAACTCCATATCCTGAAAATCCCAAACCAATAAAGAAGTGGTGCTCTGCTTCTTAGTTACTGGACTAAACACAGGGAAGGAGTTCATTCTTCCCTGAGGAAATAAGCATTTCTTACACACATCTATCTTGGCACAAAAAGAGCTGGCTAAGCAAATTAATAGTGTAAACAGGATTGCACTAGGGAATGTTTGTTCCACTTAAAATAATACACTTTTTATGTACTTTGTACACATCCACTTATATAAAATAATTGATATGCTAATTACAAATGATTATTTAAGTCCCTTCTCTGAGCTGCTGTACTATGCTGCTAGACGAGTATGAATTACTGTGCTTGAACATAATGTAATAAAAATGCACAAAAAATATTCTATAATCCAGACTGGCTTTCCCCTAATTAGGTTGAGTTAGTGAGGCTTGGCTATTTTTAAATAGGATAGCTATTTTTCTGTTTCAACTCTAATATATTTGAGATGTCTCCGCCTTCACTCCTCACCTTCCTTGCATGGAGGTGACAAATACAAACTTTATCACCTATAGCTCATTACTCAGTTATACTTGCATTATCTCTAAAAGCAAGTATATTGCCTTGATTCCCTTGGCACACACACACACACACGCACTCTTTTACTTGTTATCTTGTTAGTTGGCTATCTGATATGGCTTCTCTCCTTTAGTCATTTTTTTCTTTTAAAGTGGTAACTTTTAACAACTGATTATGAAGTGCAATAATCTTTCTATATATCTAATTTTTTATTGTGAATTGAATGTATATTTACAGAGCAGATCATCATTTTTACATTCAAAAAATCGTGCACTTCATTTCATCTCAATGGGTACAATTCTCTCAAAGAAACACCACTTATCCCACGTCCTTTTTTTTTCTTTTCTTCTTTTTCATTCCTCCTTCTTTCTCAACGCTTCTGAATTTTATCCTTGGGTAAATGCTGCCCTTTTGATCTTGAATGGTTGACCATTCCATGGTGTGCATACTTCACTAGTGTTGTTGCCCTCCCTTTATACCTTTCTATCACTTGGCTGAAAATTGAGCCATGGGAGTGAGTTCAGTTCCAGACCTGAAGGGTGACCAAGTGCCATAGTCTTGCAGTTTCACCAGTCTCTTTCTGACCAACAAAGTTGGTCTTTTTTTTTTTAAGATTTTGAATTTTTTCCAACATTTTCTCCCACTCTACACAGGGCCTTCTAACGTGTTTCCTTTCAGAGCAGTTGGTAGTAGTAGCCAGGAACTATCTAGTTCTTCTTGTCCAGGATCATGGAGGCTGATGTTCACATGGCCCATTAATCCATTGAACTAACTGTTTCAAAGCATCTTCAATGTTCATCACTCTTCTTTCCTTCGAACAGGGAGAGACTAATAGTTGCAACTTAGATGGTCTCTCATGAGCTTTTAAAATTCCAGTCACTTCTGGTAGCATAGTGGTTACGAATTGGGCTGCGAACCGCAAGGTCAGCAGTTCGAAATTACCAGATGCTCCGTGGGAGAAAGATGAGGCTTTCTGTTCCTGTAAAGATTTACAGCCTCGGAAACCCTGTTCAGGGTCGCTATGGGTAGGAACCGACTTGACGGCACTTAACAACAACAACAAAATCACCAAAGTGGGATGTAGAGTATTCTTTGTTGACTATGTTATACCAATTCACCATGTTATCCCCAAGACCATGGTCCTGAGGCCCCATGCCCAGAAACTCATTCCCTCAAGGTGTTTAGTGCTTCTTTAAGTACCAAGGGACATGGCTCTTTCTTGATAGTACAACAGATTTTTCCTGATAGCATCAGGTTTTTTCATTAGGTACTGGACTCAGGATTTAATTTAATATCTATGCAATGTATACCAACAGAACACAATGAGACAGCTCATCAGTCTTTGTAGCTGCTAGGTATACAATGTCAGGTGCAGTCATTCAAATCTGTAAGATGTTAAAGCAGAGCCTAAACAGTAGTTTTTCTAGGTGAGGTTAACTAAAAGGACAGAACAATGACTAAAGAATATGGGAGATGGAGTCCTGTTGTGGTGGCTGTGGTCTAATCACTCGACCTCACGGTCAGTTTGAACTGCAAGATTGGCAGTTCAAACTCATCAGCTGCCCCTTAGAAACCCTATACAGTGTCACTATGAGTCAGAACCGACTCAGTGGCACTTAACAACAGTGGTACAAGCTCAGAACAGCTGAGAACAGCTGTTACATGAAACACAAATATAGTCAAGTTTGGGATTCTTTTTCAGAACAGACCTGCATTAAATACCTGAATTAAAGGGCAATTCTCATTTCCACCTATGAGTAAGGTCTTTCTGCCTTCTGGATAGCTTCAGAACAGGTTCTAGCACCAGAACCTATTAGACTACTGCCAGCTGGAGCCAGGGATAAGAACCATGTCTTCAGGGATCAGAGATCATTTAGCACTAAAGAGAGAGCAGGAAATATGTAAGTAAGAGTGACAGAGAAAAACACAGAATTCCCAGAAGACTGTCCTTTTAAACTTACATGAAAAACTACTAAACAGTGAAAAGAAATGCAATTCCAATCCGAGTTGCGACAGAAATGAACCTTGAAACCTTGTTTACAGTGACATAAGTCAATTTCAAAAGGGCAAATATCATATGATCTCTGCTATATGAAATAACAAGAATAAGTAAATGTATAGAGACAAAAGTTATTAGTGGTTACCAGAGGCAGGAGGGAAGCAGAAAGAGAGAGCAAATGATGAGGAAACAGTGATATCTTGTTTATGGTGATGGGAAACTTAACAATGATTATGGGTGATGGTTACACAGAATGATTAATTGAAAAAAATGTTGATTTGGAAGATGATGTGTTATACATATTTTTACAACGATAAAAAAATACATCAGCTATGAAGACCGCTTGAGGTGGGAGGCTGTCATGGTGCCTTGGTTAATTGGTGTAGGTTTTTAGGAATAGGTCATGGAAGACACTGATTGAGATGGGAATGAGAAGAATATTAGAAATGTTATTCTAACCACCTGTATTTAGAACCTCAAGTACTATATGAGGGAAAAAATAGTTGTCCAATGCAACCCTAATTAAGTACTGGGAAGTAAAAACAATACGAAGGTAAGTCAAAATGCACTGCTATTAGATCCAAACAAAACATGTTTAAATATGTCTCCGCCATCAGAGGATGGCTGTAGTCAAATCCTCTCAATAGAACACGTGTCTTAGTACTGTTAGGATGCCTTCAAAGAAAAGGTCCAACTAAAATAAGGGCATCTGGGCCAGTTTAAATTCAAGGCAGAGAGGTCAGCTCAAAGTTATAGTGACTATTTTTTGGGACTCCGAAGGGATAATATTGATAGATGTTCTTGAAAGATATAGGACAACCAACAGGGCTTATTATGAAAACATTTTAAGACAACTGAAAATCGTTTTGGTGAGAAAAAGGCCAGGAAAGCTGTACCAAAGGATTTTTCCCCCCAATCAAGGCAATGTACCTACCTGTTCATTCTTTAAAGCTAGGAAGGGTTGTCTTATGAGAATTCTTACTCCATTCACCCTACAGCCCTGATGGTGCCCTTTCAGACTTCTCTTTGTTCCCCAAACTTAAAAAAATGTTTCAAAGGAATCGGTGAATAATATGAATCGGTGAAAGATACTAAAACTGCCTTTTAAAGAGGTGTACTCCTAAGAGTACTAAATTCTTTGTGGAAGGGTTGTTGTTGTTGTTGCAAAGTGCTGTAGAGTTGGTTCCAACTCACAGCTAACCTGCATAGGCTTTTCATGGAGTGATTGGTGGGTTTGAACTCCAGGACACAGATAGAGTATATATTGAGAAATAATAGGTACACATTTTGATATTTTCATTTAATAAATATTTCTTAGATTTTGCACAATACTTTAAAACTTTCTTTTGTATTTCTGCTTTTAAACTAACTGCATACTTAGGTACTTAATGCCTTTTGAATTTAATATTTTAAAAGACATATCAAATTATAAACAATAAATGATCCACTTTAGCCTCATTTCTACCTGTAGGTAAGCTTAATTAGTGTCTGAGCCATCCATTTTTCAGGAACAATGGGAAATTTTACATATGTCATCCCACATGTAAACATGTAACCAATTCTAGACATAGTGTTAAAGCTTTTAAAACGATTTCGCAGCTTATGTTACCTTTACCATTGGGCTGAAATGAGCTAGTGATGATTACGGTACTGTAGCTTTAGCCTAACTGAAGATTGGTAGATGAATTTTATAAAGAATTATCACCAGTTCTCAGATGAAAAACATTATGAAGATGAAAGTAAGGTTATATAATGATTTGTTCTCAAATAAAATTATTTAGAGAGTATATTCCTTTTAATCAAATGAAAGCAATTAAAAAATTGTATTTCTTAAGATACTTATGTGTACTAGCTTTTGCCACATTGCCATGCTCAAAGGAGTAAATAATAGTTGTCATGTTTTCTTTCACTGAGGATCTGTCTGTTTCTAAATTGAGTGACAAAAAGTCTGGAGTCATAACTGGAAGATAAATTCTACATGAATTATCATTATAATGACAAAAAAAATCCTTTCATTAAAACTTCTCATCTTCAAATATTAAGTCCATAGTAACAGCAGAGACCAAGATGGCAGAGTAAGAATCTCCACACTCCCATCCTCCATGTTGCTGTTGTTAAGTGAAGTAGAGTAGATTCTGACCCATAGCAAACGTGCATAGGGTTTCCCAAGAGAAGATGATGGGTCTGAACTGCCAACCTTGCAGTTAGCAGTTCAATGCTTATCCTACAGTGCCATACTTGGGCTCCTTAGGAACATAAAAAACAAGCAAACAAAATAAACCAAAACAGGCAGAAACTGTCAGAATAACCTTCTTAAATGTGACACTTAAGGTTTTAAGACAACTTGATTGGATTGGGATTGTCCATGGTTTAGCAGTTAAGTTGTAGTTGTCCCCCTTGATGAGATGTAATCAACTCTATGATGTAATGTAATCAACTCTATGATGAAGTCAGCTATGAACAACCAATAAACTTTCTTTTCTATTTCAATATATATTTATGTCACTTTTAATTTTTTTTAAGTTTTTATTGTGAATTATGTATTAGTTTACATGGGAGAACATTATCTTTACATTCATCCTATCGTATTTTATTTCATTACAATAATTACAATCCCCTGCATACATCATGAAACAACCAAAGGGTAAAACAGCCAATAAATTTAAAGGAAGCTTCCTCAAGAGTTGTGGCCTTCTTCCAGTATATAGTAGCTTGCTCTCTGCTGGGTCTGTGTATTATATTTAGATTGTCTTCCGCCTCTCTATTTGAACTTGAGTCAGTGGCCTACCAATTCTGCCTGCCTTCTTACCTGCCAGACCTGTCTGGCTCCCAGGCATCTGACCTGTCTATCATAGCTCACCAGTCCTACAGCTACTTGAGTCAAAAGTCTGACACCATACACTTGGGACTGACCACCTCTACAACTATGTGAGGTATTTCATTGATATAAATCTTTCTCTATATATATACACATATGTATGTATATGTATACACATAAGTTTGCTGGTTTCGCTTCTCTAAAGAACCCAGCCTACGACACTGAAACTCTGGTGACAGTGAGGGGTACACAGCAACCAAGCAAAAGCTACTCAAAACAGAAAAAAGAAAAAAAAAAGACTTCTCAAAACAGGAAAGCTAAGTAAAAGAATGAAAGACAGACTACTTTTAAATATTTAGTCACTGAAAACCAATGACTAACAGTGGAACACTGTCAACACCAGATTATTGTCAGATATAGTGCCAGAAGATAAGCACCTCAGGTTGGAAGGCACTTAAAATATGACTGGGGAAGAGCTGCCTCCTTTAAGTCGAGTGGCTAGTGATGACAAGAATGGATTAAGCCTTCAAGACCTTCATTTGCTGATGGGTAGCAACTCAAAAAGAAGAGAAGCAACTGTAAACATTCATTAATAAACAGAACATGGAATGTACAAAGAACAAATCTAGGAAATTTGGAAGTTGTCAAAAATGAAATGGAACACATAAACATTGATATCCTAGGCATTAGTGAGCTGAAATGGACTGGCATTGGCCATTTTCAATCAGATAATCCCATGGTTTACTATGCTGGGAATGACAAATTGAGGAGGAATGGTGTCACATTCATTATCAAAACGAACATATCAAGATATGTCTTGAAGTACAACACTGTCTGTGATGGGTAATATTCATGTGCCTACAAGAATGACCACTATTATTCAAATTTACAAACCAACCACTAAAGCCAGTGATAATGAAATTGAAGAATTCTACCAACTTCTTCAGTCTGAAATTGATCAAACATGCAATCAAGATGTATTGATAATTACTGGCAATTGGAATGCAAATGTTGTAAACAAAGAGAAAATATGGCCTTGGTGACAGACATGATGCTGAATATTGCATGACAAAATTTTGCAAGACCAATGACTTCTTCATTGCAAATACCTTTCATAAAAAACATAAAATATGACTATATGCATGGACCTCATTTGATGGAATACACAGAAATCAAAATGACTACATCTGTGAAAAGAGACAGTGGAAAAGCTTTATTCTGCAAAAACAAGATCAGGGGCAGACTGTGGAATAGACCACCAATTGCTCCTATGCAAGTTTAAGATGAACCTGAAGAAAGTGAAAACAAATCCACAAGAGCCAAAATATGACCTTGAACATATCCCACCTGAATTTAGAGATAATTTCAAGAACAGATTTAATGCATTAGACACTAAAGACTGAAGACCAAAAGAGTTGTTGGATGATATCAAGAATATCATACAGAAAGAAAGCAAAAAGTTCATTAAGAAGACAAGAAAGAAGGAAAAGACCGAAATTGATGTCAGGAAAGACTCTGAAACTTGCTCTCTAGCATAGAGATTCTAAAACAAATGGAAGAAATGAGGAGGTAAAAGAGCTGAACAGAAATTTCAAAAGGCAGCTCAAGAAGACAAAGTCAAATATTATATGAAATGTACAAAGACCTAGAATTAGAAAACCAAAAGAGAAGAACATACTCAAGCTGAGGGAACTGAAGAAAAATTCAATTCTTGAGTTGTAATATTGAAGGATTCTGTGGGCAAAATGGAGTCTTGCTGTGCCACTGTGGGTTAATGCACTGGATTGCAACGTTGGTTTGAACCACAAGATCGGCAGTTCAAGTTCACATACTGCTACTTGGAAACTCTATACAGGGTCAATATGAGTCGGAAACAACTTGATCGCACATAACAACCAAATGGGCAAAATATTGAATGATGCAGATAGCATCAAAAGAAGATGGAAGGAATACTCAGAATAACTGTATCAGAAAGAGATGGTTAATGTTCAGCCATTTCAAGAGGTAGCATAAGATCAAGAGTTAATGAACCAGAAGGAAGAAGTCCAAGGTGCACTGAAGGCATTGGCAAAGAACAAGGCATGGGAATTGATGGAATACATATTAAAATCTTTCAACAAACTGATGCGGCACTGGAGGCCAAGAAATTTGTACAACGACTACCTGTCCAACTAACTGGAAGAGATAAATACTTGTGCTGATTCCAAAGAGAAAGGTGAGCCAATGGAATGTGGAAATTATCAGACAATATCATTAATATCCCATGCAAACAAAATTTTGCTAAAGACAATTCAAAAACAGCTACAACCATACATTGACAAAGAAATTCCAGAGGTTGAAGCCAAACTCAGAAGAGGACATGGAATGAGGAATATCATTGCTGACGTCAGATGGATCTTGGCTGAAGGCAGAGAATACTAGGAAGATGTTTACCTGTGCTTTATTGACTATGCAAAGGCATTTGATTGTGGGGATCATGACAAATTACAGACAACATTGCAGAGAATCAGTATTCTGGAACACTTAATTGTGCTCATGAGGAACCTATACACAGACCAAGAGGCAGTTATTCGAAAAGAACAAGGGAGCACTGAATAATTTAAATTAGGAAAGGTGTGCACCAAGGTTGTATTCTTACACCAAATTTATTCAATCTGTATGCTGTGCACACAACCCAAGAAGCTGGATTATATGAAGAAAAACATGGTATCAGGATTGGAGGAAGACTCATTAACAACCTGAGATATGCAGATGATACAACCTTGCTTGCTGTAAGCGAAGAGGACTCAAAATACTGATGAAGATAAAAGACCATGGCTTTTGGTATGGGTTGCACCTCAATATACAGCAAAACAAAAATCCCTACCACTGGACCAATAAATAACATCCATATAAATGGAGAAAAGATTGAATTTGTCAAAGACTTCATTTTGCTAGCAGAAAACATCAACACTAATGGAAGCAACAATCAAGAAATCAAAGGATGTATTGCATTGGGCAACTGCTGCACAAGACCTCTTTAAAGTGTTGAAGAGCAAAGATGTTAGCTTGAGGACTAAGGTGCACCTGACCCAAACCATGCTATTTTCAATAACCTCATATGTATGCAAAAGTTGGCCAGTGAATATGGAAGACCATAGAAGAATTGATACATTTGAGCTATGGAGTTGGAGAAGAATATCAAAAGTATCATAGACTGCCAAAAGAACAAATCAATCTGTATTTGAAGATGTACAGCCAGAATGCTCCCTGGAAGCCAGGATGGCCAGATTTTGTACCTCATACTTCGGATATATTGTCAGGAGGGATCAGTCACTGGAGAGTGATATCATGTTGGTAAAGTGGAGGGTCAAAGAAAAAGAGGAAGACCCCCAACAAGATGGATTGGCACAGTGGCAGCAGCAATGTACTCAAATGTTGCAATGATTGTGATGTTGGTGTGGGACCAGCCAGTGTTTCATTCTGTTATGCATAAGGTCACTATGAGTTGGTTCCAACTCAATGGCACCTAACAACAACAATGTGTAATTTTGTTACTAGCTCTTTCTCCACTCCTGCCCTTGCTCTATAGTCAACTTAAAGGAGCTATCCATATTCCCAGCTTAGAATGCTGGTCACTGGTTTTCGAATGAACAGCGCACAAACTATTGTGTTGGTCTATTTGAATCTGTCAAGTGGCTACCTAAAGTACTGAAGCACAGTGCTAGTCTATGTTTTACCCATCTTGGAGGTTGCTAAGGGTGAAAGAGTGACAGTCATAGCCCGAGGCACTGTAAAACAAACTAAGGATTTTATGGTCACTAGAGGAAAAACACTGATAATTTGAATTTTGGGTAATTGAGATATACAATGATAAACTTGGGGCCAAGATGAAAAAGCCAGGGAGAAGTTTCTTGGGGAATTTGGAATATTTGGAGGAGCTGAGGTATAATTTGGAGATCTCTAAGCATGTCTAAGCCAAGACAAATGTTCGAAAAATGACCCAAGGAGACTGAGGCATGGTTTGAAATGGTAAAAGAGGGGAAATGATATTAAGATGTTTGGCTGTCTTTTGAGCCTTGCCTACTACTGTAAAATAGACTGGACTGCAAGATCAGTTTGAGTCACAAAGTTGGAGGTTCAAACCTACCAGCTGCTCCCCAGAAACCTTATATAGGGTCGCTATGGGTCTGAACCGACTTGATGGCACTTATCAACAACAATTGACGTTAAATTAGTGAAAATTCAAGCTACAATACTATTAATTTAGAGTGATAAATGCATGCCGATGGTAGCTGCAAGGCAGCTAATTATTTTTTATGGCCCTTCTAGACAATTTTTGTTTTCATTTTGTAATGCATTTAAATCCTAGCCATTATGCTTGTGATTATCAACCCATCTTTAAATGAGCTGCTAAAGAGTAAAGATTAAATTGGGATTAAGGAGTAAAGACTACAGTGGAACTAAGGATTAAGGATGCCCCCAATTTACTATAGGGTGTGACTCAAATTTCCCTTGGGGGCATGGTCTGACTCCAATTTATAAGACTGCTTTGGACAAGTTCACTCTCTTACCCTGGATCTTGCATCTGGTTCATTATGTCTGTCCTCCAGTTTATGA
The DNA here is from genome assembly GCF_000296735.1 of Chrysochloris asiatica. Lineage (NCBI taxonomy): Eukaryota > Metazoa > Chordata > Mammalia > Afrosoricida > Chrysochloridae > Chrysochloris > Chrysochloris asiatica. The sequence continues at coordinate 784,898 of NW_006408757.1, forward strand.
GACTTTCTGTCCATCACCTAATCTGATTCACAAGCTTCTATAGCTTCATGCATCAACAGCCTGTCATCTGACCTGATGATTTGGGTTCCTCAACTCCTGAGACTACGTGAGTAAGAAGATTCCTCCAGTCTGATCTCTGAATTATGGATTTAGAACTTAACAGTTTCCACAACTGCACGAGTCATTTCTTTCAACAATTGTTAGTCTTTCTGCAGAAAGACTCGAGGGAAAGGAAGAGTGGTGATTGACATTAGGGACTATGGAGTGGTATATAAACGATGTTGGAGAAGTTAAACAGTTGGGTTATCGTTAACCTCCAACTCACAATAAAAATATCTTAAATACTGGCATAAAAGGAAATGAAAAGGGAATGAAAAAATGGTTAATAATATTAAATAAACATAACAGGGGGCAATATTGGAGGAAATGAGGGATAATAAGTGAATAAGATACACAGAAAATAGTAAAATAACAGAAGCCCTTCCTTATTAATAATTAATTTAAACATAATGGGTACTGCTCTCTAACCGAAAGGCAGAAATTGAAATTAAAAAACAGATAAAATAGCATGATGCAACTATAACCTGCCTACAAGAAATCCAATTTGGATACAAAGACACAAATAGGTTGAAAGTAAAAAGATGGGGGAAAACATTCCATGCAAATAGTCAAAAGAGAGCTGGGGCAGCTATATGAATATAAGACAAAAGAGACTTTAAGTCAAAAACTGGTACAAGAGACAGGTCAGGACATTACATACTGATAAAAGGACCAATTTAGGTATTTAATTTCATTCATCAAGGTTTTATAATTTTTAGTGTACCAGTCTTTCACTTCCCTGGTAAAATTTACTCCTGAGTATTTTATTCACTTATGCATTACATGTTCATAGAAGGAAGACTTAATATTGCTAAGATGTCAATATTATACAAAATGATCTATAGATTCCACACAATGCCTATCAAAATTCCAAAAGCCTCAATTTTTTTTCTTTCTAGAAATGAAACAACTGATCATCAAATTGGTATGGGATTTTAAGAGGTCTTGAATAGTCAAAAATCATCTTAAAAAAGAAGAACAAATTAGGAGGACTCACACATCCAAATTTCAAAATGTACTGCAGTTACAGCCACCAAAACAGTACAGTACAGGTCTAAAGACAGACATATAGATCAATGGAATAAAATTGGTTACTCAGAAATAAATTTATATATCCATAGCCAATTGATTTTTAACAAGGGTGTCAAGACTATTCAATGGGGGAAAGAACAGATGCTGAAACACATGGTGTTGAAACAAATTTTTCTTTACATGCAAATAAAGAAGTTGGACCCATATTTCATATGAAAATTAATTCAAAATGAACCAAGACCTACATTTATGAATTGGTGGTGGTGGTTATGTGCTGTGCAGTCGGTTCCGACTCATAGAAATTCTATATAGGGTTTCTGAGGGAGTAAATCTTTACAGGAACAGAAAGCCTCATCCTTCTCCCGTGGAACAGCTGGTAGTTTCGACCTGCTGACCTTGAGGTTAGCAGCCTAACTCCTAACCACTATGCTACCAGAGGTTAAAGCATAAAAATCTTAGAAGAAAACGTAGTGGTGAAGCTTTAGAAACTTGGATCTGGTAACAGATTCATAGATATGATACCACAAACATAAGCAACAAAAGAAAAAAATACAGATAAATTGGACTTCATCAAAATAAAAAAAATTTTGTGCTTCAAAGAAGACCATCAAGAAAGTGAAAAGAAAGCCTACAGGATGAGAGAAAATATTTGGAAACAATATATCTGCTAAGGTTTTAATATCCAGAATATAAAGAGAACTCCTACTATTGAACAACAAAAATTAACAACCCAATTAAAAAACAGACAAAATACTTAAATGGACATTTCTTCAAAGAAACACTGTCAATGAGCACATTAAAAAAGTATTTACGAGAACAAACAAGATGGAGGATCGGGTGGACGTGTAGTAAAGAGCTCCACAAACAACACAGAATACTCGACCAAGCAGGCTCAGGGGATGGTCCCAGAACTCTGAACCACATATAAGGAATATTTAGAAGGTTGGAAGGCTCACAGCTGGGGGAATTTGTGGCAGAAGAAAGAAATCTATTGCTTTCTAGTCCGGGACGCTCAGTTGCTCCAGGAGCCGCCATCTTGGGTGAGACCAAGTGGGGAAAGGATCAGAGAGGCCACAGACGCCTGGCAGAACCACTGAGATAAAGGTGTGGATATTCATTTCTTTTGGCATCTGTTCATTGGTCCCTTGTTGTCTGCACACCTCCATTGTGGTGACTATAGAGGTGCCTGAGCTAGTGGGCCCCAGCCCCACCCTCGGAGGGTTATACTACACATGTGCACAGATATCCTCGAAATTTAAAGAGACAGATTCCAATTAAAACAAAATGGCCACAGCCGGCCCTGAACTATTTCCAACTAGAAAAAAGGCCTGAACAGGGATTGTGGAGCGGGACAAGCAGATGTAAGAGGAAATAGGCCAAAAATTAAATTTTAAGTTACGTCAAAACAACCAGCAGTGGTATCTTGAAACGTCTCAGGAAGAAGAGTGAAAAGGGAAGCCAATTTCCTGATCACATCTACCTGGAGGCATTCAGAAAGCATAAAATTACAAAATACATACCCATCTAAGTATTAAGTCCACAGATAATCCCTGAAGATGCCCAAAAAACAGAAACAGATGACAATATCTGAACATGTCCAGAAACGAGATAAAGTGACTGAGGCAAATGAGCTGGAAGTAGACATACACTTCATACTGGAAGATGGGCAGGCTTTGGAAATACCTGAGAAAGAATTCCTAAAAATGATTATAAAAGGTATCAAAACACTATACAATACAGTTGAGAAAAATAAGGAAGAAGTCAGGAAAGTGCTACAGGAACAATCAAATAAGATAGATAAAGCATTTGAAACAATATAAAACTTACAGAAAGAGGTCCAAATGATTAATAATAGAATATCAGACATGGACAATACATTGAAAGGGCAAAGGAATAGAACTGAAGAGATAGAAGCTAGAACTAGTGAGCTAGAAGATAAATCTCTCAATACTACTAAGATAGAAGAACAAATACAAAAAAGGATAAAAAAATCTGAAGATGGCCTAAGATTCATGTTGGATAACATGAAGAGGAAAAACGTAAGAATTATTGGCATTCCAGAACAGGAACAATCACACAAGCCCACAGAGGAGATAGTTGAAGAGCCTCTGGAAGAAAATTTCGCTAACATCATGAAAAGTGAAAAGATAAACATTCAAGGAGCTCAACGAACCCCCCAGGATGGATAAACCCTAAAAGACAATCACCAAGACATATAATAATCAAGCTCTCCAAAATCAAAGATAAAGACAGCATCTTGAAAGCAGCTAGGGAAAAGAGAAATATAACATACAAAGGCAAGCAAATCAGATTAAACTCAGATTTCTCAACAGAAACCATGCAGGGAAGAAGGCAATGGAGAGACATATATAAAACCCTGAAAGAAAGAAACTACCACCCAAGAATCCTCTACCCAGCAAAGCTGTCAATCAAATACGATGGTGTAATCAAAACATTCCAGGATAAGCAGAAGCTAAGGGATTTTGCCAAAGCCAACCCTGCTATGAAAAACATCCTAAAGGAAGTTCTGTGGACTGAGAACCAGCAAGAACACACAACTACAGAATGACGTACATGGCAGCATCAACCTGAACTCAGTAAACAAATGAAAGAGTCAAGAACAGAATAAAATTATAAGAACAGAGGATCTGGGAGGTCAGTCTAATCAATTACAATGTGAAAAAAGGTAAACACAGAAGAACAGAGATCCAGGAAAGTCAGGTAGATTACTGGATAAAATAGACTGTCTTAATGTCTTAAAAGGAGGGAAGAACTAATGGAATATAAGGTAACCACAATGGGGCTGAGGTGGGGGTTTATTTTGGGTGTTGGGGGAGGGCAATACAAGAAGGGGGAAGGAGGCAGAACAACAAGATAGATAGGGGAACACTGAGACAGGTTTGCATGGCCCAGTGGGACAGAGGTAAACACTGATGCATACTCAACCTTGGAACAACAAGGCTCTGGGATACAGGGATCTCGGTATAGCTTGAAAAGGGTAAATAATACTAAAACCCTTGACTTCCTTATGAATTTTAGTTTCCCTTGCCTACTATTGTAAAATAGACCCTTGTGTGGGATAGAAAGGAATGTTGGGAAACATGATTAGGGAAAACTTGTATGCCCGCCTTCAGCCTATAACTGATTACAATACCTAAAAGGGGTTCTACAACTTGCCCAGTGAAATAGGCCTCATGCAAATCCTTTACAGAGTATAGGACCTTAGGTGGAATCCTGAGTCCCA
>NW_006408757.1:790062-792036 GCF_000296735.1 Chrysochloris asiatica
AGAAATACTTTTAACTGATGGTATATGGAGGGGATTATAATCAATGTAATGAAACAAGTTATATGAATTGTTGAATGTGAAACTGATGATGTGCCCTATAAACTTTCACTCAATCTATAATACAAACCTTAAAAAAAAAAAGTTTAATTGCAATTAAAACAAACAAAAAAGTATTTAACATCATTAGTCATCAGGGAAATGTACACCAATACCACAATGAGTTACCATTTCATACCTACTGAGATAGCTGTTATTTAAAAAAAATGGAAAATAACAAATGTTGGCATGGTTATGGAGAAATTAGAACCCTGGTGCATTGCTGGTTATGCAGCCACTGAATTCCTCAAAAAGTTAAATAGAATTAACATGCTGTTATTGTTAAGTGCCTTCAAATTGATCCCAATTCATAGAGACTCTTGGCTGGAATGGGTGAGATCATCTTGAACTTTTGTGACCAGCAATGGATCCAAATGATAATGCAGATGCACAAAGGTGGCCAGCAACAAGAAAGGTGCAATTCTCTCTTGTTTCCCACACTCTCCAGGTATCCAGAGGTGGGCCAGCCACTACTCTCATCTACACCCTGCACAGCCCCTGCTTTTCCAGAGTTTGGAGTCACACCTTTATGAGTTGGGTGCTTGGTGCACCACACCAGTGTCTGAAGGCATGTGAACTCTGCTTCTACAGATCTGCAGAACATGCAGAGCTGAACCCTGGCCAACCCTAGACAAAAGGGAACACTAATACCAGGTTTGAACTAATCTAGACTTGAAAGAGATTCTTCTGGGAACAGAGACCCTGTCCTCAGTCACCTTTAGGGCTTATACAAACTACTTCTAGATTAAGTTCGCTGGCCAAAGACAACAGTTAAGACTATAGGAACCCCATCCTACCTCATGACCTCCTTGAATGGCAGGAGGTCCCCACAATTTTCTCTTCTCTGTATTCAGCCCCTGCCCTAGAGTTTTTCCTTTCTTCTTCTTCCCACCTCCCTTCTCCTTCTCCTCTCTCCCTTCCTTTGATTTTTTACTTTCTTTCACCACTTTCCATTTTTCTTCTTTTCTTCTGTTTCTCTTTGTCTCCCTTGTGGTTTCCTTTTCACCCTGCTTGATTTTACCTTACAACATTCTGTACTTTTTTATTTTTTCTTCTTCCTTCTCCCTTTTATTCCCTTGTTGTTGTTGCTGTTAAGTGCTGCTGAGTTGGTTCTGACACATACTGACCCTGTATCATGTTTCCGTGGCTATAAATCTCTGAGGGAGCAGAAAGCTTTATTTTTTCTCACAGAGCAGTTGAGCTCGAACCACCGAACTTGTGGTTAAACAGTCTAGTGTTTATCCTACATAACCACTGCACTCCCCTCCATCTCCCTAGTTTTGTTCGTTGTATTTTTTTCTTTCTTTTTATTTTCTCTTCCAACTTTATCTTCCTTTCCTTTTTTTCCTCTTTTTCTGGTTTTTGCCTGTTGCTGTTTTCCTCCTTTATTATTTTGTTGTTGTTGTTTTGCTGTTTGCTTATTATTATTTTTAATTTCTGTTTTTTTCCTCTTCTTTTTCCCCTCCTGAAGAAGACTGCAATGGTGCTCATAAAACCTAGCCATCAATATACCTGCCACAGGCCCATTCACTGGGCAAGATCCACTATCATTTGCTGTACCACATGATCAAAAATAGATAGCAGCCAACACCCGCCAAACTTATCCTGGACTATGCTACATGAATGGTAAATAGAGAATGGAGAACTGTGTACATGCTAACTGTGTACATGGTGCATTGAAGGAACTGGCAAAGTACAAGGCACCAGGAATTGATGGAATAAAAATTGAAATCTTTCAAGAAAGTGAGGTGGCACAGGAGGCACTCACGCATTTCTGACAAGAAATTTGGAAGAAAACTATCTGGCTGACTGATTGGAAGAGATCCATATTTGTGCCCATTCCAAAGAGAGGTGACCCAACGGAATGCGGAAATCATC
>NW_006408757.1:792603-796764 GCF_000296735.1 Chrysochloris asiatica
CACCACTGGACCAATAAACAACATTCTTATCAACAGACAAAAGATTGAAGTGGTCAACAACTTCATTCTTCTTGGATCAAATATCAACACTTAACTGAAGCAGCAGTCAAGACATCAAACAACGTATTGCATTAGGCAAATCTTCTGCACAAGACCTTTTTAAAGTGTTGAAGAGCAAAGATGTCGGCTTGAGGACTAAGGTTCGCCTGACCCAAGTCATGGTATTTTCAATAACCTCATATGCATGCGAAAGCTGGACAGTGAATAAGGAAGGCCGCAGAAGAATTGATGCCTTTGAGTTATGCTGTTGGAGAAGAATATTGACAGTGCCATCGGCTGCCAAAAGAACTAATAGATCTGTTTTGGAATAAGTGCAGCCAGAGTACTCCTTAGAGGCCAAGCTGGCCAAACTTTGTCTCTCATACTTTGGACATATTGACAGGAGGGAGCAGTCACTGGAGAAGGATATCATGTTTGGTATGGTGGAGGGTCAGAAAAGAAGAGGAAGACCCCCAAGGACATGGATTGGCCAAGTGGCAGCATGGAGGGACTCAAGCGTGGCAACAGTAGTGAGGTTGGCCCATGATTGGGCAGTGTTTCGTTCTGCTGTGCATAAGATCGCTATGGGTCGGTACCGACTTAGTGGCACCTAACAACAACAATCGTGCCGTGTAGCTCTGGGCAAGACTTCCAAAACAATATTGAACAGGAGTGGTGACAAGGGGTATCCTTGTCTGGTTCCCATTCGCAGAGGGAAGGCTTTCAGTTTCTCTCCATTGAGTGATGTAGGCTGTTGGTTTTGTATATATGCTCTTGATTATGTTGAGGAATTTCCCTTCAATTCCTACTTTGTTGAGTGTTTTTACCAGGAATCGATATTGGATTTTGTCAAATGCCTTTTCTGCATCAATCGATATGATCATGTGATTCTTTTCATTTTTCTTATTAATATGGTGGATTACGTTGATTGTTTTTCTAATGTTGAACAATCGTTGTATCCCTTTTATGAAACCCACTTGGTCATGTTTTCTTTTTTGATGTGCTGCTGGATTCTGTTGGCTAGGATTTTGTTGAGAATTTTTGCGTCTATGTTCATAAGGAATATCGGTCTATAATTTTCTTTCTTAGTGATGTCCTTCCCTGGGTTTGGTATGAGGGTTATGCTTGCTTCATAAAATGTATTAGGAAGTTTTCCATCCTCTTCTATATTCTGGAATAATTTGAGTGGAATTGGTTACAGTTCTTTCCTGAATGTTTTGTAGAACTCACCCATGAAGTTTTTGGATGACCTGATCAATTTCTTATTTTGTTATAGGTCTGTTTAAGTTTTCTACTTCACTCTGAGTAAGCTTAGGTAGGTCGTGTTTTTCTAAAAATGCATGCATCTCTTCTAAGTTTTCAAATTTGTTGGAATACAACTCTTCATAGTATTCTGTTATTATCCTTTTGCTTTTGTTTGGTTCCGTTGTGACATAGCCCATTTAGTTTCTAATGCCCATTTAGTTTCTAATTTGTGTCCTCTTCCTCTTTTGTTAGTTTTGCCAATGGTTTGTCAGTTTTATTTATCCTTTCAAAGAATCAGCTTCTTGTCCTGTTGATTCTTTCTAAAGCTTTTCTGTTTTCCACCTTATTTATTTCTGGTCTTATCTTTATTATTTCTTTTCTTTTTGTGACTGTAGGTTCTCTGTTGGTCTGTTTCTAACTGTTGGAGGTGCTGTGCTAATCTGTTAATTTTGGTACTTTCCTCTTTTTGGATGTGTGCATTTATCGCAATAAATTGTCCTCTCAGCACTGCTTTCACTGTGTCCCAAAGATTTTGGTACGTTGTGTTTTCATTCTCGTTTGTTCCTAGGAACTTTGTGAATTCACATTTAATTTCTTCTTTAAACCTCCCCACCCCAGTCGCTTTTCAGTAGGGTGTTATTCAGTTTCCTTGTATTCGACTTTATTTCCTTGATCTTCTTATTGTTGATTTCTAGTTTTATAGCATTGTGGTATGAAAAGATGCTTTATAGTATTTTGATGTTTGTAAATTTATGGAGGCTTGCTTTGTGACCTAACACATGGTCAATTCTGGAGAAGAATGTATACTGTGCTGTTGTTGGGTTGAATGCTCTGTACACATCTACGAGGTTCTTTTGGTTGATTGTGTTGTTTAATTCCTCTGAACTTTGTCGAGTTTCTTTCTGGTCGTTCTGTCCCTTTTAGAAAGTGGCGTATTAAAATCTCCCACTATAATTGTACATTTATCTATTTCTTTCTTCAATTCTAGTAAGGTTTGCTTCATATATCTTGGTGCTCTTTCTTTGGGAGCGTAGATATTTATTGTGGTTATCGCATCTTGCTAAATTGACACTTTGATCACGAGATAGTGTCCTTCTTTATCTCTTATGCTAGTTTTTGTTTTAAAGTTTAGTTTATCAGAGATTAGTATTGCCATTCCTGCTTGTTTATTGTTACAGTTAGCTTGGTATATTTTTTCCCATCCTTTAACTTTTAGTCTGTTTTTGTCTTTGTGTGTGAGGTGTGTCTCCTGCAGGCAGCATATTGAAGGGTCTTGTTTTCTTAACCATTCTGCCACTCTTTGTCTCTTCACTGGTGCATTTAATCCATTGACATTCAATGTAATTATTGCTAGGTATGAATTAATTGCTGCCATAGTGTTAATTTTTTGGTAGTGCTGTTCGTTCCTTTGTTCTGCATACCTTTTTGAGCTTTGTGTTTTTTGTGCTATTTCTTGTCGGTTTCTTCTTAGTTTTCATGTTTGCTTGGAAGTTCATTTTCATGGTAAGTTGTGAAGTATTAACTTTCTTTGAGGTTACCTTATAGTCTATTAACTTTTCCCTTCATTTAAGACAATCTATTGTATCTTGTAATCTACCTGACCTCCTAACCACTTGGATCTCTGTTCCTACATTTTCCCCTTCTTTGACATTGTTATTATTTTGATCTTTGGTTGACCTCCCAGAGCTTTGAGTTCATTGTTGTAAATTTGTTCTGTTCTGTACTCTGCTATCCATTTTCTGTGTTTCAGGTGCTGTAGCCACGCCTGTCAATTTCTGGCTGTTGTCAGTTCTTGTTGACTTTCATTCCAAAGAATTCCCTTTAGGATGTTTTGACGTGATGATTGGCTTTGACAAAATCTCTTAGCTTCTATTTATCCTAGGATGTTTTGATTGCACCATTGTATTTGATTGCCAGTTTTGCTGGATAGATGATTCTTAGTTGGCAGTTTTTTTCTTTTAGGATTTCATTTGGGGTCTATCCTTCCTGGGGTACATTCGGCTTCTTGAATGTTTATCTTCTCATCCTTCAAGATTTTAGGGAAATTTTCTTCCAGGAGCTCTTCAACTATCTCCTCTGTGGACTTCTTTGATTCTTCCTGTTCTGGAATGCCAATAATTATTGCTGATCCTCTTCATGTTATCCATCATGTATCTTAGTCTCTCTTCAAATTTTTTAAATCCTTTTTTCTGCTTGCTCTTTTATCTTAGCAGTATTGAGAGATTTGTCTTCCAGCTCACTGGATATGGCTTCCATCTTTTCAGTTCTGCTCCTTTCCCCTTTCTGTGTATTGTCCATTTCTGATATTTTATTATTAATCATCTGGACCTCTTTTTGCAGGTCTTGAATTGTTTCCAATGCTGTTTCTTGATGTGAGGCAATGCTGTGTGGATATATGGCGGTGGATAAGGTATTCTTTATGTCTCTGAATGGTAGCTTTGACAGAAGCATTGCATGCAGGGAAGGCAAATCTATATTCACAGTGCTTATTCCAGTAAAAAGAAAACGCTGCCCTTTCCATGATGGAAGCTGACGTTGACTTGTTAGGTACCATCAAGTCAGCTCTGACCCATAGTGATCCTAAGCATAACAGAATGAAACACCACCTGGGGTGTGTCTTCCTCACAATTACAATTGCTTCCACGCTTAAGCCCATTCCTGCTGCCACTGTGACAATTCATCTCATTGGGGTGAGGGTGGGGATCTTCCTTTTTTCTGCTGTACCTCCACTTTACCAAGCATGATATTCTTCTCCAGGGATTGGAGTTGTTGTTGTCAGGTGCCATCGAGTCGGAACCGACTCATAGCGACCCCATGCACAGCAAAACAAAACAATTTCCGATCCTGGGCCAACCTCACCACCGCTGCCACACTTGA
>NW_006408757.1:798647-806789 GCF_000296735.1 Chrysochloris asiatica
TAATGCATCAAATCTGTTCTTCAGATGGTTTCTAAATTCAGGTGGGATAAATTCAAGGTCATATTTTGGCTCTTGTGGACTTGTTTTCATTTTCTTTAGCTTCAGTTTGAATTTGCATATCAGTAATTGATGGTCTGTTCCACAGTCTGCCCCTGGCCTTGTTTTCACTGATGATATGGAGCTTGGTACTTCCTGATAAAGTGTACAAAGTATGAGAGGTGAAGTCTGGCCATCTTAGCTTCCAAGGAGCTTTCTGGTTGTACTTTTTCCAGCACAGAGTCGTTTGTTCATTCAGCAGTCCATGGTACCTTCAATATTCTCCAACACCACAACATACATGCATCAATTCTTCTACGGTCTTCCTTATTCATTGTCCAACTTTCACACGCATAGGAGGCTACTGACAATATCATGATTTGGGTTAGGTGAACTTTAGTCCTCAAACTGACATCTTGAATACTTTAAAGAGGCCTTGTACAGCGGATTTTCCTACTGCAATATGTCATTTGATTTCTTGACTGCTGTTTCCATGAATGTTGATGGTGAATCCAAGTAAAAATGAAGTCTTTAACAAATTTAATCTTTTATCCACTTATCATGATATTATTTATTGGTCCAGTGGAGAGGATTTTTGTTTTCTTTACAATGAGGTACAACCCATAATAAAGACTGTGGTATTTGATCTTAAATAGTAAGAATTTTAAGTCCTCTTTGTTTTTAGCAAGCAAGGTTGCATCATCTGCATATCAAAGGCTGTTAAGGAGTCTTCCTCCAATTTTGATGCCATGTTCTTCTTCATATAATACAGCTTCTCAGGTTATTTGCTCAGCATACAGACTGAATAAGTATAGTGAAAGAATACAACCCTGGTGCACACCTTTCTTGATTTTAAATCATTCAGTGTCCCCTTGTTCTGGTTGAATGACTGCTTCTTGATCTAGATACAGGTTCTCCATGAACACAATTAAGTGTCCTGGAATACTCATTCTCTGCAATATTGTCCATAGCTTGTCATGATTCACACAGTGGAAAGACTTTGCATAGTCAATAAAGGACAGGTAAACATCTTTCTTATAGCATATGTTTTCAGCCAATATCCTTCTGAGGTCAATGAGGATATTCCTTGTTCCACTTCTTTGTATGAATCCAACTTGAACCTCTGGCAGTTCCCTGCCAATGTACTGCTACAGTCGTTTTTTAATTAACAAAATTTTATTTACATATGATATTAATGATATTTTCCAATGATTTCTACATTTCTTTGGGTCACCACTCTTTGGAATGAGCACAAATAGGGATCTCTTCCAATAAGTTGGCCAGGTAGCTGTCTCTCAAATTTCTTGGCATAGATAAGTGCGTGCCTCCAGTGTTGCATCAGTTTGTTGAAAGATTTCAATATTTATTCCATCAATTCCCAGAAGCTTGGTCTTTGTCAGTGCCTTCAGTGCACCTTGGACTTCTTCCTTGATCATATGTTACCTCTAGAAATGGTTGAACAGCGACCATTTCTTTTTGGTATAGTGACTCTGTGGATTCTTTTCATCTTCTTTTGATGCTTTTTGCATCATTCAATATTTTGCTCAAAGAATCCTTCAGTGTAGCAAGTATAGGCTTGAGAAATGGAAATGTTCTTTAAGCTTGAGAAGTGGAAGTGGTCCCATGCAATTAAACTTCTAGCAGGTTGCTGGCTGATCTCCCCAAGGAATAGTCCCATATTGCATACCTCCTGCTGATTTCTGCTGCTGGCAGATTGGACACTCAGCAGTGGCTGTACACAAGCCAGCCCTGGTGAGTGGAAGTCTATTTTGCTGAGCTCATGCATAACCCCCACTGTTCATGGGCCCACTAGACAATGACAGGAGTGGCTGGGAAAAGAGGATGATTAGTATCCATATAATGCTTAATCCTATAGACTTGACTGTTACAATCATCTTCTGCTGTGGTAATCTTTTTGTGAGCATTCATATGAGACACAAATATCTTCAAATGGATTCCTGGTATGGCGCTGTAGGGTCAGCAATGGACTGTGAACCAAAAGATCGGCAGTTTAAACCCACCAGCCTCTCTTCAGAAACCTCATACAGGATCACTAAATGTCAGAACTGACTTGACAGCATGTGACAACAACAACAAAAAATCCACATACTTCTTCCCAACACCTTGTCACCAGTTTTCCAATCATGTTCCTTCCAAGTCCCTGACCATCCAAACAAACCACTGGTCACAGCCCATGAATTAGTATATAATCACACATAGCCATTTCCCCTTCCAAACAAAATGAACAACCAGATGCACTGCTCAAAATTCTACCCACTGGGAGGACTTCCCTTCACCACTGTCCTTCAGAGAAGTTCCAGAAAGGGGGTATAATACTGCTACTGCCCACTTTTAAGTGGTGCCTGCATATCGTGCAGAACCACTTGTAAGCCAAGGATGAGTTTTCTTTATCTTAGTCAAGTGATCAATAGGAACTCTCCATGAGGCCATAGGTGCAGACTGGAGAGGGAAGGTAATGTGTCAGGAGTAGAGACCATGGGAAATTGGGAGCTTCTTCATGCAGATTACTTGTGCCTTCAGGCCCTGCTAGGGATTGATCTTGTATATACCACTTTCAATTAATGATGGAGTGCTGTAGTGTACATCCAATTTTGTGACTCTTTTAGTTAATGATGGACACCTCTGATTGCATGGTGACTTGGTGGTCCATGGTTGCATGTTCTCTTCAAAGTCCTAATATGAAGGCAAAAGCTGTTTCTCAAATGGAGAGTAGTTATCTGTGGAGAATGGCAAGGTTTTACTCTAAAATTTTAAGGATCTATGCTGTAATTCAATAATTTGTTGTTATTAAGTGCTGCTGAGTTGATTTCGACCCATAGTGAACCTGTATAGGGTTTCTGAGGAGCAGCTTGTGAGCTTGAACTGCCAACCTTGCAGTTCAAAGTGACTTTGCAGTCCAGTGCACTGACTCTCAGCGCCACACCAGGACTCCAATTATAGAGGTCTACAAGACACCAACTACATCTGTCTGAGCATGACACTTCAAGCACTACCGGGTCAGCTGAATCATATGGCAGAAGTCAAAAAGAGGCTTGCACAGCAGCATGAACATGTTTGCAGAGTCTTCTATTATTCTGGGGCCCACTCAAAACTATGAACTTTTGGAGTCATTCTGGACACGTACCACATCAGTGGACCCCTAGAAATTTCACTGTGGTGGAAGGCACCTGAACTTTTGTTGGGTTAATTTCCCACCCTCTAGCATACAGATCCATCACTTGTCAGTCAGTTTGTCATACAGTGGTAGTTTGCATGTCGTTGTGATGCTCGAAGTTATGCCACTGGTATTTTAACAACAAGCAGGGTCACCCATAGTGGACAGATTTCCACTGAGTTTTCAGACTACAACAGACTAGGAAGAAGAAGAAGAGTCAGACTACATCTGAACATGTAGCCACTAAAAACCTTATGAATAGCAGCAGAACACTGTCAGTTATTCTTTCTGTAGAAGAAAACATAAATAGCAACAGAACATTGACACATATAGTGCTGGAATACAGGTATAGGTTGGAAAGCACTGAAAATACAGCTGGGGTAGAGTTTCCTCCTCAAAGTAGAGTAGACCATAATGATGTAGATGGAGGAAAGCTTTCAAGACCTTCATTTGCTGAAGGGGCACAACTCAAATTAAGGAAAAACAACTGTAAACATTCATTATTGATCAGAACATGGACTGTAAAAAGCATGAATCTAAATGGAAAGTTATCAAAAATGAAATGGAGTGCATAAAGATCTATATCCTAGGCATTATTAAGCTGAAATAGACAGGTATTAGTCATTCTGAGTCAGACAAACACAAGATTTAATATGCCAAGAGTGACAAATTCAACAGGAATTATCACATTCATAGTCAAAAAGGACATTTCAAGATCTAGCCTGAATTACAATACTGTCTGTGATAGTATAATATCCATAAATCCACAAGAAAAACCAGCTAATACCACTATAATTCAAATTTATGTAAGAACCACGAAAACCAATAATGATGAAACTAAAGAACTGTACCAACTTCTTCAGTCTGAAATTTATCAAACATGCAATCAGGATATATTGATAATTACTGGTAATTGGAATGTGATGGTTGGAAACAGAGAAAGGATCATTCATTAGAAAATATGGCCTCGATAACAAAATGATGCTGGAGATCACATGATAGAATTTTGCAAGACAAATGACATTCCTTACAAATGCCTTTTTCAAACAACATACATGGTAACTATACTCATGGACCTCATCATGTGGAATACACAGGAATCAAATTGACTACATCTGTGGTAAGAGACTGTGGAAAAGCTCAAAATCATCAGACAAAACAAGTTCAGGGGGTGGTTGTGGAACAGACCATCAATTGCTCATTTGCAAGTTCAGGCTGAAGTTAAAGAAAAAGCAATGCCACAAAAGCCAAAATATGACCTTGAATATATTCCACATGAATCTAAAGACCATCTTATGAACAGATTTGAAATAGTAGACACTAAATGACCGAAGACCAGAAGAGATGTGGAATGACATCAAGAACATCATACAGGAAGCAAGCAAAAGGCTATTAAAAATACAAGAAAGAGAGAAAAGACAAAATGGATATCAGAAGAAACTCTGAAAAATGGTCTTGAGCATAGAGAAGTTAAATTGAATGGAAGATATGAGAAAGTAAAATAGCTGAAGAGAAAATTTCAAAGGGCAGCTCGAGAAAACAAAGACATTGCAATGAAATGTAAAAAGACCAGGAGTTAGAAAACTAGAAGGGAAGAACATACTGAGCATTTCTCAAGTTGAAAGAACTGAAGAAAAAATTCAAGCTTCGACTTGCAATACTGAAAGTTTCCATGGGCAAAATATTGAATGACGCAGCAAGTATCAAAAGAACATGGAAGGATTACACAGAGTCACTGTACCAAAAAATTGGTCAATGTTCAACCATTTCAAAATGTAGCATATGATCAAGAACTGATGGTAACTAAAGGAGAAATTCAAGCTGCACTGAAGGCATTGGTGAAAAACACAGCTCCAGGGCTGACAGACAACAAAACAAAATCTCACAACACACTGATACAGCACTGGAGGTACTCACTCAAATATGGCAGGAAATTTGGAAAGCTACCTGCCCAATCGGTTGGAAGAGATCCTTATTTTTTTTTATTCCAAAGAGAGGTGACTCAGCAAACTGGGGAAATCATCGAACAATATCATTAATATTTCATGCAATTATATTGAAGATAATTTTAAAATGGTTGCAACAGTATATTAACAGGGAACTGTCTGGAGTAAAAGCTGAATTGAGAAGATGATGTGGAACTAAGGATATCAGTGCTGACATAAGACAGATCTTGGCTGAAAGCAGAGAATACCAGAAAGATATTCACTTGCACTTTATTGACTATGTAAAATGTTTCAATTGTGTGGATCATGACAAACTATGGATAACATTTCTAAAAATAGGTATTCCAGAACACTTAACTGTGCTCGTGAGGAACTTGTACATAGACCAAGAGGCAGTTGTTTAAACAGAATAGGGGAATACTGAATGATTTAAAATAAAGAAAGGTGTGCAACAGGTTTATTCATTTCACTATACCTATTCAATCTGTATGCTAAACCAATAATCTGAGAAGTAGAACATAGTACGAGGATGTGAGGAAGACTCATTTACAATATGCAATATACAAATGATACACCCTTGCTTTCTGGATGCAAAGAGAACTTGCAATAGTAAACAATGAAGGTCAAGGACTACAAACTTCAATATGGATTGCATTTTAATGTCAAAGAAACAAAAATCCTCACAAACTGACCAATAAATAACATCATGATAATGGAGATCCACAATTAACACTCATGAAAATGTTGTTGTTGTCAGGTGTCATCGAGTTGGAACTGACTCATAGCGACCCCATGTACAGCAGAATGAAACAATGCCAGATCCTGGGCCACCCTCACTACCTCCGCCACACTTGACGCCATCAATGATGCCACCTGGCCGATCCATCTCGTTGGGGACCTTCCTCTTTTTCTCTGACCCTCCATCTTACCCAGCATGACATCCTTCTCCAGAGACTGTTCCCTCCTGACAATATGTCCAAAGTATGAGAGACGAAGTTTGGCCATCTTGGCCTCCAAGGAGCACTCTGGCTGCACTTCTTCCAAAACAGATCTATTAGTTCTTTTGGCAGTCCATGGCACTTTCAGTATTCTCCTCCAATACCACAATTCAAAATAGCATTTAAGAAATCAAACAGCATACTGTGTTAGTCAAACCTGCTACAAAAGACCTCTTTAAAGTAATACGGAGTAAAAATTTATGAGTCTGAGAACTAAGGTGCTTCTGACATTAGTATTCTCAATCATCTCATATGTATATGAATGTTGGACAATGAATAAGGAAGACCATAGAAGAATCAATGCATTTGAATTATGGTGTTTGAGATGAGTATTAAAAGTATCATGCACTGTCAAAGGAACAAACAAATCTGTGTTGGATTAAGTATTGCCAGTATGTCCCTTAGAAGCCAAGATGGCGAGACTTCAACTCCCATACTTCAGACATGTTATCAGGAGTGACCAGACCAGGGAGAAAGAAATCGTGCTTGGTAAAGCAGGGGGTCAGCAAAAAAGAGGAATACTCCCAAGAATATGAATCGACACAGTGGCAGCAACAATGGGCTCAAACATAACAACAATTGTGAGGATGGAGGAGGACTGGACAGTGTTTTGTTTTATTTTACAAAGTCACTATGAGTTAGGACCGACCAGATGGTACCTGACATTAACAACACAAAGAATGCATAGGTTTTACAATAAGTCTAGAGGCACTGATTCTTCTTTCTTCCTAAACTCAATCAGTATACGTCATAAATGTAATGGACCAGCGTGGCGTCTTGCAGAGGGAAATACAATCAGGGTCCCTTCAGACTAAATAAATACACAGTGATGGAGAGTTATTATATCCCTGAGATAGGACGGTGATAGTGAATTTTTTACCTTGACAGGTGAAGGAAAACTGACTCTGGTGATGCTCTGAAACCAGAAACGAGAAAAGCATTGGCCAGATTAACAGCTGCATAACAGGTAACAAAAGTATTAATTTTTTTAAGCAATGGAATCACATCTGGAGCAGCAGCTCCAATTGGAGTCAACACCTGGTTAAATTTGTGTTAATCCATTGTCATTCTCTAAGACCTATATGTTTTTTTGCACAATCCAAATATGCAAGTTAAATGGAGATGTGGTGGGATTCACTGCCCCTGCATCTTTAAAGTCCTCCAGGAATGAAGTATTGCTTTTGGTTTGCTCTTTTTCTAGGTAGAGACAGTTATAATGACTGCCAATTGACATTTCCTACCATAATAGCCCTTACACGACAAGTCAACTATCCAATGTTGGGGCTGTACCAGTTGTTTAGTATGTCTATACTAATTATGCATTACTATTGTTATTGTTGTTAGGTGCCATCAAGTCCGTACCAACGCAAAGGGAACATGCACAACAGAACAAAACACTGCCCAATCATGGGTCAACTTCACAATCGCTGCTAAGCCTGATCCCCTATCTGCTACCACAGTGGCAACCCATCTTGTTGGGGGAGGTCTTCCTCTTTTTTCCAACCCTCCACTTTACCAAAGATAATATCATACTCCAAAGACTGCTCCCTCCTAATAATATGTCCGAAATATAAAAGGCGAAGTCTAGCCATCCGGGCTTCCAAGGAGCACTCAGACTGTGCTTCTTCCAACATAGACTGGTTAATTTTTTTGGCAATCCATTGCACTTTTAATATTCTCCTCCAACACTGTAACTCAAATGCATCAATTCTTCTATGGTCTTCCTTATTCACTGTCCAACTTTTGCACGCATATAAGTTATTGAAGCAGTCAAGAAATCAAATGATGTATTGCATTAGGCAAATCTGCTGCACAAGACCTTTTAAAAGTGTTGAAGAGCAAAGATGTCAGCTTAAGGACTAAGATGTGCCTGACCCAAGCCATGGTATTTTCAATAACCTCATATACATGTGAAAGCTGTACAGTGAATAAGGAAGACCATAGTAGAATTGATGCTTTTGAGTTATGGTGTTGGAGGAGAATATTG
>NW_006408757.1:806934-809379 GCF_000296735.1 Chrysochloris asiatica
TATCATGTTTGGTAAGGTGGAGGGTCAGAGAAAAAGAGGAAGACCCCCAACAAGATGGATTGGCCAAGTGGCAGCATTGATGGACTCAAGCATGGCAACGATAGTGAGGCTGGCCCAGGATTGGGCAGTGTTTCATTCTGCTGTGCATAGGGTCGCTATGAGTTGGTACCGACTCGATGGCACCTAACAACAACAAGTTATTGAAAATACCATGGCTTGTGTAAGGCGCACCTTAGTCCTCAAACTGACATCTTTGTTCTTCAACACTTTAAAGAGTTCTTGTATAGCAGATGTGCCTAAGGGAATACAGCCTGACTGCTGTTTCCATGAGTGTTGATGGTTGATCCCAGCAAAATGAAGTCTTTGACAACTTCAATCTTTCCCCCATTTATATGGATGTTGTTTATTGGTCCAGTCAGTGGTAAGGATTATTGTTTCATTATAATGAGGTGCAACCCATATCAAAGGCTGTGATCTTTGACCTTCATCAGTAAGTATTTTAAGTCTTCTTCACTTTCAGCAGGCAAGGTGGTATCATCTGCATATTTCAGGTTGTTAATGAGTCTTTCTCCAATCCTGATATTGCATTTTCTCTCATATAATCCAGCTTCTTGGATTATTTGCTTGGCACACAGATTGAATAAGTATGGTGAGAGAATATAATCGTGGGACACCTTTCCTAATTATAAACAATTTGGTGTTCCCTTGTTCTGTTCAAACAACTGTCTCTTGGTCTATGTACAGGTTCCTCATGAGCACAACTAAGTACCAGAATACTTATTCTCTGCTAATGTTGTCCATAGTTTGTCATGATCCACATGATTTAATGCCTTTGCATACTTAATAAAGCACAGGTAAACATCTTTATGCTATTCTCTGCTTTCAGCCAAGATCCTTCTAACATCAGCAATGAAATCCCTGGTTCTACATCCTCTTCTGAATCTGGCTTGTACCACTGCAAGTTTTCTGTCACTGTATGGCTGCAGCCATTTTTGTACTCATCTTTCACAAGATTTTACTTGGATGCAATATTCATGATATTGTCCCATGATTACCACATTTCATTGAGCCCACATTTCCTTGGCCAGGTTCCAAATTTCGTGGCACACATGAGTCTCCAGTGCTGCCTAAGTTTGCTAAAAGGTTTCGATTTGTATTCCATCATTTCTTGGAGGCTTGTTCTTTGTTAATGCCTTCAGTGCACCTTTGACTTCTTCCCTCAGGATCATTTACTCTTGATCATAGGCTACCCTCTTGAAATGGTTTAACACAGACCATTTGTTGTTGGTACAGTGACTGTGTATATTCCTTCCATCTTCTTTTGATGTTTTCTGCATCATTCAATATTTTGACCATAGAATATTTCAATATTTATTGGAAGTCAGTGTTTAAATTTTTTCTTTAGTTATCTCAGCTTGAAAAATTCTGAACGTGTTCTTCCCTCTTTGATTTCCAAATTTGTGTCTTTTGCAGTTTGTTATATTTGACTTTGTCTTCTCGAGCTGACTTGTGAAATTTTTTCATCAGCTCTTGTGCTTCCTCATTTCTTCCATTTGCTTTAGCATCTCTACGTTGGAGAGCAAATTTCAATATCTCTTCTGACATCCCCTTTGGTCTTTTCCTTCTTTTTTGTCTTCTTAATGAACTTTTGCATTCATCCTGTGTGATGTTCTTGATGTTTAAATTTAGTTGGAATAAGGTCAATATCATATTTTGGCTCTCATGGACTTGTTTTACTTAAAAAAGATATATGGAGAACAAACAAGATGGTGGATCGGGTGGAAGTGCAGTAAAGGAGTTCTGCTAACAACAACACAGAATACCCGACCAAGCAGGCTCAGGGGCTGGTCCCAGAACTCTGAACCACTTATAAAGGAATACCTAGAAGGTTGGAAGGCTCACAGCTGGGGGAATTTGTGGCAGAAGAAAGAAATCTATTGCTTTCTAGTCAGACACACTCAGCTGCTCCAGGAGCCACCATCTTGGGTAAGACCACACAGGGGAAGGTTCAGAGCGGCCACAGACGCCTGGAAGAACCACTGAGATAAAGGTGTGGACATTCTGTTCTTTTGGTATCTGTTCATTTGTCCCTTGCTGTCTGCGCACCTCCATTCGGGTGACTATAGGGGTTCCTGAGCTAGGGGGCACCTGAGCCCCACCTTCGGAGGGTTCTACTACACATGCACATAGATCTCAAAATTTAAAGAGACAGTTTCCAATTAAAACCAAACGGCCACATCCGGCCCTGAAATGTTTCCAACTAGAAAAAAGGCCTGAACGGGGAAGTGGAGGGGGACAAGCAAACAAAAGAGGAAATAGGACGAAAATTAAATCCTAAATTACGTCAAAACGACCAACAGTGGTATCTTGAAACTTCTCAGGAAGAAGAGTGAAATGGGAAGCCCATTTCCTGATCACATCTACCTGGAGGCATTCAGAAAGCAT
>NW_006408757.1:811282-825737 GCF_000296735.1 Chrysochloris asiatica
GTAGTTACTCTAAATACCAACAGAGAGGGAAAGAGTCTTCAATTCAAGTATCAATGATATCTGCTCTGTACACAGGGTAGATAGGGACGGGCAACTTAGACATTGGCTACCTAAAATGAGGGGGCAGTAAAGGCACGAAGTGACTGGCTTACAAGGTTTCAAGAGGGAGTTTAGTTTAAGATTATGGGGGGAAAGAAAGAGTCCCCATTGAATAGCTATCATCTTGTCTAGATGGGTCTGGTGAAAAGAGATAGGGATAAGTTTCGTAAGATTCGATAGTGAATAACTGTTATCATGACTAATCGCGACTGTCACAATTGTAAAGGTAATAGTTTTGTAACAAAAAAAGGGGAGTGGTTAATCTTAAAGTCCAGAAACTGAGGACCACAGGACCATCAAGAGAGGAACGCACAAGCAGAATGCGGGACCTTATCCAGAGAAGCAGCAGTGCCAGAGATGGGGGCATGGAGAAGGAGAGTGGCTGAGAACTCTAGATTCATGGACTAAGAAGAGAAGGACTAAGAACTGTTGGCCAGGAGGCAAACTTGCAGAATGTGCCCTTTGGAGATGTAAATTATTATATATACATATCTTGATATGTTCTCTTTGATGATGAATCTGATGCCATTCCTCTTCAATTTGTCATTCCCAGCATAGTAAACCATGTGATTGTCAGATTCAAAATGGTCAATACCAGTTCATTTCAGATCACTAATGCCTAGGAGACCTGGTGTGGTGACACAGGATAAACACTCAACCTCAAGGTTGGTATGAACTGCAAGGTTGGCTGTTCAAATTCACCAGCTGCTATCTAGAAACCCTACACAGGGTCACTCACTATGAGTCAGAGCTGACTTGACAGCACTTAACAACAATCCTAGGATTTAACACTCATCCGTCAGTTTGACATACTGTGGTGGCTTGCGTGTTGGTGTGATTCTGGAAACTATTCCACGGGTACTTTAAATACTAGCAGGGTCACCCATGGTAGACAGGTTTTAGATGAGCTTTCAGATGAAGAGACACTAGGATGAAGGAGAGAGGGAATATTTCCGAAAATTATTATTCACTGAAAGCCTTATGAATAGCAGTGAAACACTGTCAGCACCAGATTATTGAATATTGAAACAGGACACAGTGCTGGAAGATGAGCTCTTCACATTGGAATGCACTCAAAATGCGGCTGGGGAAGAGCTGCTTTCTCAAAGTACAGTTGACATTGATGACATGAATGGAGTAAAGCATTTGGGATCCTTCATCTGCTGATGAGGCATGAAAAACAGTTGTAAACATCCATGAATAATTAGAACATGAAATATACTCAGTATGAATCCAGGAAAATTGGAAATTGTCAAAAATAAAATGGAATGCATAAACATCGATATCCTAGGTATTAGTGAGCTGAAATGTACTGCTATTGCCCATTTTCAATCTAACAATCACATGGTTTACTATGTTGGGACTGACAAATTTAAGAAGAATGGCATCACAATTCATCATCCAAGATCTGTCTTGAAGCACAACATGGTCTGTGATAGGATAATATCCAAGTGCCTACACAAAGACCAGTTAATACCACTATTATTCAAATTAATTCAAATTTTTATACCAACCACTGAAACCAGTGATGATGAACTTGAAGAGAGCCAAAATATGACATTGAATATATCCCACCTGAATTTAGAGATCATGTGAAGAACAAATTTGATGTAGAAGACACTAGAGACCAAAGTCCAGAAGAGCTGTGGGATGACATCATGAACATTATAGAAGAAAGCAGAAGGTCATTCATAGACAAGAAAGGAGGAAAATACTAAAAAGGTTGTCAGAAGAGACTCTGAAATGTGCTCTCCAGCATAGAGTTGCTAAAGAAAATGGAAGAAATGAAAAAGCAAAAGAGTTGATCAGAAAATTTCAAATGTCAGCTCATGAAGACAAAGTTAAATATAATGAAATGTGCAAAGACTTGGAGTTAGAAAACCAAAAGTAAAGAACACGCCCAGCTGAGGGAACTGAAGAAAAAAATTCAAACTTCGACTTGCGGTATTGAAGGACTCAATGGCAAAATATTGAATGATGCAGAAAGCATCAAAAGGAGATGGAAGGAATACACAGAGTCACTGTATCAAAAAGAAATGCTTGATGTTCAACCATTTCAAGAGGCAGTATATGATCAAGAGCAAATGATCCTGAGGGAAGAAGTCGAAGGTGCACTGAAGGCATTGGCAAAGAATAAGGCACCGGGAATAGATGGAATACAAATTGAAATCTTTCCACAAACTGAGATGGCATTGGAGGCACTCACTCATGTGTGCCAACTGACTGGAAGAGATCCGTATTTTTGCACATTCCAAAGAGAGGGGACTCAATAGAATGTGGAAATCATTGGACATTATCACTGCTACCCAATGTGAGGAGTCCTAGTGTGGTGCTATGGGTTAATGTGCTGGACTGCAAAGTCGGTTTGAACCGCAAGGTCGGTGGTTCAAGCTCATCAGATGCTTCTCGGAAACCCTCTACATCACTATGGGTCGGAACCAACTCAATGGCACTTAACAACAACAACAGCCAGGTGATAACTCAGACAATAACTCATCAGGTACAACTCTTATCACCAGAGGATAACAGGCTGGTTCTGCAGGCAGAAGTCATTCAATGGAATTCAGGGGCTCTATTTCCCCAGCTTTCTGATCATCTGCCCAAGTGTCCCCATCCCAAGTTTCAGGATCCCATTTCTTCCCAATCAATGCCCTCAATTTAACATCAAACACCATTCAAGATTGGGAATTCAGCTGGGGTTGCAATTCAGCCACTGCTACAATAAGACTCTGAGTTTGGTTTATGGCAACATCAGCTCTGTTATTACAAGAAATAAGGCTTTTTTTCTGGGCACAAGTGCAAACATTGAGGTCTTTTATGTGGTGCTTGAGATGTGACTTCTTAGCCCTGAGCTTATCTTCTCCTTTTCCACTTGGGTCTATTGTAAGCAAGAACAACCAGCTTCTCTATATTTTTGCATCCTGACAAAATTGTAGAAAAGTATGAAACAGAGATCACACAGAGCCTTGCTTCTCTCCAATATGTGCTATTTTATGTATTAATATTGTCACTTCATGTTACCCTCTTTACTATTGGAGGCAGAAGTATCAGTGACTTTAAAATTAGATAAACTTGAGAAGAAATGTAGAAAACTCATTGTAATGAATTTGTTTCTCTAGAATAGGAGCGGGGAACATTTTTTCTGTCAAGGGTCACTTGGATATTTACAACATCATTCTCAGGCCACATAAAATTAAAAATTAGCCTGCTATGTTTGGTCAAACATTTAATTGACTCACTCCTAAAGTGATGGTTGGAACTTCAGTTGCCTTGTCAGGAACTGACCAAATGATTTCACAAGCCTTATAAGGCCTACAGCTCAGACATTCCCCACTCTCCTGCTCTCAAACCACTCTTATCACTAAGTGTCATAGGCTGGGTTCTCTAGAGAAGTAAAACCAGTGAAGCTTATATATATATACAAATATTAAAGTTTATATCAAGGAAATGGCTCACAGTTGTTGAGGTGGGCAAGTCCCAAGACCATGAGTCAAATGAACCAAGATCAGCATGTCAGGTGGCAGGCAGGCATGTCAGTTAGGTTAGATGGAAAGCTGCTAATGACTCCCAAGATCATCAGACAGTAGAGTAGGCTACTCACTCAATCTGGATGATGAGCAAGGCCCAGCAAAAAACAAGCAAGCTTTGACTGACTGTCCAATACATTGGAAATAGGTTACACCCCTGAAAAAACTTCCTCTCAATTGATTGGCTACTAAAGCAGATCTCATCATGGAGTTGATTACATTATATTGGATCTCATCATGGAAGATTATTAGATATTAACTGACAAACCACTGAGAATCCTGGTCCAGTCAAGTTGACACAAAACCGTGTCACATTATCTATCCTAGAAAAATAAGGGCCACAATGTGAAGAGATATATTTCACCCATGTTGATCACAGCACTATTCACAATAGCAAAAAGATGGAGACAACCTAAATGCTCATCAATGAAAGAATGGATAAACAAACTTTGGTATATGCACACACAATGGAATACTACCCAACGTTGAGGGATAATAATGAATCTGTGATACACAGAACATGGGTGAACCTGGGAGATATGCTGAATGAAATTAGTCAATCATGAAAGGACAAATATTGCATGAGATCACTATTATGAAAAGTCAATAAAAAGTTTTCACACTAAAAGACAATTCTTTGATGGTTACCAGGGATGGGAGATAAAAGGAAGTAATTTACCGACGACTACAAAGTAGACATGTGTGAACATGGGTAAAGTGGAAGGTAATATACAATGAGAGAGGTTGGCAGACGAATGATGAAGGCAGGTGAGGATATGGAGAGGAAAGCAAGTGTTAATAACAGAAGTAAATACTGTAAAATACACACAATGCAGTAACAGTGATCTAGGTGAGCAGTTCAAAACTACCAGTAACTCTGTGGGAAAGATGAGGCTTTTTGCTCATGTAAGGATTTACTGCCTTGGAAATCCCATACAGGGTTACCATGAGTCATAACTGACTTGACAGCACATCATCACCCTGGATAGAGGCTGAACAGGTGTGGAAGGGAGAGTGGGAATATACTAATAAATACAGAAATGTTGCTGTAAGGTTTGCTCTGAAGTTGGTTCTGACTATGTACAACAAAACACACACTGCCTTGTCCTGTAGCACCCTAACAATTATTGATATGTTTGAGCCCACTGTTGCTTCCACTGTGTCAATCCATCTCATTGAAGGTCTTCCTTTCTTCAGCGATGCTCCACTTTACTAAGAATGATTGAAGGTCTTCCTTTCTTCAGTGATGCTCCACTTTACTAAGAATGATGTCATTCTTCAGAGACTGGTCCCTCCTGACAACATGTCTAAAGTACATGAGACAAAATCTTGCCATCCTGTCTCCTAAGTTGCTTTCTGACTATACTTCTTCCCAGACAGATTTGTTTGTTCTTATGGCAGTCCATGATACTTTCAATATTTTTCTCCAACACCATAATTCAAATGCATCGATTCTTTTAAGGTATTTCTAAACCACTGTCCACCTTTCACATGCATATAAATTCCAATGTACCATCGATTGAGTCAGGTTTACCTTATTCATCAAAGTGACATCTTTAATCTTTTACAACAGATTTGCCTATTATGTCATTCAATTTCTTGACTTTTGCTTCCATGAGTGTCAATTTTGGATCCAAGTAAAATGAAGTCTTTGACAACTTCAATGACTTCTCAGTTTATCATGTTATTTACTGGTCCAGTTGTGAGGATTTTCATTTTGTTTACACTGGGGTGCAGGCCATATTGAAGGCTGCAGTCTTTGATTTTCCTCAGTAAATATGTCATGTCCTCTTTGCTTCCAAGCAAGGTAGTGTCATCTGCATATTAGAGGTTGTTAATGAGTCTTCTAACAACAACTGGCAGCGTAGTGGTTACGAGTCAGGCTGTGAATCTCACGGTTAGCAGTTCGAAACGACCAGCTGTTCCACGGGAGAAAGATGAGGCTTTCTGCTCCCGTAAAGATTAACAGGCTCGGAAACCCTGTACAGGGTCGCTATGAGTCGGAACCGACTCCACGGCACTTAACAACAACAACAACAACAACACCAATCCTAATGCCACATTCTTTTTCACATAATCCATCTTATCAGGTAATTCAAGGGAGAAAGATGACCCTATATAGGATCATTATGAGTCAGAACTGACTCAACGGCACTTAACAACAATTAGGTTATTCACTCAGCATACAGATGGAAAAAATTACGGTGAAAGGATATAACCCTGCACACAACTTTCCTGCTTTTAAACCATTCAGTATCCCTTTCTAAAAACTAGCTTTCAAATTTCCCATGAACACAACTGAATGTTCTGGAATACCAACCAATTCTTCACAATGTTATCCATAGTTTTCTCTGATCTACACAGACTAATGCTTTTACATAGTGAATAAAGCAAAAATATCTTTCTGGGAGCACAGTGGTTCTATAGGATAAGCACTGCGCTATGAACAAGGTTGGTGATTCGAGCTCGCCAGCCACTCTGTGGAAAAAAGATGAGGCTTTCTGCTCCTGCAAAGATTTATAGCCTCAGAAACCCATACAGGGTCACTATAAGTCAGAACTGACTCAGTGGTACTTAACAACAACAAAAAAACATCTTTTTGGTATTCTTTGCTTTTAGCCAATATCCATCGACCATCAGCAATGAAAAACCTCTTCCCACATTCTCTTCTGAATTCAGCTTGAATTTCTGGTAGATTCCTGTCAATGTACTGCTGTAACTGATTTTGAATTATTTTTAGAAAAATTTTACTTGTATGTGACCTAAATGACATTGTTCTATGATTTCTGCATTCTGTTATATCACTTTTCTTTGGAATGGAAACAAATGTGGATCTCTACCAATGGGTTCCAAATTTCTTGGCATGGACAAGAGAGTGCCTCAGTCAGCACTGTATTAATCTGTTGAAACATTTCAATTTGTATTCCATCAATTCCTGAGATGGCTCCTTTTAAGCCTAGCTGGAGGGTAAAACTAAACAATCCCAGCTGTTTGCTCTTTTGGGGCAGTCCACAGTACTGTTATTATTCTTCTCCAACACCATAACTCAAATGCATTAATTCTTTCAAGACATGACCTTCCTTACTCATTGTTTAACTTTCACATGCATAGGAGGCTACTGAAAACACCATGGCTTGGGTCAGGTGCACTTTAATTCTCAAACTGACATCTATGGTCTTGAACACCTTTAAAGAGGTCTTATGCAACACGTGTTGTTGTTGTTGTTAAGTGCTGTCGAGTCAGGTTCGACCCAGAGTGACCCTGTATAGGGTTTCCAAGGAGTAACTGGTGAACTTGAACCACAGACCTCCTGGTTCAAGTGGACTTTGCAGTCCAGTGCATTAACCAACAGTGCCACACCAGGACTCCATGCAACACTTAAGAGTCCTTTAATATTGCAATATGAAGCTTGAATTTTTACTTCAGTTTTACTCTTTCTTCTTTTTTTTCAGCTTGAGAAATGCTGAACATGTTCGTCCTGTTCTTCCCTTTCGGTTTTCTAACTCCATGTGTTTGCACAGTTCGTTATAATATTTTATTCTGTCTTCTCGAACAGCCCTTTGAAAATTTTCTGTTCAGTTCTTTTACTTCATTTATTCCATGCATTTTAGCTTCTCTATATGTACTTCTGGTGTGGCACTGTAGGATCAGCACTGGACTGTGAACTACCAGGTTGGCAGTTCAAACCCACCATCTGCTCCTATGAAATCCTATACAGGGTTGCTGAGTTGGAATTGATTTGACAGCATTTAACAGCAACAACAACAATAACATATTCAAGAGTAAATTTCTGACATCCACTTTGCCCTATTTCTTTCCTGTGTTTTTAGTGACCTTTAGCACTCTTCATGCATGATGTTCTTGATGTTAGATTAGTGTCTAATGAATTAAATCTGTTCTTGCGATGGTCTCTAAAATCAGGTGGTATATACTGAAAGTTTACTATGCTGGGAATGACAAATTGAAAAGAAATGGCATGACTTTCATCATCAAAAAGAACATATCAAGATCTGTCTTGAAGTACAACGCTGTCTGGGATAGGATAATATCCATATGCCTGCAAGGAAGACCAGTTAATAAAACAAGTATTCAAATATGTACCAACCATTAAAGCCAGTAATAATGATGAAACTGAAGAATTCTACCAAATTAATCCGTTTGAAATTGATAAAACATGCACTCAAGATGTACTGATGGTACGTTGTTTGAACAGAATAAGGGAAGACCGAATGGTTTAAAATTAGGAAAGGTGTGTGCCAGGGTTGTATTCTTTCAATATACTTATTCAATTTGCATGCTGAGCAAATAATTCGAGAGGTTAGATTATTTGAAGAAAAACATGGCATCAGGATTGGAGGAACACTGATTAACAACCTGCAAAATGCAGACGATACAAGCTTGCTTGCTAAAAGCTTGAAGAGAACTTAAAATACTTACTGATAAAGATCAAAGGCAACAGCCTTTGGTATGGGTTGCACCTCAATGTAAAGAAAACAAAAATCCTTAGGACTGAACCAATAATTATCATCTATATAAATGGAGAAAAGATTGAAGTTGTCAAAGACTTCATTTTGGAATACCTAAAATGGGACTACAATGTGTCCAGTGAAGAAGGTTTCCTGAGGAGCCTCTATATTACATAAGACTATAGGTGGAAGCCTGAACCATATCCAAACCTTCAGAAACAGTAAATCTTCCACTTGAAAGGACAAGCAGACCAGCCTGGAGCAACTAGAAAACCAGAAGATACTTCTTGAAAGAAAGACCAACAAAAAAAAAAAAAAACAACAATAAGGGCAGTCCAACTGTTACCACAAGAACAAGCAAGTTGCTTGCCCAAGAGATATCAAGGCAAGTGGTCGGGTCTTCTCAGTGTAAATCCTCTTCCAAGGCTAAGATGCAATGGAAATACATGCTTGGACTGGCGACCACGCACGTCACCCATAAGGGGAAGTGATCGAAGAACATCAAGGAAGAGCCAGCTAAGCCCTACATCATCCAGCAGTGAGGCAGGACCTGGGGACTCATGGGCTCAGAGTCAATGACACAACCACAGAGGACTAGAGAGTGAAGCGGCCAGCTGATAAGAAGAGGGCGGACAGACGCAAGAACACCCACACCTGCAGATGATACCCACTTGACCTGACTTCAATGACTGGATGAACAGAGCTCAACCTGAAGAAGAAAGAAGAGGAAAAAGGCATCATCTGATACAATTTGATAAACTTGACCTACACCTATAAATGTAGTAGCTCAAAAGACGAAACAAATCCCTGCTGCAAGAATCATTCCCACCCCCTCCACACAAAGAGTGGATAGGGATGGGCAACTTGGACATTGGCTACCCAAAGTGGGGGGAGGGATACAAAGGTAAGAAGTGACTGGCTTACAAGCTTTCTAGAGGGAGCCTAGATCCAGGGGGTGTGGAGGAAGGTAGAGTCTCCAGTGAATAGTATCCAGCCTATTCAGGAAGGGGTGATGAAATGAAATGCAGATGGGTCTCTTGTGATGCAATAGTGAATAACTGTTATCAGGACTGATTGCGAGGGTTAGAACTGTAAGGGTGGACATTTTGTAGCAAAGAGGGGAGTGATTAACTTTTCAGTTTAGGATCGGAGGGCCCTAGGACCATCAATGGAGAAGACCAGAGAGCAGGACCCTACCCAGAGAAGCAGTGAGGCCTGAGATGGAGGCAAAGAAGATGACATAAAGAAATGGAGTGGCTGGGGACTTGAGATCCAGAGAGGGAAAGGAGCTGCGTGCTGAGGACCGGGGGGTGCGGGGAGGAGCAGGCTTGCAGGGTATACCCTTTGGTTGGGTGATGATGCATGGATGGGATGGTAACTATGGCAATGAAACAATGTATGATAGAATGAATGTAAAACTAATGTTCTCCCATGTAAACGATCACACAATTCTCAATAAAACATGTATTAAAAGAAAAAAAAGACTTCATTTTGTTTGGATCAACCATCAACACTCACAGCAGTCAAGAAATCAAACGACGTATTGCATTAGGCAAATCTGCTGCACAAAACCTTTAAAGTGTTCAAAAGCAAAGATGTCAGCTTAAGAACTAATGTTCTATAGTAATGACATTGTCTGATGATTACCACATTCTGTAGGGTCACCTGTCTTTGGAATGGGCACAAATACGTATATCCTCTGGTTAGTCAGCCAGGTAGTTGTCTTCAAAATTTTTTGGCACCGATGAATGAATGCCTCCAGTGCCACATCAGTTTGTTAAAAGATTTCAATTTGTATTTCATCAATTCCTGGAAATCAAAGGATGTATCCCCTTAGGCACATCTGCTGTATAAGAACTCTTTAAAGTGTTGAAAAACAAAGATGTCAGTTTGAGGACTAAGGTGCACCTGATCCAAGCCATGGTATTTTCAATAGCCTTATATGCATGTGAAGGTTGGACAGTGAATAAGGAAGACTGTAGAAGAATGGATGCATCTGAGTTATAGTGTTAGAGGAGAATATTAAAAGTATCATGGACTGCCAAAAGAACAAACCAATCTGTGTTGGAAGAAGTACAACCAGAATGTTCCTTGGAAGCCAAGACAGCAAAACTTAGTCTCTCATACTTTGGACATATTATCAGGAGAGACCAGTTCCTGGAGAACAGTATCATGTTTGGTAAAGTGGAGGATCGGAGAAAAAGAGTAAGACCCTCAATGAGTATGGACTGGCACAGTGGGTTCAAACATAGCAATGATTATGAGGTTGGTGTAGAACCAAAGAGTGCTTTGTACTGTTGTACATACGGTTGCTATGAGTCAGTACTGGCTTGATGGCACCTAACAACAACATACTAAAGGTCATAATTTGGCTCTTGTGGATTTTCTTCGACTTCTACCTATACTTACATATGAACAATAGATGGTCTAGCTTTGATTTTGCTGATCATATTGAGCTTCTCCATTGTGTCTTGGGAGCTCAGTGGCTCCATAGGATAAGTTCTGGGTTGCAAACCACAAGGTTGGCAGTTTGAGCTCACAAGCTGCTCTGTGGAAGAAAGATGACGCTTTCTGCCGCTGCAAAAATTAGAAGTTCCGGAAACTCTAAATGCAGCATTGCTATGAGTTGAAACTGATTCGACAGCATTAACAACAACAACAACAATATTGTCTCTTCCCACAGCTGTAGTCAATTTGATTCTTGTGTATTCTATCTGGTAAGGTCCACATGTATAGCTGTAACTTATGTTGTTGAAAAAGGGTATGTGCAATGAATAAGTTATTGGTCTTGCAAATATTTATCCAAACGACCTCCAGCAACATTTCTATCACAAAGGCCATAATTTCTAACTATGAACCATTCCTCTTTGATTCCAAAGTTCTCATTCTGATCACCATTAATTATCAATGCATCTTGATTTCATGTTTGATAAATTTCAGACTTAAGTTGGTGGAATTCTTCAGTTTCATCATTATTTGTTTTAGTTGTCGGTGCATAAATTTGAAAAATAGTGGTATTAATGGACCTTCCTTCATGTTGTTAAGTGATGTCAAGTTGGTTATAGTCATAGCAACCCTGTACATAGTTTCTGAAGTGTGGCTGAAGGGTTTGAAGCATTGACCTTGCAATTAGCTGTCCAGTGCTTATTCTACAGCATCATACCAGGTAGGCATATGGATATTATCCTATCACAGTCAGCACTGTACTTCAAGATAGATCTTGAAATATTATTTTTGATGATGAATGTCATTCTTTTAGAATTCATTCCTGGCATGTGTTTGTCTGATTCAAAATGACCAACACCCATCTATTTCACCTTACTAATGCCTAGGAACCCAAACACTGGTGTGGTGCTACAGGATAAGCACTGGACCGCAAGGTTAGTGTGAACAAAAAAGGGGGTGGTTCAAACTCAATAGTGGCTCCTTGCAAACCTTATATGGGGTTGCTGTAAGTTGGAACTGACTTGGTAACACTTAACAACAACAATGCCTAGGATATTGATGTTTATGCACTCCATTTCATTTCTGATGACTTCCGGATTTCATTGATCAATACTTGGTACATCCCATTAAGGGATGTTTGCAGCTATTTCTTCTCATTTTGAGTTCTGCCTCTACAGCAAATGAAGGTACCAAAAACTTTGCTCCATCCAAGTTATTAAGATCAACTCTACTTTGAGGAGCAAATTCTTTCCCAATCATATTTTAAGTCTTTCCAAGCTGATGGGCTCATCTTTAGGCACTATATCAGATAATTTTCCAGTATTATTTATAATCTTTTCAGTGGCTAACCCTTCATAAGTGGTCTTTCTCTTCTTCTTCTTAGTCCTGATACTATGGATCTTGGTCACCCTTCAGGTCTGGTTCAATTTTCAATCAAGCTACAGATTGGTATATAGGGGATGTTCTACAGTAGTGATGAATGCACACCATAGAATGTTCTACCATTTGAGATCATTTACCCAAAGACAATCTATCACTTGAGATCATTTACCCAAAGAAAAAATTCAGAGGTGTCAGGAAAGAGGGAAGAATGGAAACATGAGACACAGGGAGGAAGTGAGATAAGAGATGTTACATGGAGCAGATTGCAATCATTAAGAAAAAATGAAGCATATTATTTGTTGACGGTAAAACTGATGATCTGTTCTATAATCCTTTACTAAATTCAAACTTAAAAGCTTTTTTAAATGTAGTACATAAGGAGCTCTGGTAGCGTAGTTGTTACGAATCGGGCTGCAAACCGCAAGGTCAGCAGTTTGAAACTACCAGCTGTTCTGCAAGAGAAAGATGAGGCTTTCTACTCCTGTAAAGATTTACAGCCTCGGAAACCCTGTACAGGGTCGCTATGAGTCGGTACTGACTCCACGGCACATAACAACAGCAACATATACATACAATGGAATAAAGGTAAATGAAGTCTTGATACCCGCTACAACATGGACGAATCTTGAAAACATATGTTAGGTGAAATAAGCCAAACACAAAGAGACAAATATGGCATGATCCCAATCATATGAAAAACCTAGAAAGGGAAAATGCATAGAAAGAAATGTATATTAGTATTTACCAGCAACTGGAGAAAAGATGAGTGGGGAATTATTGCTTACAAAAATTCTAAGTCTAAATCACTCTGTATCTGTGTTTTTTAAAAAAATCAATAGTGAAAGAAAGCATTTCCTCTAAATATCCCTTAAGGAGCTCTGGTAGCATAGTGGTTATGAATTGGGCTGCGAACCGCAAGGTCAGCAGTTCGAAACTACCAGCTGTTCCGCGGGAGAAAGATGAGGCTTTCTGCTTCCGTAAAGATTTACAGCCTTGGAAACCCTGTACAGGGTTGCTATGAGTCAGAACCGACTCCACAGCACATAACCACCACCACCAAATATCCCTTAAATGATGTCCCTTGGTTCACATTTGACTCAGTGTTTATTTGGTTGAATAACTTATAGAACAGATGGAGAATCTATGTATGTTGTTCTAAACATATTGTTCTACAGGTGATATGTTATGACTTGAAAACCCAAAAATTCAAAACCACTGATGTCCTTCAGGGTTGCCAAGGCTATAAATTTTTTCAGAAGGAAATTGCCACATTCCATGCCCATAGGATGCCTGGTGGATTCTAAGTTTTGGTAGGCAGTGGAGAGCTTAACCACTGCACCACCATGCCTAGACTTGCAAAAATAAGAAATCTTTAGCAATACTAGTCTAGAACACACAAACATACAACTGACCCATGACATTATGCACTTTCTAAAGTAGGAAGCCAGAAATTACTGCATTATAAAAGAAGGAAAAGGAGGGTTTATAAAATGCCCATGCTTCCAAACTTTAATTGGGGATTTACAGCCTAAAATTTAAATTCTGGCAATATTTGTTTCCCCCCAATCCATTAAATTACAAATTAAACCCTTAGCAGTAGGAGATTCTTCTTGTTTGAAGTTTGTTTAAGTTGCACTTTAAAAAATATATAAATAGGTCATATGATCCATCTGAATAAAGTTAAATGATATATTTCTTAAGAGTTTACTATAATCCTCAGGTATAATTTTCCAAGAAGGCTTACAGAAGGTATAGTTGTTTTTTGATGTTGTTGTTGTTTTTATAACAATTACATACTTCCATGTGACACTTTGGGGATAATACAACCAATGGTTTAGAAACAGATGTAGGTTGAAACTCTGACATCACCACTTACTAGTTGTGTTATCTTAAGCAAGTCAGTCTTTCCAAGCATCACTTTTCTCATTTTTGAAATGTGAATAAAAATACCTATTTTTGTAGGCATTGTAAAATGTGGCTCTTTATAAGAAATGAAATAAAGAAATATGTTTAGCACAATTTCTGTCACTGGTAGGTGCTCTTTAGAAGCTAAGCTCCAGGGTACAAATACAGTACCTGGCCTAGAGCTGTTAGGTGCCAACTAATAGCAACCCTATGTACAACAGAATGAAACATTGCCCGGTCCTGTACCATCCTCACAACTGTTATGTCTGAGCCCATTGCTGCTGGCACTGTGTCAATCCATAGGGTTGGGGTTCGTCCTCTTTTCTGCTAACCCTCCACCTTTTCTAGTATGATATCATTCTTCAAGGACTGGTCTCTCTGATAATATGGCCAAAGTATGAGAAACAAACTTTTGATATCCTGGCTTCTAAGAAGCAGGGAGCAAAGATGAAAGACCAGTAGTTGGAAAATATGGCCTTGATGATAGAAATGATGCTGGAGAATGAATGATAGATTTCTGCAAAACCAATGATTTGTTTATTTCAAATACCTTCATTAGACAGCATAACAGACGACTATACACATGGACCTCGCCAGATGGAACACACAGAAATCAAATTGACTACATCT
>NW_006408757.1:827519-831459 GCF_000296735.1 Chrysochloris asiatica
CATATGCATGCGAAAGCTGGACAGTGAATAAGGAAGATCGTAGAAGAATTGATGCCTTTGAATTGTGGTGTTGGAGGAGAATACTAAAAGTACCATGGGCTGCCTAAAGAACCAATAGGTCTGTTTTGGAAGAAATGCTCCTTAGAGGACAAGATGGCTAAACTTTGTCTCTCATACTTTGGACATATTATCAGGAGAGAACAGTCGCTGGAGAAGGATATAATGTTTGGTAAGATGGAGGGTCGGAGAAAAAGAGGAAGATCCCCAACAAGATGGATTGGCCAGGTGGCAGCATTGATGGACTCAAGTGTGGCAGCGGTAGTGAGGTTGGCCCAGGATCGGACATTGTTTTGTTCTGCTGTGCATGCAGTCGCTGTAAGTTGGTTCCAACTCGATGGCACCTGATAACAACAACAACAACAACAACAAGCACTCTATTAGGAGCTCTGGTAGCGTAGTGGTTACGAATCAGGCTGTGAAGCTCAAGGTCAGCAGTTTGGAATCACCAGCTGTTCCACAAGAGAAAGACAAGGCTTTCTGCTCCCATAAAGATTTACAGCCTCAGAAACCCTGTACAGGGTCACTCTGAGTCAGAACCAACTCCACGGCACGTAACAATAACAACAAAGAAGCACTCTGGCTGTGCTTCTTTCAAGACAGATTTGTTTGTTCTGGCAGTCCATGGTACTTTCAATATTCTTTGCCAACACTACAATTTTGTTTAAAAAACCATTATCAAGTGACTTGTGGTTTTTAATTCATTTGGAGGAAGACTGGAGTGGCTTCAGAAAAGTGAATTTGAGCCCCAGGTCCACCGTAATTAATCTTTTCTTTCTTATTTTGGTTATTATTTTTTGTTGTTGTTATATGCTGTCAAGTTGGTTCTATCTCAAAGCACCCTATATATGGTTTTTGAAGGTTTAAATCTTTGCGGGAACAGAAAGCCTCATCTTTCTCCTATGGAGCGGCTGGCGGGCTCAAACCATGGACCTTGTGGTTCACAGTCCAGTGTTTATCGTAAAACGAAAATGTCAATTCAATAATATGTATATATATATATATATATATATATATATATATATATATATATACACATCAGTGACGTTGATTACATTCTTCAATTTGTACAATCATTCTCACTATCACTCTACCAACATTAACATACAGTCAATGTCTCATATGCAAAAACTCCCTTTTTACCCATCTATCCCAGCCCTAGTAACCACTAATCATCTTTGGTTTCTATATATTTTCTTTATCTCATGTAAGAGAGATCACAGTGTCCTTTGGATACTGACATATTTTGCATAGAATGTTTTCA
The DNA here is from genome assembly GCF_000296735.1 of Chrysochloris asiatica. Classification (NCBI taxonomy): domain Eukaryota; kingdom Metazoa; phylum Chordata; class Mammalia; order Afrosoricida; family Chrysochloridae; genus Chrysochloris; species Chrysochloris asiatica. Next base: position 828,841 of record NW_006408757.1, read on the forward strand.
GGGTTCATCCATGTTGTGGCATTCATGAAGACATCATTTCTCTTTATGTTGTAGTTAAGTGCCGCTGAGCTGGTTTAGACTCACAGTGACCCTGCATAGGGTTTCTGAGGAGCAGCTGCTGAGTTTGAAACATCGACACTGAGGTTAGCATTCCAGCACATATCCTACAGTGCCACACCAGAACTCTTTGGCTGAGTAGTATTCACATATATTGTTTATCATGTGTTGATGGACATTTGGGTGGTTTCCAACTTTTTGCTATAGTGAAAAGTGCTGCAGTGAACACTGGTGTATAAAGTTCTGACTGTGTTTCTGTTTTCCGTTCTATGTAGGATTAGGATTGCTGAGTCATACACTGCTTGTTCCACTTTCTGAGGAACTGCCACACTGCTTTCACTGTTGTATACAGTGCCTACACCGTTTTACATTTCCAACAGTAATGGATGAGGGTTCCTGTTTCTCCACAACCTCACCAGCAACAAGTGTTTTCTGTTTGTTGTTTTGGTTTTGATCCAAAGGGGATGACATGGTATAACTTTGTGGTTTTGATTTGTATCTCTCAGGGGCTAATGAGAGTCCTGGTGTGGCACTGCAGGATAAACACTGGACTGCTAAACACAAGGTCAGTGCTTCAAACCCATCAATTGCCCCTTATAAACCCTTGCTATGAGTCTGAACCAATTCGTTGGTACTTGGAAACCCTATACAGGGAACTGGCTTCATGGCATTTAACGACAACAAGAACAACAACAACAGCTAGCTAATGGGAGCCCTGGTGTGGCACTGTCGGATACGCACTGGACTGGTAACCACAATGTGAGCGGTGCAAACCCATCAGCCACTCTCAGAAACCATACATAAGGTCGCAATTAGTATCAACTGACTCAATGGAATACAAACAACAACAATGGCTAGTGATTCTGAGCAATTTTTCATGTGATTTGAATTATCTTTTTTGTTGTTAAATTGTACACAGGAAGCAATTTTGTGCTTAAAACACCACTGATTTGTACTTTGAAGGCTATAACAAAATCTAAGAAAATTTCTTACATAATAAACATATACTACAAAGATACCATATTAAGTATCAGTGATACGACTTTTAATTTTTTTATTGTGATAAAATATATATTAAAAAACCTTTCAGTTTAACAATTTTTAAGTATAATATCCCATGACAGGAATTCATTTACCATGTTATGCAACCACCACCACTATATATTTCCAATAAATGACATTTTTTCTTTCTTTTCTGGACATTAAAAGGGTTCAGTATAGCTGTACAAAATGATTCCACCAAGAAATAAAAACTTTGGCTTAAATGAGTTATCCCAAGAGTGATATTCATGTTTTCCTAGAGAATAAGTTCTTTCTGGGTAGGTTTCTTTAGCAAACCCATTCACACTAGTGTGAACAATTAAAAAAAATTTTCTTTTACAGTTTCTACAAGTACAATTTAGTGACATTGTTTACATTCCTTAAGTTGTGCAATCACTGTCACACTTCTTTTGTGAACGGATTCTCTCTCATTAATATAAATTTATTTGACTAAATGAAGATGAAAGATAAACAGTAGCACTTCTTAGTGGTGGGTACTGGTATTCATGAAGTCTGCAGTTGATACTAAGCTTTTTCAGGCAATGGAATGCTTAAGAATGCAAAGAAATGCTAAGCATATAGGGGGAGGGACGGCAGATTTCAGAGGCTGTTTGACTGTCAGATGAGCTTAAACAAGCACATGTGTCAGATAATCTATTTAGGGGAGACCAGAGATTACATATTATACTTTTAGGATGATGAGTGATGGCCTTTCAATAAGACACAAGAAGAAGTTCTAAAAATACTGTGGAAAAAAAAGTTAATAAAATAACCTAGCTTCCGGTTATGACAAATAAAGTCAACAAAATACTGGCCACTGTCAAGAAAAGGAATGAAAGAGGCAGGTATTGATGGCAACCTCTGCCAGCAATAACACAGAATATAAGACGAAGCAGGTTTAGGGGATGGTGCCGGAACTCTGAACTACATATAAAGGAATATTTTTAAGTACTGACAGCTTACTGCTAGTGGAATTTGTAGCAGAAGCAACAAAAGTGGTGCTTTCTGAGTTGTGGCTGCCAGCTGGTGCCAGTGCAACCACCTTTATTAAGAACTCCCTTCTCAGAGGTCTGAACAATGGTCAGAGATAAAGGTGTGAACAATTTTTTTTTTCCCATTCATTTCTCTTTCTGTTTCTGTGTACCCCTACTCTGGTAACTAGAGGGTGTCCCTGAGCAAGTGGACACCCCAGCTACCCCTAGAGGGTTCTACTACACATGTTCCCAGATCTGCTCAGCAAAGCTCACTGGGCCCAGATTTGAAGGAAGAAGAGTCAACAGGAACAGCTTAAATAGGGGGCACTTCCATAACAGCTCTAGCGAACCCTGGACTGCTTTTCACTAGTAGAAATACCTGAACAGGCTTGAGGACACGGGGAGAAGCAAAAAAGGAAAAAAAGCAAACATTTTGAAATTTCTCTAGTGGCCCTGAAGGCAAGAAGCAGAAAAAGAGGCATTAAAGTTTTACTCATATTTTGCAACATTTGTTTTGTTTTGTTTCAGGTTTCTTCTTCTTCTTCTT
>NW_006408757.1:831815-832295 GCF_000296735.1 Chrysochloris asiatica
CAAGCTCTGAGGAACAAATGAGGCCACTGGCAGTCGTGGCAAATTGTTTTTAATCTTAATATCCAGTTAATTGCAAACATGAGCCCTTATTATCCACAGAGAAATATTAGAACTTCCTAAAGCCGAGACTAAAGGTTTTAAAGGTCAAGCCTTTCTCCAAAGGATTAACTAAAAATATCTTAGCTACTTCGCAGTTCTTTGTTCTATAGACAAAAAAGCCATCTTCCCCGAATCTCTCGCAAGTGTTAGCTTTTCAGCCAAGTTCCTGAAAACCTGGCTCAGGAAGCCGAAACAGCGGGACTCCGCCCAAGCTTTTGTCCTTGCCTCTCACCTTCCCCCAACTGAGATCAGGGGCTATAGATATGTTAATTGAGTCTGAGAATCCAAGTCACGGGCCTGGGATTCGAACCAGCGAAGCACGATGTAAAGTTACCTGAATGTCTGGAAAATTACTGATGTTAGCTGTATCCTGTTTTAGTC
>NW_006408757.1:832395-833845 GCF_000296735.1 Chrysochloris asiatica
GTGTGCATTACACGTTGGAGGGCATGCAGTAAAGATTGCAGGGCAGTGAGTTGCTGCCTGCAGAGGCCACGATGCCTGTACTCCCAAGTCTGCCCACCAGTGATGTATCCACCCTGGCTTTGGGGTGCCTCTTTGTCCCCCTCCTTCTGTGTGTCTGTGTATTCTTTTGCTATCTCTATCGCCGCTGGATCTCCCCTCCTCGTGAACCAAACACTCGTGAACAACACAAATATGTCGAGGTCAGTCCCTGGCAATCTCCTGATCACATCTACGAGACGTCAATCAGAAAAATTAATAATACAACAAAATACATTCATTTAATTATTGAAAATGTCCAACAAACTACAGAAAATTTCAGCTCATGCCCAGAAACAAGATAGAGTAGCTGAAACAAATGAGCTGGAGGAAGACCCAGAATTTCCATTGGAAAGAGGGCAAGTTTTAGAATTGCCGGATAAGGAATTCAGAAGAATGATATTGAGGTGCATCCAAACGATCCACAGAGGGTTTGAGAAAAATAAGGAAAAAGTCAGAAAAGCACTACAGGAACAATGAAATAGGAAAGAAATAGCATTGGACACAATTCAAAACCTGCAAAAAGAGGTCCAAAAGATTAATAATAAAATATCAGAAATGGACAATACACTGAAAGGGCAAAGGAGCAGAACTGAAGAGATGTAAGCCAGAACCAGCAAGCTTAAAGACAAATCTCTCAATACTGCTAAGTTAGAAGTGCAAGCAGAAAAAAAAATTTAAAAATCTGAAGTCAAAGTCAAAGATTTATGTGAGACAACATGAAGAGGAATAAGCTGACGGTTACTGGAATCCTGGAACAAGAGGGTCCTCAGAAAACCATAGAGGAGATAGTTGAACATCTGTGGGAAGAAAATTCCCTTAACATCCTGCAAGACGAGAAGATGAGCATTCAATAAGCTGAACGAACCCTGGGAAGGAAAGACGACAAAAGAAAATCACCAAGACATATCTAATCAAGATCTCCAAAATCAAAGAAAAGGAGAGAATCCTGAAAGCAGAAAGAAAAAAAGAGACGTGTTACTTATAAATGCAAACAAATAAGATTAAGCTTTGATTTCTCAGCAGAAACCATGCAGGAAAGAAGACAATGGGCAGACATATATAAAACTCTGAGAGAAAAAACAAAACAAAACAAAACAAAAACTCTTGCCAACCAAGAATTGTGTACCCAGCAAAGCTGTCAATCAAATATGAAGGTGTAATCAAAACATATGGTATCTCTTGAAATGGTTGAACATTAACCATTTCCTTTTGGTACGATGACTCTGTGTATTCCTTCCATCTTTTCTTAATGCATTCTGCATCATTCAACAATTTGCCGAAAGAATCTTTCAATAACGAAAGTCGAGGCTTGAATTTTTTCTTCAGTTCCCCCAGCTTGAGAAATGCTGACCGTGTTCTTCCCTTTTGGTTT
>NW_006408757.1:835595-866209 GCF_000296735.1 Chrysochloris asiatica
AGAGTGCTCCTTGGAGGCCAGGATGGCTAAGCTTCGTCTCTCATACTTTGGACACATTGTCCGGAGGAAACAGTTGCTGGAGAAGGATGTCATGCTGGGTTAGGTGGAGGATCAGAGGAAAAGAGGAAGATCCCTAACGAGATGGATTGGCCAGGTAGCAGCATTGATGGACTCAAGTGTGGCAGCGGTAGTGAGGTTGGCCCAGGATCGGACATGGTTTCATTCTGCTGTGCATGGGGTCGCTATGAGTTGGTTCTGGCTTGATGGCACCTGACAACAACAACAATCAAAACATTCCAGGATAAAAAGAAGCTAAGGGACTTTCTCAAAGCCAAAACAGCAATTCAAAACATCCTAAAGGGATTTCTTTGGACTAAGAACCAACAAGAACAGACAACAAGCAGAGACTGACATATGTGGCAACACCACTAAGAACTCAGTGGACAGATAGAAGAGTCCATAAAAGAACAAAACTGCAAGAATGAATTCAGAGAATATGAGAGGTCAATTTATCATCAATACAATTATAGCATGAAAGAAGGGAAAAATAAAGGAACAGAGATCCAGGTGATGAGGATGTCAAGTAGATTTCAGGATAATATAGACTGTTTTAAATGGAGGGAAAAGTTAATGGAATATAGGGTAACCTCAAAGACAATTAATACTTCACAATATATCAAGAAAATGAAACTTCAAGAACATGGAAACATTAAAAACTATGAAAAAACTGATAAGAAAAAGCGCAAAAAAAATGAACTCAGCAAAGGATGGCATACAGAACAAAGAAACCAGTAGCACCACAAAACAAAACAAAAGAAAAAAACACATCATGAAAGCAATTACCTATCAATAATTACATTGATTGGCAACAGATTAAATGGATCAGTCAAGAGAAGGAGAGTGGAAGAATTTTAAAGAAAACACAATCTTTCAATATGTTGTCTGCAAGAGACACCCCTTATACACAAAGAGAAAAAAAAAGATCAGAGTTAAAGGATGGAAAAAAATATACCAAGCTAAATGCAATCAGAAACAAGCAGGAGTGGGAATACTAATCTCTGATCAAATAAACGTTAAGGTAACAACCGGCATAAGAGATAAATAAGGACATTATCTCATGATTTAAGGGTCAATTGAACAAGATGACATAACCATAATAAATATCTATTTCCCAATGAAAGAGCCCCCAAATATATAAATCTAATGCTAATATAACTGAAGAAAGAAATTGAAAAAATCTACATTAATAGTGGAATTTTAATACAACACTTTTGAAAAAGGATAGAATAACCAGAAATAAACTCAACAAAGAAACAGAGGAACTAAACAACACAATCAACCAACTTGACCTCATAGATGTGTACAGAGCATTCAACCCAACAATAGTACAATACACATTCTGTTCCAGTGCACATGGATCATTTTCCAGAATAGACTATTTGTTAGGTCACAAAACAAGCCTCCATAAATTTACAAAGCATCAAAATACTACAAAGCATTTTCTCAGATCATAATGCTATAAAATTAGAAATCAACAACAGGAAGACCAAGGAAATAACGTTAAATACATGGAAACTGAATAAAACCCTGCTAGAAAGGTACTGGATGGTAGAACAAATAAAAGGGGAATTTATGAAATTCCTAGAAACAAATGAGAATGAAAACACAACATATCAAAATCTTGGGGACACTTTTTTGGGGAAATTTTTTTTACAATAAATGTGTACATCCAAAAAGAAGAAAGAATCAAAATAGGCACACTAACACAACATCTCCAACAATTAAAAACAGACCAGCAAAGTAAGTCTACAGTCCTTGGAAAAAAGAAATAAAGATTAGGGCAGAAATAAATGTCATAGAAAACAGAAAAAATACAGAAAGAATCAACAGGACAAGAAACTGGTTATTCAAAAGGATTACTAAAAGTGACAAACAATTGGCAAACTTAACAAAAGAAAAGAAGGTGAAGATACAAATAGCACTCATAAGAAACCACATGGGTGATGTCACAACAAAGTCAAAAGGATAATAACAGAATACTATGAAGAGCTGTATTTCAACAAATTTGAAAATCTATAGGCAATGGATACTTTTTTTTTTTTAATTTTTATTGCGAATTGAGTGATTAGTTAGTTCATACATGGGAGAACATCGTTTTACATTCATCGTTTCATTGTGAGATGGATATATATTTGGAAAACCACAACCTACCTAAATTTACAGAGTAAAGTAGAAAACTTGAACAGACCTATAACAAAAGAAGAAATTTATCAGGTCATAAAAGAACTCCCAAACAACAAAAGTCCAGGTCCAAATGGCTTCATTGGTGAGTTTCACCAAACATTTAGGGAAGATCTGTCACCAATGCTACTCAAATTATTCCAGAATATTGAAAAGTATGGAAAACGTCCTAATACATTTTATGAAGCAAGTACAACCCTCATATCAAAATCAGAGACGGACATCACTAAGAAAGAAAATTATAGACCAATATCCCTCATGTACACAGATGCAAAAATTCTCAACAAAATCCTAACCAACAAAATTCAAAAACACATCAAAAAAATAATACATCATGACCAAGTGGTATTCATATCAGGGGCACAAGGATGGTTCAATATTAGAAAATCAATCAATGTAATGCACCGTATAAATTTTTTAAAGGAAAATAACTATATGATCATATTTATTGATGCCGAAAAGGCATTTGACAAAATCCAACATCCATTCCTGATAAAAACACTCAACAAAGTAGGAATTGAAGGGAATTCCTCAACATAATTAAGAGTATATATACAAAACCAAGAGCCAACATCACTCTCAATGGAAATAAACTGAAAGCTTTCCATTTGCGAACAGGAACCAGACAAGGATGCCCTTTGTCACCACTCTTATTCAATATTATTTTAGAAGTCTTAGCCAGAGCTCTAAGGCAAGATAGAGAAATTGAAGGCATTCAAATTGCCAAAAAAGAAGTAAAACTCTCTCTGTTTGTAGATGATATGATTCTATACATAGATAACCCCAAAGATTCAGCAAAAACAAAAACCCTACTAGAGCTCACTGGAAGATTCAGCAAAGTGGCAAGGTACAAGATTAACATACAAAAATCAGTCAGATTCCTCTAAACTAATAATGACAACACTAAAAAGTGAATTAGGGAAGCAATACCATTTACAATATCCTCCCAAAGGATGAAATGTTTAGGAACAAACCTAACTAGAGAAACAAAAGACCTATACAGAGAAAACTACAAAGCATTACTATAATACAAGAAACCAAAAGAGATTTACAAAAATGGAAGAATATACCAAGTTCCTGGATAGGAGGACTTAACATTGTGAAAATGTCAATACCACCCAAAGCAATCTACAGATATAATACAATCTCAATCCAGATTCCAATGGCATTCTTTAAAGAGATGGAAAAAACAAAGCTTATATGGAAAGGAAAGAGACGCCAGATAAGCAAAGCACTACTAAACAAAAAGAACAAATTTGGAGGCCTTTCACCCTCGGAAACCCTGTACAGGGTCGCTATGGGTAGGAACCGACTCGACGGCACTTAACAACAACAACAACAACAACAGTGGTCAAAACAGCCCCTGGTACAATGAAGGATACATAGATTAATGGAACAGAATTGAGAATCCAGAAATTAACACATCCACATACAGCTATCAACTGATTTTTGACAAATGGCCAATGTACATTGAAGGGGGAGAAGCTAGTTTCTTTAACAGATGATGCTGGTAAAACTAGAAATTGATATGCAAAAGAATGAATCAAGATCTTTATATCACACACTATAAAAAAAAAAAAGTCCAACACGGATTGGAAAGCTAAATGTGACTCGCAGAATTATAAAAAGTTCATCAATGAAACAGCAGGGACAAATATAAGGGATCTAATACAGGGGGCACATACACTATCAAACATTGTGAGAATTGCAAAATCAAAAGAAAACAAAATAGATGATCGGGATATTCTAAAAATTAGAAAAACTAATGTGCATCAAAAGATTTCACCAAAAGAGTAAAAATGGAGCCCACAGAATGGGAAAAAATATTTTGCAATGACATATCAGACAAGGGACTAATCTCTAAAATCTATAGGAAACTAAGACACATCTATAAGAAAAAGATAGATAACCCAAATAAAAAATGGGCAAGGAATATGAACAGGCACTTCACCAAGTAAGAGGTCCGGGGAACCAACAAACACGAGAAGAAATGTTCACAATTATTAGCTATTAGAGAGATGCAAATCAAAACAACAATGAGATATCATCTCACAACAGCAATAACAGCAATATTCAAAAAAGTAGAAGACAATAAGCGCTGGTGAGGATGTGGAGAGACTTGGACCCTCGTGCATTGCTGGTGGGAATGCAAAATGGGCCAACCACTCTGGAAAACAGAAAGTTGGAAATACAAATACCTTATGATACAGCAATTCCTCTGCTTGGTATATGTCCACAAGAAATATGAACCATAATATGAGTAGATACATGCACACCAATGTTCATTGCAGCACTATTTACAATACCCAAAATATGGAGACAGCCTAAGTGCCCAACAATGTAAGAATGGATAAATAAACTTTGATACATACACATAATAGAATGCTATGCTACCTTGAAGAATAGCAACGAAGCCGCAAACCACCACATAACATGGATGAAACTTAAAAACATTATGCTGAGTGAATTTAGTCAGTGAAAAAAGGACAAGTATTTCATAAGACCATTATTGTAAAAGCTTAAGAAAAGATACCCATACTAAAAGAAAAAATTCTAAGTTGGTTACCAAGGCTGGGAGGGAGGGGACAGAAAAGCACAGGTTAGGGGATAGTCACATCATGGCTCACATGCTGGGGAGGGAAATATACAAGGAAGGTGAGGGCAATACAAAAGAATAGGGAGGGGGTGGAAGAACAAGGAAGAAATGGGAACACTTTGGTAGGTTTGTATTGGCTAAATGGGACAGAGGTAAATAGCAATATATACTCAACCTTGAAACTACAGAGCTCTGTGATATATGGATCAAGGTATAGTCTGAAGAGGGGAAAGTAATGTTAAGATGCTTGGCTGTCTTATGACTATTGGTTTCCCTTGCCTACTACTATAAAATAGACACTTGAGTGGGATAGAAAGGAATTTTGGGAAACATGATTACAGAAAGCTTGTAAGCCCATCTTCACTGGAATACCTAAAAGCGGTTCTAGAACCTGCCCAGTGAAGTAGGCTTCCTGCCCAGTGAAGTGGAATCCTGAGCCCCATCCAGAACTTTCTGAGGTGGGACATTCACACTTGAAAGGACATGCAAACCAGCTTGGAGTGGCTAGAGGAACAGAAAATACTTCTTGAAAGAAACACCAGCAGGTAAAAACAAAAACAAAAAGGCAGCCTGTTTGGCTATTACAAGAACAAGCAAGTTGTTCACCTGGGAGCCTTCAAGGAAAGCACCCAAATCCCTTCCGTACAAACCCCTTCCAAGACTGACAGTCAAAGGGAAAACATGAGCAGGCTTGTAAGCTTGCTGGTGACTGCGCTGGTCTACTTGTGAGTGGAAGTGGTGGAAAGACAGTAATGAAGACATGGGCTGAGTTCGGCCATGTTCCATAGACTTCTGTCGACCTTGAGATGAGAGAGAGAAGAGGAAGGGCTGGTTGGTCTGAAGTTTGGGGAGACTTGGGAATTCCTGAGCTCATGGACACTGACCTAGCCACAGTGGTCTAGAGCTGAGAGTGAAGCATCCAGCTGGATGGCTTGATGATCAGAATTTGACTAGTGGAATATAAAAAAAAAAATGATAAAGGAAGCAAGTGTAAATTGCTACAATTTGATGAACTTGACCTGTACTTTTGGATGCAGTGAAGGAATCTTCACATCAAAGTCCAATCCTATCCCCTCAGTACACAGAGTTTAGAGGGATGGACAACTTAGGTACTGGCTACCTAAAAAAAAGGGGTGGAAGAGGCTTTAAAGGCACGAAGTGGCTGGTTTACATGTTTTCAAGAGGGAGTTTAGTTTCAGAATGTGCAGGGGAAGGTAGAATCCCCACTGAATACTTTTCATATTGTCTAGATGGGTCTGGTGAAAGGAGATGGGGATAGGATTCATTTGATTCAATAGTGAGTAATTGTTATCATGACTAATTGAGATCGTCAGAACTGTAAAGGTAGAATTTCTGTAACAAAAATGGGGGTGTAGTTAATCTTACGTTCCGGGAACAGAGGATCCTTGGATCATCAAGAGAGAAGAGCATGAGCGGAACTTGGGACCCTAACCAGAGAAGCAGCAACACCATAGATGGCAGCAGAAGTGATAGCATGGAGAGATTTAGCAGCTGAGGACTCTAGACTCATGGAAAGAGAAAGACTGTGTGCTGGCCGCCAGGAGGCAGGCTTGCAGATCATGCCCTTTGGTTGTTTAAATTAGTGTATATTCCTGTGTGTTTTTCTGAACATAAAAAAAAAAGAGAGAAACCAAAAAATAGAGGGAATAGAAGCAAATATTGTTAACCAATGTTGCATGGAGGGGATTGGAATAATTGCAATGAAACAAATAAGATAGGTTGAGTGCAAAACCAACATTTTCCCATGTAAACTATCACTCAATTCACAATAAAACGTTTTAGAAAACAAAACAAAATGAAAGCCTAATTAATGCAAAAAAAATTACAAAGGGATAGAAAGGAAAAAAATAAATAATGTCCTTTCACAGAGAACCATAGAACATTTTCACTAAGTTACATATACATCTTTGATCCGAACATCTTAAGAACAGAACAGAGACTAAGGGGATCTTAAAAAATGGCAATGTGGGCAGTTGTTGTTAAGTGCCTTGGAGTTGATTCTGACTCATAGTGACCCTGTATACAGTTTCCAAGGAGCAGGTGGTGAGCTTGAACCGCTGACCTGACCTTGCAGTTCAAATGGTTTTGCAGTCTGGCACATTAACCCACAGTGCCACAACAAGACTCCTGCTGTTAGACTTCCTTTTTCAACTTCAAGAGGCAGGAAGAGAATAATTATTAACATCAATGGCCCAAGGCTAATTGCGATGAGGTGGGGGTCAGACATACCTCCAACCTTGTTATTAATTCTGACACTAGCCATTGCTCCCAAGGCACGCTTTACTTTCAGCTGATTTATTAATTGAATTGTGTGCCCCCAATATATGTGTCAACTTGGCTAGGCCATGATTTGCAATATTATGTGAATCCTTCATTTTGTGATCTGATGCAATACCCTATGTGTTGTAAATTTGCACTTCTATGATGTTAATGAAGGAGCCCAAGTAGTACTGAGCTGCTAACCAGAAGGTCAATAATTCGGATCTACCAACCATTCTGAGGGAGAAAGATGAGGCTTTCTGTTCTTGCAAAGATTTATAGCCTCAGAAATCCTATACTGGGTCGGTATGAGTGGGAACTGACTTGGTGGTACACCACCACTACCACCACCACCATGATGTTAATGAGGTAGGGATAGAGGCAGTTAATATTAATGAGGCAGGAAGCAATCTACAGGATTAGGTTGTATTTTGAGTCACTCTCTTTTGAAATATCAAAGAGGTTAAACAGGTGAACAGAGATTAGAGGGATCTACTACCACCAAGAAAGAAGAGCTGAGAGCAGAGTTTCCTTAGGATCCAGAGTCCCTGCACTGAGAACCTCCTAGACTCATGGGAAGACCGATGTCAAGACACGTCGAACTCTCCAAGGGACACCAGGCTCAAAGATGTTAAAGGAGACAAGGACCTTCCCCTAGTGCAGACAGAGAGAGAAAATCTTTAGAGTTGGTGGAATGAATTTGGATCCCTATGCTCCTAAACTATGAGAGAATAAATTTCTGTTTGTTAAAGCCATGAACTTGTGGTGTTTCTGTTATAGCAGTACTAAATAACTATGACATCTGGGTTTGATAATTCATGGCAATGGCCACACAGAACTCAGAAAATACTCAAAATTATGAGGTTTATCAGGAAAGTAGCAGATTATAATTCAGGATCAAGAATGACTCAGGACAGTTCTTTGGTCTGGGCAGCTTTTTGCCATGCCTGCAGGCAGGCCTCTTGCAGGATCCCCAGACCTTTGGGCCCCTGGGCCTGAGCTGTGACTTTCTTAGTCATGTTACAAAGCTCTTTAACTCCACTGATAAGTGTCCAGAGGCACCCTACTCTGCTAGTAAGCCTCTGCCCGAAGGCACTCTGCTCCATGAGTTGGAAAGCCTAGCTTTGCCAAGAAATACCTAGAGGTACTCCACTCTAACAGAACACCCCCTGCTCAAAGGCTTTCAGCTCTCTTGCTATGTGGGTTGGCATACCTACTCCATTCACCACTCTTCTTTCTTGATGGTAGTGAGGTCCCCCATTTCCACTTCTGGAATGGCTCAATTTAAGTCTAGTGGGATGGCAAAATGGACCAACACCCTTGTCAGAGTTCCACACACCTCATTTGCAATGTTAGCAAGTTTCCCAATCCCCTTGGTAGGACACAAGCAAGTTATCTGCATAGTCGCACCCAGTCACTATGTGGAAGTTACAAGACCATGCATGGCTTAAATGGCCATATTAAGTAATTCACTGTACAGCAAGATCAAAGATTAAAACTATCAGTGGCAGGATCCATAACAAAGACTTTTTCATTCTGAAAATAGAAAAGTAGCCAGGAGATATAGTCAAAATCTCTAAAATTACGAAGAGTCTAGAGCTGCTAAACAATAACTTGGTTTACTAAATCTTTTGAGCTAAGAGGCATCGCTGAAGCATAAAGTTCTTATATTTTCAATGGTTCTGTTTTGCTTATACAACTTCCACTGCAGGCTCCTTTGGGAAGTCTTTCTTTCCACCAGAGATTGGGAGAAATCTGAGTTGAGTGAGGGGAAGATCAAAAGCATTTCAATTCCCCATTGTTGTTATGTGTTCTCTAGTAGATTCTGAATCACAGTGACCGTTATGGGGCAGTTCTCCTCTATTCTATGAGGTTACTATGAGTCAATCCTTATTAAGAAAATCAAACTGATTGCCATTGAGTTGATTTTGACTCACAGTGACCCCTCAGAGCAGAGTAGAATTGCCCCATAAGGTTTCCATGGGGGCAGTTTCTTTAGGGAAGCAGAAATCACTGTGCCACCAGAGCTCCTTCAATCCCCATTACTTACCTTAAATAATAGTATCATACTGACTTCTAGTCAGGTTCACTTTCTCTTCTGCCATTATCGCAGTGAATTTGCATGTGACCAATCTCAAGTTTTATAAATAAACTTAGCCCCACCATTTTGTAGGACTTTTAAGCTCCAATAGTCTAAACAATGGCACCAATCTCTGTCTACAAGTGGTTGTAATTAAATACTTAACCACAGTGCAAAAAGAATAGAGTTCTGACTCCAATTTTTATACAATGGACAGAACTCAAAAATGAATTGTAGTCAACTCTTCAATACTCACACCAGTGGAAGGAAGTACAGATTTCAATAATAGAAAACGGAAAATTACTCTTCTCAGCCTAAGGAAATCTCATACATGCAAATTTTGTTAGCTAAGAAGTAGCAGACAAGGGATTCCCTGAGAGCAGTCCAGAAACTCTGTCCTTGAGATGCCCTTAATAATTACTGGGTAGCTGGTAAGGTCTGTAGTTCAACCACTTGGCTCTCCCAAATAGAGGAAGGCTATTTGACCAAGTAAGGAGCTCTGGTAGCATAGTGGTTATGAATCGGGCTGCAGACCGCAAGATTAGAAGTTCGAAACTACCAGCTGTTCTGCAGGAGAAAGATGAGGCTTTCTGCTCCCATGAAGATCTGCAGCCTCGGAAACCCTGTACAGGGTTCGCTATGAGTCAGAACCGACTCCACGGCACACTACCACCACCACCATTTGATCAAGTAAGTATAATGAGCAGTATAGCAAAGCAATGTGGGTATAAAGTGTTTTGGGTTTTTTTCTCCAAAATTATTCCTTAGAAACAAGAATTCTGTGAGATTGCAAGCCATTTCATCCTAAAGAAATGTAATCTACTTGTTACTAGCTTAACATTGTTTCCATACCTTTCACAGATGCTGTAATAGTTATCATCTCTTATGCCATCCTGAAGGGGTACATTTACACTATAGTATCGTCCCTTCCCTAGACCAACATCAGACACGTCGCCTGTTCCTGTGAAAGAGAGTGAAGAGGAGCACCATGATCAGTTACTAGGAATGCAAAACTAGAAATGTGAAGAATTGTTTGAAAGGAATTTAAAAGACCTATGAGAAGCTCTGGTGGCGTAGTGGTTGTGAATCCAGCATTGAAACGCAAGGTTTGCAGTTCGAAACTTTGCTGTGAATGAAAGATGAGGCTTTCTGCACCCTTACACTTTCGCAGCCTTGGAAACCCTATACACTATCAGTATGAGATTGTCTTTGGAGACCTGGTGTGGTACTGTGGATTAATGTGCCAGACTGCAAAGCCGTTTGAACTGCAAGATTGGTGGTTCAAGCTCACCATCTTCTCCTTGGAAACCCTATACAGAGTCGCTATGGGTTGGAGTCAACACGACCACACTTAACAACAACAACAACATAAGACCAATGGGAGGCCTCGTGTGGCACTGTGGGTTATTACACTGGACTGCAAAGTTGGTTTGAACTTCAAGGTTGGTGGTTCAAGCTCACCAAACGCTCCTCGGAAACCCTATACAGGCTTGCCAGGGGTTGGAACCAACTTGATGGCATTTAACAACAACAATATAAGGCCAATGAGGTGAAAAAGCCTGAATTATGGATGGTTTTAAGGACTTGAAATTAAGAAAAGTAATGGACAAGTAACTGTTATAAACAATTTTGGTTACACAGGAAAATCATAAAAAAAAAAAAATCCTGAAAACCTCGGTTTCCATCTTGCTGGATCAAATTGACTTTTCATGTTGTTAATTAACCTATTATCACTGAGTTGATTCCAACTCATAGTAACCCCATAGAACAGAGTAGAACTGACCTACAGGGTTTTCAAGGCTGTGATTTTTATGGACGTACATTGCCATATCTTTCTCCTGTGGAGGGCTGATGGGCTTGAACCTTTGACATTCCAGTTTGCATTCCAGTGCTTAATCACTGCACCACCAGGGGTCCTTTTATGCTACTTAGGCTGTCTTAATATTAATATACCATTGTAATTATAAGGGTGTTAGGAGTCAAATGAGGTATCAGGTAATATAGTATTAGTAAGTGAGCTAACTGTGACAGTATATAATAATCATCTGGAAAAAGAAATAATTCTATACTCCTCTTGTAATTGCTCCCTAAAATAATTTATGTTAAAGTTTTGTATACAAAATCACAAATAAGTTATTAACAGTATGGAGATACCCAAACATAAGACATAAAAAATAAACAGAATTGTTGTATTTATTCCTTAAATGTAATATTGAATACATATCTCACTTGCCTGGGAAAAACCCTGGGGAGAATTTGTGCAAAGACACCGTCATGACTTTGGAAGTGAAACTGAAGGCATCTTCTACACCTACCAGAGAAAGAAACATCAGAAAAAGCAATTCTTATATGGAACTTTTGCTTTCAACAATTGAACACATAGAAAGCAACAATGAGGAAAAGGGTATATAAAAGGCAATAAAAATAAAGCTAACACACCTATTAACATGGATGAAATGGAAGGCTAAACAAATAAAATGGTATTGGTTGTTTTTGTTGTTGTTAGGTGCCATCGAGTTGGTACCCACTCATAGCGACCCTATGCATAGCAGAACAAAACACTGCCCAGTCCTGAGCCAACCTTACAATTGTTGCCACAATTGAGCGCATTGATGCTGCCACTTTGCCAATCCACCTCTCTGGGGGTCTTCCTCTTTTTCTCTTACCCTCCACCTTACCAAACATGATATCCTCCAGGGACTGGTCCCTGCTTACAATATGTCCAAAGTATAAGAGACGAAGTTTGGCCATCCTGGCCTCCAAGGAGCACTCTGGCTGCACTTCTTACAACACAGATCTGTTTGTTCCTTTGGCAGCCCATGCATCGCATTTCCAATACTCTCCTCCAACACCATAACTCAAGGGCATCAATTATTCTACTGTCTTCCTTATTCACTGTCCAGCTTTCGCATGCATATGAGGTTATTGAAAATACCATGGCTTAGGTCAGGCGCACCTTAGTCCTCAAGCTGACACCTTGCTCTTCAACACTTTTAAAAGGTCTTGTGCAGCACATTTGCCTAATGCAATATGTCGATTGATTTCTTGACTGCTGCTTCCATGAGTATTGATAGTTGATCCAAGAAGAATGAAGTCCTTGACAACTTCGATCTTTTCTCCATTGATCAGAATGTTGTTTATTGGTCCAGTAGTGAGGATTTTTGTTTTCTTTACATTGAGATGTAATCTGTACTGAAGGCTGTATTTTTTGATCTTCATCAGTAAGTATTTTAAGTCCTCTTCACTTTCAGCAAGACAGGTTATAGCATCTGCATATTGCAAGTTGTTAATGAGTCTTCCTCCAATCCTGATGCCACATTTTTCTTCATATAACCCAGCTTCTCAGTTCTCACATTATTTGCTCAGCATGTTGTTGTTGTTGTTAGGTACCATCGAGTTGGTACTTTGCTCAGCATATAGGTTTAATACATAGGGTGAAAGAATACAACACTGTTGCACACCTTTTTTAATTTTAAGACATTCAGTGTTCCCATGTTCTGTTCGAACAACTGCCTCTTGGTCCATGTACAGATTCTTCATGAGCACAATTAAGTTTTCAGGAATTCTCATACTTTGCAATGTTGTCCATAGTTTGTCACGATCCACGCAATCAAAAGCCTTTGTGCAGTCAATAAAGCACAGGTAAACATCTTTCTGATATTCTCTGCTTTCAGCCAAGATCCATCAAACATCAGTAAGGATATCCCTCATTCCACGTCCTCTTCTGAATCCAGCTTGAACCTCTGGAAGTTCTCTGTCACTGTATGTTTGCAGCCATTTCTGTATTACCTTTAGTAAAACTTTACTCGCATGGGATATCAAAGAGATTGTCTGATGATTTCCGCATTCCGTTGGGTCACCTCTTTGGAATGGGCACAAATAAGGAACTCTTCCAATCAGTCAGCCAGATAGTTGTCTTCCAAATTTCTTGGCAGGGATGAGTGACTGCCTCCAGTGCCACCTCATTGTCTTGAAAGATTTCAATTTTTATTCCATCAATTCCCGGTGTCTTGTTCTTCACCAATTCCTTCAATGCACCTTGGACTTCCTCCTTCAGTATCATTGGCTCTTGATCATATGCTGCCTTTTGAAACAGTTGAACATCAACCATTTCCTTTTGGTAAAGTGACTCTGTGTATTCCCTCCATCTTCTTTAGATACTTTCTGCATCATTCAATAATTTGCCCAGAGAATCCTTCAATAATGAAAATGGAGGCTTGAGTTTTTTCTTCAGTTCTCCCAGCTTGAGAAATGCTGAACCCTTTTGGTTTTCTGACTCCAGATCTTTGCACTATTTCTTCTATTTGCTTTAGCATCTCTACGCTGGAGAGCAAGTTTCAGTGTCTCTTCTGATATCCATTTTGACCTTGTCCTTCTTTCTTGTCTTCTTAATGGCTTTTAGCTTTCTTCCTGCATAATATTCTTGATGTCATCCCACAACTCTTCTGGTCTTCGGTCTTTAGTGTTTAATGTATCAAATCTGTTCTTCAGATGAGCTCTAAATTCAGGTGGGATATATTCAAATTCACATTTTGGCTCTCGTAGACTTGTTTTCATTTTCTTCAGCTTGTTTGAATTTGCATATGAACAATTGATGGCCTGTTCCACAATCTGCCCCTGGCCTTGTTTTGACTGATGATATGGAGCTTTTCCATTGTCTCTTTCCACAGATGTAGTCAATTTGATTTCTTTGTATTCCATCTGGTGAGGTCCATGTGTATAATTGTCTCTTATGCTGTCTAAAGAAGGTATTTGAAATGAACGAATCATTGACTTTGCAGAATTCTATCATGCGATCTCCAGCATCATTTCTATCTCCAAGGCCATATTGTCACACTACTGATCCTTCCTCTTTGCTCCCAACCTTGCATTCCAATCACCAGTAATGCTCAATACATCTTGATTGCATGTTTGATCAATTTCAGATTGAACAAGTTGGTAGAATTCTTCTATTTCATCTTCACTGGCTTTAGTGTTGGTGCATAAAATTGAATAATAGTGGTATTCACTGGTCTTCCCTAGGCACATGGATATTATCCTATCACAGACAGCATTGTACCTCGACTGATCTGGATATGTTTTTTCTGACAGTGAATAAAACACCATTCCTCTTCATTTTGTCATTCCTGCATAGCAAACCATATATGGTTGTCAGATTCAAAATGGCCAATACCAGTCCATTTCAGCTCACTAATGCCTAAGTTGTCGATGTTTATGTGTTCCATTTTATTTTTGACAATTTCCAATTTTCCTCCATTCATGCTTAGTACATTCCACGTTCCAATTATTAATGGATGTTTACAGCTGTTTCTCTTCATTTTGAGTTGTGCCCCATCAGCAAATGAAGGTCCCACGGGCTTTACTCCAGTCATGTCTTCATGGTCAACTCTACTTTGAGGAGGCAGCTCTTCCCCAGTTGCATTTTGAGTGACTTCCAACCTGAGGGGCTCATTTTCCAGCACTATATCTGACAGTGTTTCTCTGCTGTTCATAAGGTTTTCAGTTACTACACATTCGGAAGTAGTTTGTCACTCCTTCTTCCTAGTCTGTCTTTGTCTGGAAGCTCATCTAAAACCTGTCCACAATGGGGGACCCTGCTGGTATTTAAAATACCCGTGGCATAGCTTCTAGAATCACAGCAACTCAAAAGCCACCACAGTACAACAAACCGACTGACGAGTGGTGGTGTGTTGGTTGTAGATGGCATTAAAAAAAAACAAAAATGACAACACAAGCACTCTAGGTGATTTTAATACAAGTTTTGAGTACCACTGTTTTTATTTTGTTTTTAAATTAAGGGTTAGTCTAGGATGCACAAATTAATTTTATTCTAAACTATAAAAAAGCAAAATTAATTCAGGAAAAAAATAAGTGAAAATAACTGAAGAATGAAAATAGCAAAAGCCTCTGCAATTATAGGATGAGGTAGAATTTTGGCTTCAAGTGAAGTTTTGCGGTTCCTTTTCAAATTCATGGCAAAGTATAACTAGACTTTTTCTTTCCAATCAATGGGATGTATTGCCTTTTTTTTTAACAACCTGTTCTAAAAGGTAGAGAAGTGCTAGTGCTCATAATTGAGGCAAGGCATCATACAACAGCATAGATAATCACACAACTGCAATCACAGAACTGCATACATGAACTTGATGCCATCTTGGGAAAATTTATGTTTTGCCTTGGTTTAAAGGTGAGGGTCAGAGAAAAAGAGGAAGACCTCCAATGAGATGGACTGGCCAGGTGGCAGCATCAATGGACTCAACCGTGGCAAAAGTAGTGAGGTTGGCCCAGAATTGGGCAGTGTTTCGATCTGCTGTGCACAGGGTCACTAACAGTCGGTGCCAACTCGATGGCCCCTAACAACAACAGCAACAAGTTAAATTCTTGGGATTTTTTTTTCCCCAAAGAATTTCAATGTGACAACCCTTTGAAAAGCATGACCAATACAAACATGAAGTATTATGTAGCAAGAACCTGGAGTCCTGGTGTGGCACTGGATGGCAAAGTCGGTTTGAACAGAAAGGTCAGAAGTTCAAACTCACCAGCTGTTCCTTGGAAGTCCTATACAGGGTGACTATGAGTTAGAACCAATTTAATGGTACTTAACAACAGCAGCAACAAGTGAAAACCTAATTATAAAGTACCTGTATATAATACAGATTTGGTTATAAATGCAAGTTATACTAAGTTGTATAACATTTTTCTGGCTATATCCCTAAGGTCAGCGGTTCGAAACTACCAGCCGCTCCGCGGGAGAAAGATGAGGCTTTCTACTCCCGTAAAGATTTACACCCTCAGAAACCCTGTACAGGGTTGCTATGGGTCGGAACTGACTCGACGGCACTTAACAACAACAACAACATAATATATGGTAGCCTGAGAATATTTTTTACCCTGTCCCTTAATAGCATCTTTATAATAGTCTTATAAAGCCTAGGGAAAGACAGCAATAAGAATACTTTTCCATTTAAACAGACAGAAAATGAATAGAAGCTTCTGAGATAAAAGATGGGATTTAAAGTAACTCTCACAAACCAGTACTTATACTGATATACACACTACCCACATTCATGCCTTTCCCCTCGAAATCACGTATGTTGCTGCTGTTAAGTGCTGCTGAGTTGGTTCTGACTCATAGAGACTCTTTATAGTGTATCCAAGGACCTGGTAGGTTTAAACTGCTAACCTTGAGGTTAGCAGTCCAGTGCTTATCCTATAGCGTCACACCAGGACCCCATCAAAGCAACATATGTTGTTACTGTTAAGTGCTGTCAAGTCAATTCTGATTCATAGTGACCCTGTATAGGATTTCCAAGGAGTGGCTGGTGAGTTTGAACTTATAATTTTGCAGTTCAAACTTGTCTTGTGGTCCAGTTACTTATCTCACAGGACACCAGTTGTTTTTGCTAAATTCCAACAAGTTGGTTCCAACTAATAGTGACCCTGTGTAGGTTTTCCAAGGCTGTAAATCTCTGTGGGAGTAAAAACTTTAATCTTTCTCCACGGAGTGGCTGTTGGGCTTGAACTGGCAACACTGTGTTTCACAATGCAGTGATTATCCTATGAAGCCACCACGCACCCAAGAAAATCACATTAAGATAGACTATACTATAATCGGACTGTAAAATAAAAACACTATTAGTAAGTTCAAACAAAGAAACACTATTAGTAAGTTCAAACAAAGTTAAAACAAAGAAACAAAGAAATATGTTTACATAATACTTTCAGTCTTCATTAGCAGGTAATAGAGAGTTTAAAGATATTAACTGTATCTGTATAGCATAGGTATGTTTGAGTTTCCCATGCCTAATCTTTTTCCATAGGGAGGCAGTTAAACCAGTTAAAGGTTCTAGGCACAAAATACAAAATAAAAATAAATTACAAAAAAGTATTTCAACATAGACATATTTCAACAAAGTATAAAACAAGAAAAATTCATGAGACTTCTGATAATTTATCCATTCAAAAAGGTTGTACTAATTTACACCTTGATCAATCACCTATAACAGTTCCTGTTTTTCCACACCGTGACTATCCTTGTTGTAATCTTAGTCAATATCAAAGGCAAAAAGAATGGTCTTGTTTTAATTTGCATTTATGAATATTAAGGGGTTGAGTACCTTTTCATATGCTTAGTGATTGTATTTATATTCTGTTTCATAAGAAATATCATTAGAAAAATTGAACTTAAGAGGACACAGCTTAAGAACATGGGGTTTCCTGGCAAAGAGAAGAGTTATTAGGAAAATGAAAGAAGGTGAGAGCAAGGTAGTGAAGTCAACACATGATGCTAGTTACAGATTCCTGGGAGGTTTAAAATATAACTAAATGTGTAAGGGTTTGCGGGTGAGGTGGGGGTCAGTGAAAGAGAAGTGCTGAAGTGGCGAAGTAACTGAAATGAAACACACCATAAAAGCTGGCTAAAACAGGAAACTCTAAATGGTGTAGAAAAAACATTGCAAATGAAAAGAACAGTTTCAGGTGACAGTCTTATTTTATTCTTATGGCGTTCAATGCCATTGTTAGGTGCCACCGAGTTGATTTTTGACTCATTGAGACCCCATGTGACAGAGAAGAATTGTCACATAGGGTTTGCTATGGGGGAGTCTTGGTGTGGCGCTGTAGGATACGCATCAGACTGATAACCCCAAGATCAGCGGTTTAAACCCACCAGCTGCTCCTTGGAAACACTATATAGCGTTGTTATTAGTTGGAACTGGCTCGAAATCACTTAACAACAATCTTATGGGAGCAATAGCCAGGCCTTTTTCCTGCAGTCACTGAATGAATTTAAACCATAAACCTTTTGGTTATTAGCTGAACGTTTAACCATTATACAACTTGTTTTTGTTATGTGCTGTGGAGTCGGTTCCGACTCATAGCGATCCTGCACAGGGTTTCCGAGGCTGTTAATCTTTATGGGAGCACAATGCCTCATCTTTCGCCCATGGAGCAGCTGGTAGTTTTGAACTGCTGACCTTGTGGTTCGCAGCCTGATTTGTAACCACTATGCTACCAGAGCTCCTTAGGGCTCCTTATATGGTTCAATAGAGTTGTTCTATCTTTGATCTGTGATACAAATAGTTAGAATTTCATAATCATTCAACAAATATTTTATTGAACCACTACCATTATATGCATAATGTCTGTTCAAGGCATTCATTGCACAAGACAGAAAGAAGTAAACAATTTGATTCCTGCTCTTAAGGAACTTAGTCTCTATGGGAGAGAAGACACAGACACATTAATAAATTAACAATATAAGACTATGTATAATTAGATATCAAATTAGTGATATAAATAATACAGGACTTGATAGAAGGGAAAGAATACTTGGGCTGGAGTGGTCAGGACAAATCTGCTACTGTTAGAATTTTAGCTAATAAGTGGAATTTGAAGGAAAAAACAAAACCAAGTTAGGAAAAAGTGAAGCAAAGTCAGGAGGTGGGAATAAGTGAAATATAGCTAGGCACTTTTGAGTTGACTACCCTGAAGAGAATAGTAGAAGATAACACTGTAATGATAAAGGGGGCCAATTTGAAGTAGGCCTTAAAAGCTAGGATAGACTATTGCCTTTACCTTGAAGATCACTGTTGTTCAAGGTATAGCCTGTAGAACAACTGGAGTGTTGCTAAAATGTAGGTTCCTAGGTCCATTACCAAAATAACTAAGTCTAGGTGTCTGGTGGGTATGGCTCAAAAATCTTCATTTTAAAGCAAACTCCCCATGTCTTCCTGATATATATTTAAATTTGAGAATCATTGCTATAGGCAAATAAATGGTCATATAGTAAATATTGTTGGCTTTCTAAACTAAGCCTCTATTGCATTTTTCCCCCTTTATAACCTTTTAAAAATATAGAAACCATTCCCAGCTTGCTGACCATACAAAAACAAGCTGTGGGTTATGTCCCTTGCCCTGTTGTAGGCATTAAGGAGTCTTTGAAGATTTTCGACCAAAGCTATGTTTTACAAACAGGCTGAAAATCATATAGGGGGCTCCAAAAAGTTAGCAGAAAAATGAAATTAAAAGATAATGGTATTTTTCCGAGAACTTTTTGAAGCTCCCTTGTATATTGGTTGTTTTAGTTCTCTTTACTCTCTGTTAACTTTAATTTTCTGTTACTGTTTGTTCCATGGTGGCACCCTTCCAGTTGATGTTCCCCTCACAATTTCTTCCTTCTAAGGGTCACTATGAGTCGGAACCAACTCCATGGCACATAACCACCACCACCATTTCTGTTTTGGAATCCTGGTATGGTGCTGTAGGGTAAGTACTGGACTGCTAACCACAAGGTTGGTGGTTCAAACTCACCAGATGCTCCTCAGAAACCCTATACAGGGTCACTATGAGACAGAACCAACTTGATGGCCCATAACAACTTAACAACATGTCTATTTTGGCAGGATAATTGATCCTAACCTCAGCAATATACTATTTATTTCCTTTCTTAATGCCTGGATTGTGTTAGTTTGTTTCCACAAATCTGTAGAAACAAGGAAGAACCAATCACTAATGTGAGAGAGGAGTGGGAAGTACCCTAACCAATAATTTATTGCGTAAGTGAGTGTTCCAGAATCAATGGGAACATTATGTGTCACAGACAAGTTATATTAAAGAAACAGAATGTGGGCAACTGTAATAAAAGATTTGCATCTTAAACACAAACTATTTGGGAAGGTTAGATAAGTACTTTCAGTGGAATTTTCTGAGAAGGGGTTAAGTGGGGTCAGTGAGGTTAAGGCAAATTTTGAGAGATTCTGCTGCTATTAAAAGGTCTGGTAGGAGGGTTTGTACAAGACAAAATATTTTAGCAATAGAAAGAAAGTGGCACAGATTCTGATCACAGAAAAAGTCAAAACGTAAGTTCATCATACATCTATTTTACTTTGAGAGAAACAACATCAAGGAGAAGAGAACAGATTCAACACTAGATTGCATTAAGAACCTATAGAAATGCGCTGGAATAAATACTAGGTAAGATTTCTAGTACTTAATGTTCTTTATTGGAGAGCTTTGGTATTTAAAGCAACTTGGTCAGGAGAGCACAAATTTCTCAGTTAGAATATAAACTCTACTTACTTCAGGTTTCCAAATCAGGAAAAATTTCAATTACAACCATTTCTTTTTTCCCTAGTTGCCTTGAATATGCCTTATTGACAAAAGTCTGCTGTCCTACATGGAAGTATCTCTGCAACTGAAGGGCTTACCATCTCCATGGTGCAGATCCAAATCCACATAGAGAATACGGTCAAATTTCTGTCTCAATTGTAATATTCCCAGGACAGCATCATTGAGATAACAAAAACCAGATGCTTCATCTCTGCAAGAAAACAAGTAGCTATAGCCAGAAACCAAAAGAAATCCAAGGAAGTCTTTACAGTTGAGGATTTAACCCTCTAGATCTACTCTCTTACAATTCCCCCATTCTATTAAGAAACATTTAAAAACCCACCTAACCTACAAAGGTTATATAATAAATGGCCCAGAAAAAAAAGGGAATGAAGTGTTTTGGTAAACAAATATTCAGTTTGATTGCTAAAATTTCCTACCTAGAATTTAAGATTTTCAAAGAATTATAATAGTTTAACTATATAACAAAACAAAGCTGTTCTTTGATGATTCCCGAATCAATTCAAAGAATTTGTACTGCCTTGAGGTCATCATAGGAATCCTAGTGGTATAGAAGGGTAAAGTACTATGTTGCTAGCCAAAAGGTCAACAGTTCAAACCCAAGAGTCTCTCTAAGACAGGAAGATGTGGCAGTCTGCTTCTATAAAAATTTTCAGCTTCAGAAAACCTATGATCCAGTTCTATTTTATCTGACAGGGTCACTAAGGAATCGACTTGAAGGTAGTAGGGTTGTTGTTGTTGTTTTTTCTTTTTTTGAGGAGTCCTGGTGTGGCATTGTGGGATAAAGCACTGGACCTCAACATTGGTTTGAACCACAGGTCAGCTGTTCAAACTCACCAGTTGCCCCTAGAAACCCTATACAGGGTTGTGATGAGTTGGAACCGACTTGATGGTACTTAGCAACAAATAATGAATGCTAATGATCACCTTTGGACTTTAAGAAATCTAGAATATAGATGTCTTAAAGACAATCTTTCTCAGCAAGATAGAGATGTTGGAGATTGGGTGATCTCTCTACTGATTCTATGACATAACCTAGAAGTCATTTTTAAAATAAGTATCAATAAGTAATTTTTTGTTACTCATAAAAAGCTGAGTGTAGAATTTACAAATGCAAAGTCTCCTAGGCAGTATAATGTGGTTGCCTTTCTGTAAATGTAATTATTACAATGGAGATGGAAACAACTTTTTCTAAAGTTATTTTGTTTCCTTCTTCATTGACGTCATTAATGTCCTTTAACTTTTTTTGCTATCATTAAACATTGCTACTTATACTCTTGCCAGCACTGACCCATTCTTTTATTAAAATTTCCTTAAACCTTTTGATTACATGTAAAATATTCTGTATCATCAAGAGTGAATTAAAATTTATTTTTAAGGTCTCATCCTAAATATTTTTTCTTTTGCTTACATAGACTTTAAATATCTAGACCACTGTTTTCTAAGTTTTCATTGATATTTCACTTGAAACACAATTGTGGGCATAATCATCATGTAGAAGCAAATCTTTGTCCAGTATAATGAATATGTTTCTTTATGAAATCTCTCCTACAATAACAATTCATATTCTGAACAAATACCCTGGTTGACAGGCTAAATCAATGAGAAAGGTACACTGGTTAACAGGAAGTTGGTAAAACTATCACTAGACATTGAATTTGCTTCATAAAGGTAAATCAGCAATCAGCTAGCAAAATAATAGCTTGACTGTAGATATGCAACTGAGAAGAAACCAATTAGAGAAAAGGATTTGCCCATCTAAGAATTCTCTATAAATAAAAATGCTAAATACACGACATCTTTGAAAGTTCTTGGATACTGTTTTATAATTATGACATGCCTACATTTTATAAGTTAGCTGTTGCAGCACATCAAAAAAGTTAGTCTGATTTTCTCCAAAAAAAAAAAAAAAATCAATAACTTTTTGGAAAGTAAGTATTCTCAACTATCACATCAATTATTGTTGCTATTTACAACTATGATAATTTACGGTAACAGCCACCATTTGTTGAACACCTATTACGTATAGGGTTCATAGTAGGAAAAGTACATAAAAGAACTCACAACTCTACTATGTCAATATTATTATCTCCATTAACATATGTAAATACAGAGAAAGGTTACTTAACTTGTCAGGATTCATAACTATATATGTCCAGTCTGTGCTCTTTGGATGTGGTTAGGTGCTGTTGAGTCAGTTCCGACTCACAGCGATCCTATGCACAAAAGAACCAAACACTACCTGGTCCTGTGCCATCTTCAAAACTGTTGTTACACTAGAGCCGATTCCTGCAGCCACTGTGTCAATCCATCTCACTGGGGTTCAAATATGATGCCTTTCTCCAGGGACTGCTCCCTCCTGATAACGTGTCCAAAGTATGAGAGAAAATTTCACCATCATGGCTTCTATAGAGCATTCTGACAACACTTCTTCCAAGACAGACTTATTTATTCTTCTAGCAGTCCAAGGTTCTTTTAGCATTCTTCTCCAATACCATACTTCAAATGCATCGATTCTTCTCCGGCCTCTTCATTCATTGCCCAACTTTCACATGCATATGAAGCTATAGAAAACACCATGGCTTGGATCAGGCTCAAACTGATATCTTTCCTCTTTAACAGTTTAAAGAAGTCTTTTGCAGCAGATGTGCCTAATGTTATGTGTTGTCTGATTTCTTAACTGCTGCTTCCATGAGTGCTGATGTGGATCCAAGCAAAATGAAGTCTTTGACAATTTCAATCTTTTCTCCATTTATCATGGTATTTATTGGTCCAGTTCTGAGAATTTTCATTTTCTTTACATTGAGATGCAATCCATATTGAAGGCTGTGGTCTTTGATCTTCATCAGTAACTGTTTTAAGTCCTATTCGCTTTCAGCAAGCAAGGTGTATCACCTGTATATAGCAAGGTGTTAATGCAGTCCTGATGCCACATTCTTCTTCATATAATCCAGCCTCTCTAATTATTTTCTCAGCAAATGAAGTAAGTATGGTGAAAGAATACAACCTTGTTGAACACCTTTCCTGGATCTACACCATTCAATATTAGGTTCCTCATGAGAACAAGCAAGTGCTCTACAGTACCCATTTTTCATAATGTTATCCATAGCCTGGCATGAGTCACATAGTTGACAGCCTCTGTACAGTCTATAAAAGACAAGTAAACACCTTCTGGTATTCCTGCTTTCAGTCAAGATCCATCCAATGTGAGTAATGATATTCCTAGTTCTACATCCTCTTCTGAATGAGGTTTGAATTTTTGGCAATTCCTTGTCGATGTACTGTTGCAACCATTTTTGAATTACCTTAAAGCAAGTTTTACTTGCATGTGATATTAATGACGTTCTTCGATGATTTCTGCATTCTGTTGGGTCATCTTTCTTTGCACAGATATGGATCTCTTCCAATAGTTCTGTCTTTCAACTTTCTTGGCATAGATGAGTGAGTACATCCAGTATTGCATCAGTTTGTTGAAAGACTTCAATTTGTATTGTTCTTGTTAGGTGCCATCGAGTCAGTACTAACTCACAGCAACCTTATGCACAGCAGAACGAAACAGTGCCCGATTAATTAAGGCTTGTTTTGGATAGCATTTATTTAATGGTGGTACCTGGTGACACTGTAGGATGAATTTTGGATTGTTAACTCCAAGGTCGGTTATTCATATCTACCAACTGATCCACAGGAAAAAGATGAGACTTTCTCCTTCTGCAAAGCTGTACGGCCTAGAGAATCATATATAGGGTCACTACGCATCAGAATTGAATTGATGGCAGTGGATTAAGTGTTAGGTAAAATGAGGAGAGTGGAGAGGAAAAGGAAAACAAATCAATATACTAGATATTTCCTTTCCACAGAGAGATTACAATTAAGTTAGAGACATTGATGACAAACAAAGAATAAGGGGGAAGAAAACAACAAAAAAAACTAGAAAAAAATCGAAGTGCTCACAAATAAATGAATGAATAAGTAAAATGTGGCACATACATACAATGGAATACTAGTTCAGCAATAAAGAAAAATTAGGTCCTGAGGCATCTTCCAATGTGGATAAACCTAAAAGATATTATGTTGAGTGAAATAAGTCAATCACACATATACAAAATAAATATTGCATATTCTCAGTTTCAATGAAATGACATGAATGGATTATAAGAAACTAACATTCATTAGTGGTTAGGAGTGAGAAGGGGAGGAAAGAAGGAGAAGTACTCTATAGGTAGTAATCACTTTTTATTTACTTATTTATGTTGTTGTTATTACGTGCCATCTAGTCAGTTCTGACTCATAGCAACCCTGTACAGGGTTTCCGAGGATTGGTTGGTAGTTTGAACTGCCAACCTTGTGATTCAAACCAACCTTGCAGACCAGTGCCTATCTATAGCATCACACCAGGACTCCTTTTTATTTATAGTAATGGAAAACATGGCACCGAATATGGGTCAAGTTGGCACAGGATGACTGATGTAACTGATATCAAGAAGTTGTACATAAGGACACTTGTCTGTCAGTTTGTCACACTGTGGTGGCTTGCTTGTTGCTGTGATAATAGATGCTATGCCACTGGTATTTTAAATACTAGCAGGGTCATCCATCGTGGGCAGGTTCAGAAGAGATCCCAGACTAAGACAGAGTAGGAAGAAAGAGAAGTGGACTACTTCTGAATATTGAGTCACTGTAAACCTTATGAATAGGAGTGGAACAGTGCCAGATATAGTGCCAGAAAATGAAAACATTAAGAATAGCACATTGTCAGATATAGTACTAGAAGATGACCCCTCAGGTTGGAAGGTACTCAAAATACAATTTGTTAAGAGATATCTCCACAAAGTAGAGTTGGCCATAATTATGTGAATGGAGCAAAGCTTTCAGGTCCTTCATTTGCTAATGGAGCACAACTCAAAATGAGCAAAAAAAAAAAAAAAAAAAAACACAACTGTAAATATCCATTAATAATTGGAAAACAATGTATGAAGCATGAATCTAGGAAAATTAGAAGTTGTCAAAAATGCATTGGAATACACAAAGATTGGCATCGATAACCCAAAAACACATTAGTGAGCTGATATAAGCTATTTGGACTCTGACAATTATATAGTTTACTATGCAGGGAATGACAAATTCAAGAAGAATATTGTCACTTTCTTTGTCAAAAAGAACTTTCCAAGATCTGTCTTGAAGTATAATGCTATGATAGGATAATATCCACATGTCTACAAGAAAGACCAGTTAATACAACTATTATTCAAATTTATGTACCAAACACTAAAGCCAGTAATGATGAAATTGAAGAATTCTACAAATTTCTTCAGTCTGAAGTTGATAAAAAATATAGTCAAGATGCATTGATAATTCCTGGTGATTGGAATGTGAAGGTTGGAAACAAAGACAAAGGATCAGTAGTTGGAAAAGATGGCTCTGGTGATAGGAATGAAGATGGAGATCACATGATAGAATTTATAAGCTCAATGATGGAGATCACATGATAGAATTTATAAGATCAATGATTCACTCATAGCAAATACTTTTTTATATACAAAATGAAAGGTGAGTGGACTATACACATGGATGTCACCGACAGAATACATTGGAATTTCAAATTGATGATATCTGTGGGAAGAGACAGTGGAAAAGTTCAATATTATCAATCAAAACTGTGGATCAGACCATAAATTCCTCATATGCAAGAAAAAAATTAACTCGATGAGAGTCAATATATAAACTTGAATATAAATATATATGTATTTTTTGACATCAAGAACATCATGTAAGAATAAAACAAAAAGTCATTAAAAATACAGGAAAGAAAGAAAAGACCAAGACAAATGTTAGAACATTGCATCAGGATTGGAGGAAGACTCATTAATAACCTCTAATATGCAGGTGATACAACCATGCAGATAATACAATCTTGCTTGCTAAAAGAAAAGAGGGCATAAAACACATACAGATGAAAATCAAAGACTACAGCCTTCAGTATGGATTGCACCTCAATATATATATATAAAAGAAAATCCTCACAACTGGACCAATAAATCATATCATGACAAATGGGGAAAAGACTGAAATTGTGAAAGACTTCATTTTGCTTGGATCTACAATCAACATTCATGAAAGCAGCAGTCAAGAAATCAAACAATGTATTGTATTAGGCAAATCTGCTAGAAAACACCTCTTGAAAGTGTTCAAGAGCATAAGGAAGACTGTGGAAGAATTGATGCATTTGAATTATAGTTAAGAGTATTGAAAGTACCATGGACTACCAGAAGAATAAATAAATCTGTCTTGGAAGAAGTACAATCAGAATGCTCCCAAGAAGTCAGGATCATGAGACTTCGACTCTCATCATGAAAAAGGGCATTAACTTGGTAAAGCAGAAGGTCAGCAGAAAAGGGAAAGACCTCCAATGAGATGGAATGACAAAGTCAAAGCAGAAGTGGGCTCAAGCACAGCAATAATTCTGAGGATGGCACAGGACCAAGTAATATTTCTTCTGTTGTGCATAAGTTCACTATAAGTCAGATCCAACTCAACTGCACTTAAGCACATAAAAACATGGAAAAAGGATGAACCAGCAATTGCTATAGGATGTACATGGTTTTGTAACAATAACAACAAAAAAGGTGGCTACAGATGCTGACACTAATTAGACATAATCAATCACCTCATCTGTCAGTTTGTCGTACTGTTGTTGCTTTTGTGTTGCTGTGATTCTGGAAGCTATGTGACCAGTATTTTAAATACCAGCATGGTTGCCCACAGTAAACACGTTTCAGTAGAATTTCCATGCTAACACAGACTGTGAAGAAATACAGGCAGACCAATTCTAAAGGGTTAGCCACTGAAAACCTTTTTAATAGCAGCTAGTAGATCACCCCTCATATAGTGCTAGTAGATCACCCCTCAGATTGGAAGGCATTTAAAATACGAATGGGGATGAGCTATCTTCTCCAAGTAGAGCTGACCTTCATGATGTGGATGAAGAAGAGCTTTAGGGACCTTCATTTTCTGGTGGGGGTACAATTCAAAATAAGAAGAAACTACTACAAGCATCCACTAATAACTGAAACACAGAATGTACAAAGTATAAATCTAGAAGATTTGGAAGTTGTCAAGTATGAAACGGAGTATCTTAGGTATTAGCGAATTGAAATCAACAGGTACTGGCCTTTTTTTTTTTTTTTTTTTATACTGGCCATTCTGATTTAGGCTATCATATGGTTTACTATGCAGGGAACAATACATTAAAGAGGAACAGCATCTCATAATGATTATGATATAATATCCATATGCCTACAAGTTTTAGTTAGTAAATCGTCTTTTTTTATAGGCATATGGACATTTTATTAAGGAATATATAAAATAATAAATGGGTATTTTATTAAGGAATATTCCATATTCCTTATAGGCATAGGGTATCTTATTAAGACTATTATTCAAATTTATGTACCAACCACTAAAGTCAGTGATGATGAAACTGAAGAATTCTACCAACTTCTTCAGTCAGAAAGTGATTAAACATGCAATCAAGATGCACTAATAATTACTGGTGACTGGAATGCTAAAATTGGAATCAAAGAAGATGGATCGATAGGAATATGGCTTTGATGATATAAACAATGCTGGCAATCACATGTAGAATTTTGCATGATAGACTTACTCAATGAAAATACCTTTTTTCAATAACAAAAATAGTGCCTATACATGTGGACCTCACCAGATGGAATACACAGGAATCAACTTGACTTCATATATATGAAGAAGAGACAGTAGAAAAGCTCAGTATCATCAGAAAAAAGAGGCTAACTGTAAACAGACAACTAATTGTTCATATGATAGTTCAGGCTGAAGCTGAAGAAAATTAAAACAAGTTCATGGGAGCCAAAATATGACCTTGAATACATCCCACCTGAATTTACAGACCATCTCAAGAACAGATTTGATACATTAGACAATAATGACCAAAAAACAAAGGAGTTGTAGATTGACATCAAGAACAGCATACATGAAAAGAGTGAAATGTCATTAAAAAGAAAGGAAAGAAAGAAAAGAATAAAATGAATGTCAGAAGAGACTCTGAAACTTGCTCTTGAGCATAAAGAAGCTAAAACAACTAGAAAAAATGACGAAGCAAAAGAGTTGAACAGAAAATTTCAAAGAGCACCTCGAGAAGATAAAGTATGCTAATGAAAACCAAAAGGGAAGAGCAAACTCAGAATTTCTCAAGCTGAAGGAACTGAAAAGAAAATTCAAGTCTTTAGTTACATATTGAAGAATTCTATGGACAAAATCCAGCATCATAACTAATGTTGCAAAAGAATATTAAAAGTACCATGGGGGAGGCGGGGCTTGATGGCGGCTAGGGTGAAGGTGTAGTGAAGGTTACCGTCAGCAATAACTCGGAATTCCAGGCAAGAAAGAGGCAGGACGGGGCTCCAAGGCTTGGACCCACAGAGATAGGAATAGTTTAAAAGTTTGAGGGCTTATAACCTGGGGAATTTGGAGCTGAGGCAGGAAATCGCATACTTTTGGATCTGCCGGCCAGGCACGGAGGCCTGAGCCCACATCCTGGGCAAATCCAGGCGGTGGGACGAAATAGGAGCCTCAGAGACGTGGCTAAGGCACACTTCGGGAACCTTGGAAAAGAAAGAGGAAAAGGTGCACAGTATACTCTGCCGATTTTGTGTGGGTCCGATTTTATTTTTTTCTTTGGTGTAGGGTAATAGGTGTGCTCACAGTTTGCCCACCTACATTCGGGTGAATAGAGGTAGGGGCTTAGCCTAGTGGCCATGACCCACCATCACCGCTGGCAGTTTCCTCTGCCAGGAACTCACACACACTCAGCCCAAGCTAAGACGCGAATTTGGTCGGCCTTTTTGCACTGGGTTGAGAGGGGTCTTGGCGTAGCACTGTGGGTTAAGGCGCTGCGCCGCCAATTCTTTTGAACTGCAAGGTTCAGTAGTTCAAGCTCACCAGCCGCTCCTCGGAAACCCTATACGGGAGACACGGATGTGCTTACTATTTGGTTGGCATTTACTCACTGGTTTGAGAGGCTTCCCAGAGTAGCACAGCGGGTTAAGGTGCCAGTGTAAAGCCTTTTGAACTGCAAGGTCGGTGGTTCAAGCTCACCTACCGCCTCTCGGAAACCCTATACGGGAGACACAGCTGTGCTTACTATTTGGTAGGCTTTTTCTCACTGGTTTGAGAGGCTTCCCGGCGTAGCCCGGTGGGTTAAGGTGCCACTGTAAAACCTTTCAAACTGCAAGTTGGGTGGTTCAAGCTCACCAGCCGCTCCTCGGAAACCCTGTACGAGAGACGCGGATGTGCGTTCTATTTGGTCGGCTTTTTCTCACTGGTTGGAGAGGTGTCCCAGCGTAGCGCGGCAGGTTAAGGTTCTTCTGTAAAGCCTTTCGAACTGCAAGTTGGGTGGTTCAAGCTCACCTGCTGCCCCTCAGAAACCCTATACGGGAGACGCAGACGTGCTTACTATTTGGTCTGCTTTTTCTCACTAGTTTGAGAGGCTTCCCGGCTCAGCGCAGCAGGTTAAGGTGCCACTGTAAAGCCTTTAGAACTGCAAGGTCGGTGGTTCAAGCTCAACAGCCACTCCTCGGAAACCCTATACGGGAGACATGGATGTGCGTTCTATTTGGTTGGCTTTTTTTCCGCTGGTTTGAGAGGTGTCCCGGCATAGCGCTGTGGGTTAAAGCACCACTATAAAGCCTTTTGAACTGCAAGGTCAGTGGTTAAAGCTAACCAGCCGCTCCGCGGAAACCTATATGGGACACGTGGATGTGCAGACTATTTGTTCGGCTTTTTCTCACTGGTTTGAGCTGCGTCCCGGCGCAGCACTGTGGGTTAAGGAACCACTGCAAAGCCTTTCAAACTGCAAGGTCGGTGGTTGAACCTAACCAGCCGCTCCGCAGAAACCCTATACGGGAGACACAGATGTGCTTTTTCTCACTAGTTTGAGAGGAGTCCCAGCATAGCACTGTGGGTTGAGGTGCCACACTGCAAAGCCTTTTGAACTGCAGGATTGGTGGTTCGGGCTCACCAGCCGCTCTTCGGAGCCCCTATACAGGGTCGTTAAGGGTCGGAATTGACTCGACAGCACCTAACAGTAGGGAGAGGAGGACAGAGGTGACTGAAAGAGAGGTACGACATTAAAGAAATACTTATATTAAGCTACAGATTATTTTTCTTTCTTCTTCCTCTTTTTCTTTCTTCTTCCTCTTTTTCTTCTCCGCCCCACTCTCCCTTTTTTGTGATTAAAGACTGATATATTTAGTC
>NW_006408757.1:866964-868301 GCF_000296735.1 Chrysochloris asiatica
AATTCAGAAAAATGATTATAAAATGTTTCAAAACACTTTACAATGGAGTTGAGAAAAATAAGGAAGAAGTCAGAAAAGCACTACAGGAACAATCAAACAAGATAGATACAGAATTGTTAACACTCCAAAACCTACAGAAAGAGGTCCAAACAATCAACAACAAAATGGCAGAAATAGAAAACTCTTTAAAAGGGCAAAGGAGTAGAATAGATGAGATGGAAGGAAGAATCAGTGAGCTGGAAGACAAGTCTCTCAATGCCACTTAAAAGAACAAACACAAAAAAGGGTAAAAAATTCACAGGAAGGTCTAAGATTCATGTTGGACAACATGAAGAGGAATAACCTAAGAATTATTGGCATTCCAGAACAAAATGAGTCACACAAGTCCACAGAGGAAATAGTCGAAGAACTACTGGAAGAAAATTTTTCTAACATCCTCAAAAGCAAAAAAATAAGCATACAAGACACCCAGCGAAGTCCAGAAAGGGTGGAGCCAAAAAAAAAACAAAACACCAAGACATATCATAGTCAAGCTCTCAAAACTCAAAGACAAGGAGATGCTCCTGAAAGCAGCAAGAGAAAACAGAGGGGTCACATACAAAGGCAAACAAGTCAGACTAAGCGCAGACTTCTCAGCAGGACCCATGCAAATGAGAAAGCAATGGGGGAGACATATATAAAACCCTGGAAGAAAAAAAATACCAACTAAGAATCCTTTATCCAGCAAAGCTATCAATCGAATATGAGGGTGTAATCAAAACATTCCAGGATAAACAGAAGCTATGGGACTTCACCAAAGCCAACCCTGCACTACAATACATCCTGAAGGGAGTTCTGTGGACCAAGAACCAACAAGAACAGACAACAACCAGAGATTGACATACGTGGCAGCACCTCCATGAATTAAGCCAACAGAAAGAAGAAATGCTAACAAAACAAAACTATAAGAACAAATTCAGAGACTCTGGGAGGGCAGGCTATGATCAAAACAAGTACAATGCAAAAGAAGGTGAACACGTAGGATCAAAGATCCAGACAACGAGAAGGTCAGGTAGATTACAGGATAAAATAGACTGCACTAAATGGGCAGAGAAGTCAATGGACCATAAGACAACCTCAAAGAAAATTAACACTTCACAGAATACCAAGAGAATGAGAATCCAAGAAGAATATGAAAACATTAAAACTGTGAGGAAACGAACAGGAAAGAGCACACAAATCATGAATTCAACAGAGAAAGACAAACAGAACAGAGAAGCAACAACACCACAAAAAAACAAATATAATGACAACAAATAATCAATACCTATCGATAATTACACTGAACGAAATGGATT
>NW_006408757.1:876852-902477 GCF_000296735.1 Chrysochloris asiatica
CCTGCTTGGTCAGGTATTCTGTGTTGTTGTTGGCGGAGCTCTCTGCTATACTTCCACCCGATCCGCCATCTTGTTTGCTATCTGAGCAGTGTTTTTTTATGCATAAGGTCTATATGAGTTGGAACAAATTCAACAGAATCTAACAACAACAAAATAGGCAACATATTGAACAATGCAGGAAGCATCAAAAGAAGCTAGAAGGAAGTCAAAGAGTCATTGTACTAAACATAAAATGGTTGATGTAGAACCATTTCAAGTGGCAGCCAATGATACTGAAGAAATAAGTCTAAGAACTGATAGTATTGAAGGGAGAAATCAATAGTATCAGTATTGGACTATCAGTATTGCCTGGACTGAAGGCACTGGTGAAAAACAAAGCTCCAGGAATTGATGTAATACACCTTAAAATGTTTCAACAAACTGATGTAGCACTGGAGTCACGCAGTCATGTATGCCAAGAAATCTGGAAGATGGCTGCCTGGCTAACCGATTGGATGAGATCCTTATTTGTGCCCATTCCAAAGAAAAGCAACCCAAAGAAACGCAAAATCATCAAGCAATATCATTATTATCACACACAAGTAAAATTTTGCTGAAGATAATTCAAAAACAGCAGCACCAATACATCAACAAGGAACTGCCAGATGTTTCTTGGCTAAAAGCAGAATACCAGAAGTAAGTTTACTTGTATTTTATTGACTATGCAAAGTCATTAGACTGTGTGGATCATAATAAACTATGGATAACATCGAGAAGAATGGAAATTCTAGAATCCTTAATTGTGCTCATGAAAAACTTAAACACAGACCAAAAGGCAGTTGTTCAAACACAAGGGAATAATGAATGGATTATAATCAGGAAAGGAGGCCGGTAGCATGTTTATTAAGAGACTGGACTCCACTGCCAGGGAATTCTTAGCAATTGACATTGTAGCATTGTAGCTAATGTTCTTTTATGTGGGGATGTGCTGGCATGGTCCAAATGGATCCCTGGCTAAATGTGCCTTGCTGATTTTTGAGCAAAAGCTAGCAGTCCTTTATCTTTGTACTGGTAGTGGGTACAGTTGTTCTTGTTGTTAAGTGCTATTGAGTCGGTTCTGATACATAGAGACTCTGTATAGGGCTCCCAAGGAGCAACTGATGAGTTTGAACAGCCAACCTTGTGGTTTAAATCGATCTTGCACTCCAGTGATTCATCCTATAGCACTAGGGCCACTTCCTCCGGCCACAGCAGCTTGGTGGAGGGCCAGGATGGTGGAAAAGTGATTTTTCTTCGTATGATTTATTCTTTACTATTATTATTTTTAAATATCTGCTGTGTATCAGGTTTCCTTATTTAATAACAAAGCGATGAGTGATGTGGGGATTAAAATGAAGAGCATCAATTAATTTTACCTTCCTCCAACCAGTTAGCCCCAAATCTCCTGCTCCCACCTTTTGTTTCCAATTCTTTCCTTCCTTGAGTGGAGGAAGAACTTAATGCCAAAAGCCCTGGTATAAACCCCAGGGTCCTGTCTCCACAGCTTCTCTTCTTTCCTCTCCCACCTGTTCCTAGAAAGGGCAGGCACCTCAGTTTGAATGCATGGGAGAGTCCAGAGGGGCAACCTAGACAATGGGGAAAGCTTCCCCCTCAGGGAAAGGGACCGAGGAGTACAGAGTAGTAAAGTGAGGGCCTCCATAGCCTGAGATACCAAAATGGGGCCCTGGTGCCAGAGGAAGACACCGATATCCCTGGGAAAGGTCACCTAACAGCCTCAAAATCCTCTTGTGGGAGCAGTCACCGCTGGATAATTTGCCCTTCTGATTCCAGTTATAGAACCACGCTTGGACCATATCCTTCCCTAGGCTGAACTGCTAGGCAATGTGGCCAATCTGCTATAGTAAAGGTTTGGGCACTGCAAGAACAGGTTCTCCAGACTGTATCTCAATGGGTTCTCAATGCTTGTCCACTTTCTCTTTCATGCCTGCTACAGGAGGGTCTCCATTTTGCATACCTCCTGTAGGTTTTCGTTGTTGTCCACCTCCTCCATTCACTTCTGTAATAGGGGCCTCCGCTTACACATATTTTTTAAGCTGAGCTGTAGAGCCTCAAAATGCCAGAAAGTTGTTTGACTGAACAACTTCCCAAAGAAGGGTGAGCTCCGCATCAGCTTGGTGATCAACTTTTATTTTAACAGCTTAGCAAATTGCTCAAGGTTTTTCTGTCTTCTTTTGATATCCTGGGACTCCTCATGGATCTCTTCCATCTTCTCTTGTGTTCAGCTTCATGGCACTAGGTAGGGCAGTGTGGGGCTCCGGGGAGTTGCTCTCCCCCCACGGAGTTGCTCTCAACCCAAGCCCTTCACCTTCAAGTTGAGGGATCTTTGGGCCACCTTGGGGCAGTAGCCCCCACTAACCTGAGGTCCACAGTATGACATGCTTCCACAGAACTCGTACTGTGGAGGACATGGGGGAATGCCCTACATCTCACCACATTGTCCAACCTGTGGTCTAAGCCATGGTATTTTCAATAACCTCATATGCATGTGAAAGTTGGACAGTGAATAAGGAAGACCATAGAAGAATTGATGCATTTGAGTTATGGTCTTGGAGGAGAGTATTAAAAGTACCCTGGACTGCCAAAAGAACAAACAGATCTGTGTTGGAAGTACAGGCAGAGTGCTCCTTGGAAACTAAGATAGTCAGACTTCGTTTCTAGTACTTCGGACATAGTATCAGGAAAGACCAGTCCCTGGAAAAGGGTATCAAGTTTGGTAGAGTGGAGGGTCAGAGAAAAGAGGAAGACCCTCAGTGAAATGGATAGGCACAGTGGCAGCAGCAATGGGCTCAAGCATAGCAATGATTGTGAGGTTGGTGCAGGACCAGGCTGTGTTTCATTCTGTTGCGTACTGAGTCGCATTATAATTCATAATAGACCTTGAAATGTTCTTTTTGATGATGAATGTGACACCATTGCTCTTCAGTTTGTCATTCCTGCCATGTGATTGTCAGATTCAAAATGGCCAATACCCACCCATTTCAGCTCACTAATGCCTAGGCTATTGATCTTTATGCATTTCATATCATTTTTGACAATTTTTTATTTTCCTAGATCCATACTTCATACATTCCATGTTCCAATTATTAATGGATGTTTACAGCTGTTTCTCCTCATTTTGAGTAGTTTCCCTTAAGCAATGGGTCTCGAAGGCTTTACTGCATTCCTGCCATCACAGCCAACTCTACTTTGAAGAGGTGCTCTTCCCCAGTTGTATTTTGAGTGCTTTGCAATCTGAGGTACTCATCTTCTGGCACTATGCCTGACAATATTCTAGTGCTATTTATCATGTTTCAATATTCAATATTCTGGTGTTATCTGACAGTATTTCACTGCTATTCATAAGGTTTTCAGTGGTTAGAAATTTCAAAGTAGTATGACTCTCCTTCTTCTGAGTCTGTCTTAGTCTGGAAGCTCAGCTGAACCATGTCCTCCATGGATGACCTTGCCAGCATACAAATTACTGGTGGCATAGCTTCCAACATCACAGCAACATACAAGCCACCGCAGTGCAACAAACTGACAGGTGAGTGGTGGTGCATAGAAATACAAAGGCTTCAAAATGTTCATGGAAAAAAAATTCCATTATCTTTTCATTTGGTTTTTCTATGAACATTTTGAAGCCACCTTGTATAGCGATTTTTGAGCATTCTGCCACTTGGCCGAATTAATTTATTCGCTATAGTAACTGGTGAATCCAAGATTGGCAGGTAAGATGGAAGGCTGCTGGCTCAAATGCTACACAGGCTAATGACTCCCAAGATTGGCATGCAACATAGTAAGCCACTACCTGAAGCTCCAAGAATCAGAGATCAGATAATGACATGGCAGATGCAGGTTCCAGATCAACCAAAAAGCCACAGAAAATTTCCAGAATATCTCTATATATCAGATGCAGGTCACATTTCCAAGGAAATTTTATTGTGAGGTTTACATGGGAGAACATCAGCTTTACACTCATCCTATCGTATTTCATTTCATTGCAATGATTACAATCCCCTCCG
Organism: Chrysochloris asiatica; assembly: GCF_000296735.1. Classification (NCBI taxonomy): domain Eukaryota; kingdom Metazoa; phylum Chordata; class Mammalia; order Afrosoricida; family Chrysochloridae; genus Chrysochloris; species Chrysochloris asiatica. Next base: position 880,893 of record NW_006408757.1, read on the forward strand.
TGCATTATCAAATAACCCCAAAAGGTACACCACACAGGCCCACCCCCCACCCCACAGCCACCAGCACACAGCTCTTCTCCCTCCGAGTCCAGTGTCCCCAGCCACTCTATCTGTCCATGTCATCGTCTCTGTCTCCATCCCTGGTGTCACTGCCTCTCTGAGTAAGGTCCCACTCAGTTCTTCTCACTTGATGGTCCCAGGGACCTCCACTCCTGGGCTGCAAAATCAATCACTCTCCTCATTTTGTCAAAAACCATATACCTCTATATTTCCTAGCCTCACAGTCAGTCCTGATGGCAATTATTCACTATTGTACCATAAGAGTCTTATCCCCATTTCCTTTCGCCACCCTGCCCTGCCCCGTCTGGAACTAGGGTCCCTCTTGAAAGCTTGTAAGCCAGTTACTTCTTGCCTTTATAGACCCCCCTCCCCCATTTTGGGTAGCCAGTGTCTATGTTGCCCATCGCTGTCAACCCTGTGTACCGAGGGGGTGCGAGTGATCCTCACTGTAAAGATTTGTTCCCTTTTTTGAGCTACTACATCCATAAGTATAGGTAAAGTACATTAAATTGTAGCAGGTTACTCTTTTTTTTTCCCCCTCTTCTTTCTTCTTCCAGCACTTAATTGGGAGAGCTAGGTTTACTGAACCAGGGAACTTGAGGCTGAGGCTTACGGTAGAGTGGTGTGCCCTATGAACATTTATATTCAGGAGCCCAAAAAGAGCTTTGTAAAAATACTGGAGTAGCTCTGAGGCAGGCAGGGCTTGATGGCAGATTAGGGAGAGGTGCTGTGCAGACCTCCATCAGCAATAACACAAAATACCAGATAAAGCAGTTTCAGGGGACAGTTCTGGAAATCTGAACTACATATAAAGGAATATTTATAAATATTGACGGCTTACTGTTAGTGGGATTTATAGCAGAAGCAAGAAAAGTGGCGTTTTCTGAGTGACAGCTGCTGACAGATGCCTGGCACAGCCATGTTGAGTGGGACTCAGTGGATGTGGGAACAGGAAAGAAATCCCATTGCAGAGACCTGACTAGTTGTCAGGGATAAAGCTGTGAACAAACTTTCTTCCGCTCATTTCTCTTTCTCTGTCTGTGCACCTCCACTCTGGTGACTAGAGAGGGGTGCCTGAGAGAGTGGATGCCCCCCCCACCCCTGGAGGGTTCTACTGTGCACACACACAAATCAGCTCAGCAAAGACCACTGGGCCCAGAATCAAAGAAGGAGGAAGCAGTCAACAGGAAAAGCTTAAAACAGCTCTGGCCAGGTGAGGGCTGTTTCTACTAGGAGAAACACCTTGACTATTTTGCTATGGTTTCCCTGTGTGTGTGTGTGTTGATTATAAACTTTAGTGTCCAATTTTTATTTCCTTTTTCTTTTTTTTTTCTTGGGGGGGGGGTAGGGTGGATTACAGACTTTAGTGTCCAGTCTGATCTATTATTATTAATATTGCTTTTTTCAGTCCCCCTTTTACCTTGGGGTGGGCTCTTTGTCTCCCTATGTTACACAAGAAGAGACAGAAATTATGGTCAAGCTACAATCATACCTTTTAAAACTCACCATCCGGGCAAGAGCCAATACCAGAATACCAGCTGTTACACACAAGAGACGCATTGATAACCAACACTTGCAAAAATTACTCTGAGATTAGAAATAATAAAAGTGAAAAGGAAGCCTATCTCCTGATCACATTTACCAGGAGGCAATCAGAAAGCTTAATAATATACCAACATACATTCATCTATTTATTGAAGATGCCCCAAACACAACTGAAGATCTCAGCTCATGTCCAGAAACTAGAAAGAATAGCTGAATCAAGTGAACTAGAGGCAGACATAGGATTTCCATTAGAAGAAGGGCAGGTTTTGGAACTGCCTGATAAGGAATTCAGGAGAATGATAATGAAGTGCATCCATATACTCCACAGAGGGGTTGAGAAAAACAAGGAAGAAGTCAGAAAAGTGCTACAAGGACCATCAATTATGATAGAAACAGCACTGGAAACAACAACTCAAACCCTGAAAAAAGAGGTCCAAACAATTAATAATAAAATATGAGAAGTGGACAGTACATTGAAAAGGCAAAGTAGTAGAATTGAAGAGCTAGAAGGCAGAACCAGTGAGCTTGCAGACAAATCTGTCAATACTGCTAAGATAGAAGAGCAAGCAGGAAATAGATTTTTTTTAAAAATCTGAAAAAATTCTGAAGAGGAATAATCTGAGAGCTATTCGGAGTCCTGGAACAGGAGGGATCTCAGAAGACCACAGAGGAGATAGTTGAAGAGCTGCTAGAAGAAACTTTCCCTAATACCCGGAAAGAAGACAAGATAAGCATTCAAGAAGCTGAATGAAACCAAGGAAGGACAGACCCCAAAAGAAAATCCCCAAGACATACCATAATCAAGCTCTCCAAAATCAAAGACAAGGAGAGAATCCTGAAAGCAGCTAGGGAAAAGAGAATTGTTACTTACAAAAGAAGAAAATCAGATTAAGCTCTGATGTCTAAGCAGAAACCATGCAGGCAAGAAGGCAATGGGGAGACATATATAATAACATTACACACACAAAAACCTGCCAACCAAGAATTGTCTACTCAGCAAAGCTGTCAATCAAATATGATGGTGTAGTCAAACATTCCTGGATAAACAGAAGTGAAGGGACTTTCTCAAAGCCAAATTAGAGCTTCAAAGCATCCTAAAGGGAGTTCTCTGGACTGAAAACCAACAAGAACAGACAATAACCAGAGAATCACATATGTGGCAACACCACTTGGAACTCAGTCAACAGATAGAAGAGTCCAGAACAGAACAAAACTACAAGAATGAATTCAGAGGACCTAGGAGGTCAGTCTATTATCAAAACAATTACAGTATGAAAGAAGGGGAAAATATAGGAACAGAGATCCAAGTAGTGAGGAGGTCAGGTAGACTTCAGAATAAAATAGAGTTTTATAAATAGAGGAAAAAGTTAATAGACTATAGGGTAACCTCAAAGAAAATTAATACTTCACAATATATCAAGGAAATGAAAATCCAAGAAGAAAATGGAAACATTAAAACTATGAAGAAACTGACAAGAAAGAGCACAAAACACATGAACATAGCACAAGAATGCTTGCAGAACAAATAACCAACAGCATCACAAAAAACAAACATAATGATAGCACTTATTTCATACCTATCGATAATGATAGCACTTATTTCATACCTATCGATAATTACAAGAATCGGGCAGTTCGAAACTACCAGCTGTTCTGCGGGATAAAGATGAGACTCGGAAACCCTGTACAGGGTCGCTATGAGTTGGAACTGACTCCACGGCACACACCAACAACAACAACATCGATATTTACACTGAATGTCAACAGATTAAATGCACCAGTCAAGAGACAGAGAGTGGCTGAATGGATAAGAAAACAAGATTCTTTTGTTGACTGGTAGGATTTAGCTGAGGTTTCTCTTATGATTTTCACAGCAACCTCTCTAGCAATTAGAACATATCTTACCAATTTCACTTTGGCAAAGTTTCCTTTCCCTATTGGGTTTTTTTTTTTCTTTTCTTTTCTAGTTTTTATTGTGAATTGAATGATAGTTTACATGGGAGAACATCAGTTTCACACTCATCCTATCATTTCGCTTCACTGTAATGATTACAATCCCCGCCATGCATCATCATTCAATAGTATTTGCTTTATTCCCTCTGTTTTTTGTTTTGTTTCACTTTTGGGATGTACACAAAAACATGCAGGAATATATAATTATTTAAACAAGCAAAGGGCACATTCTGCAAGTCTGCCTCCTGGCTGCCAGCACACAGCTTTTCTCTTTCCATGAGTCTAGAGTCCTCAGCTGCTCTATCTCTCCAGGTCTTCATCTCTGCCTCCATCTCTGATGTCGTTGCTTCTCTGGACAGGGTCTCCCACATTCCAATCATGCTCTTCTCTCTTGATGGTCCTAAGGTCATCTGTTCCTAGACTGTAAGATTAACTACTCCCTCCTTTATGCTACACAACTCCTACCTTTACAGTTGTGACAATTGCAGTTAGTCATGATAACAATTACTCACTATTGAATCATGAGACTCTTATCCCCTTCTTGATTCACCAGACCCATATAGACAAGATGGAAACTGTTCATTGGGGATTCTACATTCCCCTGCACACTATGAAATTAAACTACCTCTTGAAAACTTGGAAGCCAGTCACTTCGTGCCTTTATTGCCACCTCATTTTAGGCAGCCAATGTCTAAGTTGCCTGTCCCTATCAACCCTGCATACAGAGGGGATAGGATGAAGACTTCTTCCCTCTTAGTTGGTATTTTGAGCTACTACATCCATAAACATAGGTCAAGTTCATCAAATTGTAGCAATTTACACTTGTTCCTTTATCACATTTTTTAAATCTTCTTCTAGTTGAGTTGCGATCATCAAGTCATCAAAGTTATGTCAAATGGGTACTATCTGCAAGTTTGGGAGTTCTTGTGCATCTCCCCTCACTTCATATTAGCTGTACACTTCACTCTCAATTTTAGCCCTAACTTCTAAAGAGGTTGCTGTGAAAATCATAGACAAAACTCAGATAAATCCAACCAGTCTACAAAAGGTACCCTCGCTGGACAAATGAATGACCCACAGATGCTGCTTTTTGCGGACTGGAGCTGTATGAGGGCAGATTTGTGGGCCCTCCTGCTGGGAACCTTTTTAAAATTCCTGTCTATGGCTCACCCAACTTTTACTGATTTAAGCTGTGAACTGAACAGATTGATTTTAGGTGGCTCTTAGAACTACTGCAGGCCTATTGTGTTGGCTGGAATACACAGGAAAGTGGATGCAACTCTACTTTTCCCATTGGGCCCAGAGAAAGCTGCAAAACTGTGTGTGAATATGATATTAATTGTTGCTTCACTTAAATGAGTGACTAAAATATGTAGATGTGATGATATATAATTTCTGTTATATACTCTGATAATGGTGGTGGTTATGTGCCGTGGAGTCAGTTCCGACTCATAGGGTTCCAAGGCTGTAATTCTTTATAGGAGCAGAAAGTCTCAGCTTTCTTCCACGGAACAGCTAGTAGTTTCAAACTGCTGACCTTGAGGTTAACAGCCCGATTTGCAACCACTACACCACCAGAGTGGAGATAAAATTAAATGTTACTTTTCTAGTCAAAAAAATAATAATAATAAAATAAAACAAGATCCTTCAATATGCTGTCTGCAAGAGACACACCTTATACACAAAAACAAAAACAGATTAAAAGTTAAAGGATGGAAAAATATATACCAAGCTAACTGTGATCAAAATGAGCAGGAGTGAGTATATTAATATCTGATAAAATAAACCTTAAGTCAAAAACCAGCATAAGAGATAAAGAAGGGCATTATCTCATGATTAAAACATCAAATAAACAAGATGCCATAACTATAATAATATATATGCTTACAATGAAAGAGACCCAAAATACATAAAGCAAACCTTAATAAAATTGAAGAAAGAAATAGACAAATATACAATAACAGTTGAAGATTTTAATACACCACTTTCAGAAATGAATAGAACAACCAGAAAGAAACTCAACAAAGACACACAGGAACTAAACAACGCAATCAACTAACTTGACCTCATAGATATGTACAGAGCATTCAACCCAACAATAGTACAATACACATTCTTTTCCAGTGCACATGGAACATTCCCCATAATAGACCATGTGTTAGGCCACAAAACAAGCCTCCATACATTTACAAACATCAAAATACTACAAAACATCTTCTCAGATCACAATGCTATAAAATTAGAAATCAACAATATGAAGACCAAGGAAATAAAGTCAAATACATGGAAACTGAATAACACCCTGCTGAAAAGAGACTGAGTAGTAGAACAAATAAAAGTTTAATTTACAAAATTCCTAGAAACAAATGAGAATAAAAATACATTACCAAAATCTTTGGGACACAGCAAAAGTAGTGCTGAGAGGACAAATTTTTGCAATACATGCACACATCAAAAAGATGAAAGAACCAACATTAACACAACATCTCTAATAATTAGAAACAGAACAACAATGTAAACCTACAGTCACCAGAAGAAAAGTAATAATAAAGATTAGAGCATAAATAAATGAGATAGAAAACAGCAAAACCATAGAAAGAATCAACAGGACAAGAAGCTGGTACTTCAAAAGGATTAATAAAATTGACAAACCATTGGCAAACCTAACAAAAGAGGGAGAAGACACAAATAACACACATAGGAAACCACATGGGTGATGTCACAACAGAACCAATGGAAATAAAAAGGATAACAGAATACTCTGAAGAGTTGTACTCCAACAAATTTGAAAATCTAAAGGAGATGGACACATTTTTAGAAAAACACAACCTACCTAAACTTACACAGAATGAAGTTAAAAAAAAACTTGAACAGACCTCTAACAAAAGAAGGAACTGAACAAGTCATCAAAGAATTCCCAACCAACAAAAGTCTAGGTCCAGATGGCTTCACTGGTGAGTTTTACCAAAAACAGGGAAGAGCTGTCACCAATTCTACTCAAATTATTCCAGAATATAGAGGAGGATAGAAAACTTCCCAATACATTTTATGAAGCAAGCATAATCCTAATACCAAAACCAGGGAAGGACATCACTAAGAAAGAAAATTATAGACCATTATTCCTTATGAACACATATGCAAAAAATCTTAACAAAATACTAGCCAACAGAATTCAACAGTACATCCAAAATATAATACATCGAATGGTGGATTAGGGAGACATGCAGTGCAAACCTCCAGCAGCAATAACACAGAATACTGGATGAAGCAAGTTCTGGAGACAGTCCCAGGACTACGAACTACACATAAAGGAAGATTTAGAAAGTTTGAAGATTTATAGATAGTGGAATTTGAAGCGGAAGCAAGAAAATGTGTTTTTTCTGATTGGTCAGCCCAGAGCAGCCATCTTGGGTGAGATGGAGCAGGGGAAGGATCAGACCCACTGTGGATGCCTGACCGATCCTCAGAGTTAAAGGCATGGACATTTTTTTTTTTTTTTTTGTCTCTGTTCATTGGTCTCTCATTGTCTGCACACCTCCATGCAAGTGACTAGAAGGGGTGTCTGAGCGAATGGACACCCCCACACACACACCCAGAGGGTTCTACTACGCACACACAGAGATCTCCTCAGCAGAATTTTAAGGGAAAGACCCCACTTAAAAGCAAATGGCAGTGCAAAACAGCCAAAGCCAGCCCTGAACTGTTAATCACTAGGAAAAAAGTCTAAGAGACAGAATAAAAAGAAAACAGGCCAAAAATTAAATCCTGAATTACATCATAAAGACCAACAGTGACACCTTGAAATTTGTCAGGCAATCTTGAAGGCAAGAAGCCGAGAGGGATATTTAAGTCATACTCAAATTTTGCTACAGAATTATTTTTTTTCCTTTTCTCTTTGCTGCAACAATTATAGACTATAGTATCAAATCGGAGGGGATTTTTTTTTGCTGTCTTCCTGTCCCTATATTACACGAGAAGACACAGCAATTGTGGTTATATATTCAAGCAACAATCACACTCTATAAATATCACCATCCAGGCAAGACCCAATACCAGCTACTATACATCAGAGAGACAGCCAACACCTGTGACAGTTACTCTCAGGTGTGTAATGGTGGTGGTGGTGGTGGTTATGTGCCGTGGAGTCGGTTCCGACTCATAGCAACCCTGTTTCCGAGGCTGTAAATCTTTACGGGAGCAGAAAGCCTCATCTTTCTCTCACATAACTGCTATTAGTTTTGAACTGCTGACCATACGATTAGCAGCCCGACTTGTAACCACTACACTACCAGAGCTCCTTCAGTTGAGTAATAAGAAGCATAAAAAGAGAAGCCCATCTCCTGATCACATCTTCCCAGAGGCAATCAGAAGCATGATAAAACACCAACATACATTAATCTAATTATTGAGGTCACAGCTAACTATTGAAGATACCCAAGAAACAAATGACCACATTAACACATGTGGAGAAACAAGACAGAATGACTGGAACAGATGAGCAGAAGATAGATCTAGACATCACATTGGAAGGAGAACAGGCTTTGAAAATGCCTGAGAAGGAATTCAGGAGAATGATAATGAGGTGCATCCAAACGATCCACAGAGGGGTTGAGAAAAATAAGGAAGAAGTCAGGAAAGCACTACAGGAACAATCAAATGAGATAGATACAGCACTGAAAACTATCCAGAACCAACAAAAGGAGGTCCAAAAGATTAATAATAAAATACCAGAAATGGACAATACACTGAAAGAGCAAAGGAGTAGCACTGGAGAGATGGAAGCTAGAAGCAACGAGCTGGAAGTCAGATCTCTCAATACTACTAAGATACAAGAGCAAGAAGAAAAAAGGATAAAAAAAATCTGAAGAAAGTCTAAGATTCATGTTGGTCAATATGAAGAGGAATAATTTAAGGATCATTTGCATTCCAGAACAGGAAGAATCACACAAATCCACAGAAGAAATATTTGAAGAGCTCCTGGAAGAAAATTTCCCTAACAAACTGAAAAACGAAAAGATAAGCATTCAAGAAGCTCAACGAACCCAGGAAGGATAGACCCCAAAAGAAAATCCTGAAAGCAACTAGGAAAAATAAAAGTGTTACATACAAAGGAAATCAAATCAGATTAAGCTCAGATCTCTCAGCAGAAACCATGCAGGCAAGAAGGCAATAGGGAGACATATACAAAACCCTGAAAGGAAAAAACAAAACAAAAAAAACCTGCCAACCAAGAATACTCTACCCAGCAAAGCATTCAAATCAAATTATGACGGTGTAATAAAAACATTCCTGGATAAATAGAAGCTAAGGGATTTTGCCAAAGCCAATCTAGCACTTCAAAACATCCTAAAGGGAGGTCTGTGGACTGAGAACCAACAAGAACAGACAAAACCCAGAGACTGACATACATGGCAGTACCAACCGGATCTAAATCGACAAATGGAAGAGTCTACAACAGAGCAAAACTATAAGAATGAATTCAGAGGATCTGGGAGGTCAGTCTATGATCAAAACAAGTACAATGTGAAAGAAGGTAAAAACATAGGAGCAGATATCCAGGTGGTGAGGAGGATCAGGTAGATTACAAGATAAAAGAGACTGTTTTACATGGCGGGAAAACTTAACAGAATATAAGGTAACCTCAAAGAAAACTAATAATTCACAACACACCAAGAAATTGAAAATCCAACAACATGTAAACATTAAAACTATGAAGAAACTGACTAGGAAGAACACAAAAAACATGAACTCAGCACAGGAAGGCACACTGAACAAAGAAATCAACATCCATTCCTGATAAAAATACTCAACAAAGTAAGAATTGAAGGGAAATTCCTCAGCATAATTAACAGCATATATACAAAACCAAAAGCCAACATCCCTCTTAATGGAGAGAAACTGAAAGCCTTCCCTTTGCGAACAGGAACCAGACAAAGATGCCCTTTATCACCACTCCTATTCAATAGATGACTATTGAATAAGAGATGACCATACACATGGACCTCTCTAGATGGAATACATAGAAATCAAATTGACTATATCTGCGGAAAGAGACGATGGAAAAGCTCCATATCAAAACAAGGCCATGGGCAGATTGTGGAACAGACCATCTATTGATCATATGCAAATTCAAACTAAAGCTGAAGTAAATGAAAACAAATCCAAGAGAGCCAAAATATGACCTTGAATATATCCCACCTGAATTTAGAGCTCATCTGAAGAACAGACTTGATACATTAAACACTAAAGACCAAAGACCAGAAGAGTTGCAGGATGACATCAAGAACATCATACAAGGAAGAAAGCAAAAAGTCACTGAGAAGAAAAGAAAGAAGGAAAAGATCAAAATGGATGTTAAAAGAGACACTGAAACTTGCTCTCCAGCAGAGATGCTAAAGCAAATGGAAGAAATGAGGAGATTCAGAAGAGGACTTAAAATGATGGATATCATTGCTGATGTCTGATGGATCTTGGCTGAAAGCAGCAAATACCAGAAAGATCTTTACTTGTGCTTTATTGACTATTGTGTGGATCAAACTATAGACAACATTGCAAAGTATGAGTATTCCGGAACACTTAATTATGCTCATGAGGAATCTGAACATGGACCAAGAGGACCATAGTTCGAACAGAACATGAGAACACTGAATGGTTTAAATTAAGAATGGTGTGCGAAAGGGTTGTATTCTTTCACCATACTTATTCAACCTGTATGTTGTTGTTGTTAGGTACCGTGGAGTGGGTTCCGACTCATAGTGACCTTGTACAGGGTTTCCAAGGCTGTAAATCTTTACGGGAGCAGAAAGCCTCATCTTTCTCCCACGGAACAGCTGGTAGTTTCGTACTGCTGACCCTGAGGTTAGCAGCCCGATTCGTAACCACTACACTACCAGAGCTCCTTATGCTGAGCAAATAATCTGAGAAGCTGGGTTATATGAAGAAAAATGTGGCAGCAGGATTGGAGGAAGACTCTTTAACAACCTGTGATATGCACATGATACAGCCTTGCTTGCTGAAAGTGAAGAAGACTTAAAATATTTACTGATGAAGATTAAAGAGCACAGCCTTCAGTATGGATTGCATCTCAATGTAAAGACAACAAAAATCCTCACCAATGGACCAATAAACAACATTATCAATGGAAAAAAGACTGAAGTTGTCAAGGAGTTCATTCTTCTTGGATTGACCATCAACACTCATGGAAGCAGCAGTCAAGAAATCAAATGACATATTGCATTAGGCAAATTTGCAGTTCAGGACCTTTTTAAAGTGTTGAAGAGCAAAGATGTCAGCTTGAGGACTAAGATGCGCCTGACCCAAGCCATGGTATTTTCAATAACATCATATGGATGCGAAAGCTGGGCAGTGAATAAAGAAGATCGTAGAAGAATTGATGCATTTGAGTTATGATGTTGGAGGAGAATTTTTAAAGCGCCATGGGCTGCCAAAAAAACAAATAGATCTGTGTTGTAAGAAGTGCAGCCAGAGTGCTCCTTGGAGGCCAGGATGGCCAAACTTCATCTCTCATACTTCAGACATATTGTCAGGAGGGACAATATGTCTGAAGAAGGGTATAGGTGGAATGTCAGAGAAAAAGAGGAAGACCCGCAGCGAGATGGAGTGGCAAAGAGGCAACATCAATGGGCTCAAGCGTGGCAACAATTGTGAGGTTGGCCCAGGACCGGACAGTGTTTCATTCTGTTGTGCACAGTGTCACTATGAGTCAGTACTGACTCAATGGTACCTAACAACAATAACAAATTGGCAAAGAGGAAGTTAAAGTCTATTTGCAGATGATATGATCCTATACATAGAAAACCCAAAGACGCAGCAAAACTAACTACTGTAACTCATTGGAAGATACATCCACACCTTGACAGCGTTATTGATTATGTGCCGTAGAGTTGGTTCCAACTCATAGCGACCCTGTACAGGGTTTCTGAGTCTGTAAATCTTTATGGGAGCAGAAATCCTCATCTTTCTCCCACGGAATATAGTGGTAGTTTCGAACTGCTGACCTTGAGGTTCACAGCCCGATTCCTAACCACTAGGCTACTATGCAAATATGAAATACTTGTGTCTCACCAAGAAATTGAATAGGAAGTTAACGATATAAATAAGGTGTGGGGGTGGAACCATGCAAATAAAGTAGATGGAACCCTACTGAAAGGGTTGGTCAATAAAGTCAGTTTGATCCACAAGGTCAGCAGTTCAAGTTCACCAGCTACTCCTAGGAAACCCTATACAGGGTCGCTATGGGTTGGAATCAACTTGACAGCACTTAACAACAACAAAAGCTTAAAATGAGTCATCCCAGATGCTGAAAGGGGTGATCTCTTAGGCGTGGAATGCATCCTTTGAAACCAGTATCCCTGAGCTAAGAACCTCTTGCATTCAAGGGACAGAGAGCTGTGACACTGGAGATGGTGACTGACAGCAAGAAGCAGAGGCAGAGAAACAATAACAGAGGCAGCAGAACCAAGGAACTGGCACAAGACAGAGCAATAGGCTTCCTGGCCCATGATTAGAGAAAGCTTACTGGCAGAATGGGGTGCCTCTGGGTATTTGTCAGGAGAACTAAGTTTGTCAACGTATGGACCCAGAGCTGAACACCTTTGGACTGAGACTTATTGGATTACTGGGGTGCCTGAGGGCACTTATCAGTAGAGCTAAAAGGACTTTGCAATATTTGCCCAAGCAGAGCAGAGGCCAGGCTAAGGGCAAGGGTCAGATAGTGGCCTGCCTATGGCACTGTAGTTTTTTATCCGAATTGGTAAATGGTCGCTTCCTTAATAAACCCATAACAGTATTATCTGTGAGTTCTGTGTAGCCACTGTAACAAGTTATCAAACTTAGTAGAGTACTGTGGGAGGGACAGTTGTTGCCAGAATTAGCAAAGAGTTAGAGGGTGGAGGCATCTGTGACTTTTGCCTTATAGGAATCATCAGCCTTGGGGTGTTGATGCAGATCTAGATTTTCCATGCCCCTTGTGAAATTAGAGGTCAGTCTCCACCGCCATACCATTTTTACAAGACCTCAGACAGTACTCACCACACTGAGATGTAGAACATATAACGTATTAACTATATTATACCAATGAAGTGTATTGTCTCAGAAAACTATGATTCTAAGTCTTAAAAAAAAAAAAAAAAAAAAAAAAAACTAATCCTGTGAGGTGATAGATGTCTAAGAAGCATTATCTTTTCATTCCATTTTTCCACAAACTTTTTTAAGCCCTCCTGTGCACGTGTGCATGTGTATAGGGTTAAGTAAAAACCTATTGCTACCAAGGGTTCCATTTCATACATGTAAGGGTTTATTAAAAAAAAAAAAAAAAACATGTTCAAACCAGCCTATGGGATCAGTGAATGGCTTCAGACAAGATCTCTCAGTAGAACACTTTGTTTTTTTGTTTTTTAACAAACAAACAAAAAAAACCCAGTCCAATCAGAGAAATGGCTTCTGAGATTATCTGCTGGGCCATTTATATTCAAGGAAGTGAGGACAGTTCAGAAGGTTATGGTGACTAGTTTTTAGGATTCCAAAGGTGCAATCTTGATTTCCTCAAAGGACACAGTATAATGATGGGGGCTTATTGTAAAGAACATTTTGAGGAAATTGAAAATGGCAGTGGTAAGAAAAAGGCAAATAAAGTTGTACTGAACAATTTTTTTTTCCATCATGACAATTCACTTACTCATTCTTAGAGGGTAACAAGGGCTTTCCTATGAGAATTTTGTTGGGAAACCTTAACCTATCCACCACTCCAGACTATTATTTGAGTCCCTCAAAGATGCCAAACTGTTATTTTTACGTGGAGTAAATTATAGAGTGCAGACTTCTTCGGGAAAGAAGTGGTTGGAAACACCACCTTAACAAGTGTATAGACCTAGATGGAAGATATGTCAAGACACAATAGATTTGCATTTTGATATTCTTGTTTGAAAAAAAGCTTCTATTATTTTGTAGCAATACTCTTTTACTTATCTCATGTGTGTGTATATATTGTTGCAAGATTATATGTTGTTGTTGTTAAGTGCCGTCGAGTCAGTTCCGACCCATAGCGACTCTGTATAGGGTTTCCGAGGAGCAGCTGGTGAGCTAGAACCACCAACCTTGCGGTTCAAACCAACTTGGCAGTCCAGCACATTAACCCACAGTGCCACACCAGGACTCCAAGATTATATATAACTTATCATTTACAAACACATTCGTTTTCTTGTGTATATCTTAGTGGCATCAGTTCTATTAGTCAAAATGTGCATACTTTATCCACATTCACTGCTGCCTTTCCTGTTCCTATAAATAAGAAATGAATACTACCTAGAGAATGACATATCCTTGAGCTTCTTCAATGTTGCAGCATTCCTTTTTAATGCAAAGTATTATTCCATTGTATGATTATACCATGTTTTGTTTATCCATCAGTTGATGAACATTTGGATTGTTTCCACTTTAAATTACTTTGATCAAAGCTGCTATGAACATTCATGTATAAGTTTTTGTGTGGACATATATTTTTGTTTCTCTTGAGCATATATCCAGGAGTAGAAGGGCTAAGTCATATGGCAATTCTAAGTTTAACTTTTTGAGGAACTGTCAGACTGTTTTCCCATTTTACATTTCTAGGAGTGCTGGTATGGCGCTGTGGGTTAATGTGTCAGACTGCAAAGCCGTTTGAACTACAAGCTTAGTGGTTCAAGCTCACCAGCAACTCCTTGGAAACCCTATACAGGGTCCCTATGGGTTGGAACTAACTCGATGGCACTGAACAACAAACAACAACCTGCAATGAGGGTTCTAATATCTCCACATCCTTACTGGCATTTGTTATTGTCCATCTTTATAGCTATCTTTGTCGTTGCTGCTAAGTACCTTCGAACTGGTTCTAACTCATAGTGAGGGTACCCTGTCCAGGGTTTCCAAGGAGTGGCTGCTGAGTCTGAATTGCCAATCTTGTAGTTCAAACTAACTGTGCAGTTTTGATTTGCATTTTCCCTGATCACTATTAATGTTGAAAATTGGTCATTTATATATAGATATATATGTATACATATATCTATATTTTTTGAGAAATGTCTATTCAAATACTTTTATTTTTTCAACTGGGGTTTTAGCCTTTTTGCTGCTGAAATAGTTTCAAATCATATATTTGATAAGGTTCTTTCATCCACAATACACATAAAACTTTATATGTATACAAACCCTTATCAGATATATGATAGCAATTTTCTCATATGAGAAATACAAATTTCTCATCTATATTTTCTCATTTTCTATGAGTTATCTCTCTATTTACCTTAAGATTTCATTTACAAGACAAAAAATTAAAATTTTCATCAAGTTCAATTAATCTATTTTTTATTTTGTCACTTGCCTTTCGGTGGTTGTATCTATGAAATTTTCAATAGTCTCCCCTAACACCATAACTCAAATGCGTCAATTCTTCTATGGTCTTCCTTATTTACTGTCCACCTTTTGCATGCATATGAAGTTATTGAAAATACTATGGTTTGGGTCAGGCATACCTTAGTCCTCAAGCTGACATCTTTGCTCTACAACACTTTAAAAAGTTCTTGTGCATCAGATTTGCCTAATGTAATACGCTGTTTGAATTCGTAACTGCTGTTTCCGTGAATGTTGATAGCTGATCCAAAAAGAATGAAGTCCTTGACAACTTCAAGCTTTTCTCCGTTGATAAGAATGTTGTTTATTGGTCCAGTGGTGAGGATTTTTGTTTTCTTTACATTGAGGTGTAATCCATACCGAAGGTTGTGCTCTTTGATCTTCATCAGTAAATGTTTTAAGTCCTCTTCACTTTCAGCAAGCAAAGTTGTATCATCTGCATATCACTGGTTGTTAATCAGTCTTCTTCCAATCCTGATGCCACGTTTTTCTTCAGAGAAACCAGTTTCTTGGATTTTTTGCTCAGCATACAGGTTGAATAAATATGGTAAAAGAATACAATCCTGTCGCACACCTTTCTGAATTTTAAACCATTCAGTGTTCCCATGTTCAGACTACTTCTTGGAGGCCAGGGTGGCCAAACTTCATCTCTCATACTTCAGACATATTGTCAGGAAGGACCAGTCGCTGGAGAATGATACCGTGTTTGGTAAGGTGGAGGGTCAGAGAAAAAGAGGAAGACCCCCAATGAGATGGACTGGCAGCATCGATGGATCCAAGCATGGCAACAACGGTGAGGTTGGCCCAGGATCAGGCTGTATTTCGTTCTGCTGTGCATAGGGTCGCTATGAGTCGGTACCAACTCGATGGCACCTGACAACAACAACAAACAACAACAAATCTATGAAACCATTACTACTTCAAGGTCACAACATTTGCTCATATGTCTTCTAAGATTTCTGTTATTTTAATTATTATATTTAGATCTTTGATCCATTTTGAGATAATTTTCATGTATTTTATTTTGCATGTGATTATCTAGATGTTGTTGTTGTTAAGTGCCGTCAAGTCGATTCTGACCCATACCGACCCTGTATAGGGTTTCCAAGGTTATGCCAGTATTATTTGTTGAAGGTATTATTCCTTCTTTATTGAATGTACTTGGCTGAAAACCAATTGACTATATCTGCATAGCTTGATTTCTGGATTGAAATTCTATTTTAGGAGTCCCAGTGATGCAATCTCAATGTAAAGAAAACAAAAATCCTCACCAATGGACCAATAAACAACAATCTGATCAATGGAGAAAAGACTGAAGTTGTCAAAGACTTCATTCTTCTTGGATCAACTATCAACACTCATGGAAGCAGCAGTCAAGAAATCAAATGATGTATTGCATTACGCAAATCTGCTACTGAAGACCTTTTTAAAGTGCTGAAGAGCAAAGATTCCAGCTTGAGGACTAAGGTGCACCTAACCCAAGACATGATATTTTCAATAACCTCATATGCATGTGAAAGCTGGACAATGAATAAGGAAGACCATAGAAGAATTGATGCCTCTGAGTTATGGTACTAGAGGAGAATATTCAAAGTACCATGGGCTGCCAAAAGAACCAACAGATCTGTGTTGGAAGAAGTGCAACCAGAGTGCTCCTTGGAAGCCAGGATGGACAAACTTCATCTCTCATACTTTGGACATATTGCCAGGAGGGAGCAGTTGCTGGAGAAGGATATCATGTTTGGTAAGGTGGACTGTCAGAGAAAACAAGGAAGACCCTCAGTGAGATTGGCAAAGTGGCAGCATCAATGGGCTCAAGCATGGCAACAATTGTGAGGTTGGCCCAGGATCGGGCAGTGTTTTGTTCTGTTGTGCATACGGTCGCTATGAGTCGGTACTGACTCAATGGCTCCTAACAACAACAACAACAAGTGATGCAACGGAGTCCTGATGTGGTGCTCTGGGCTAATGCACTGGACTGCAAAGTTGGTCTGAACCACAAGCTCAGCGGTTCAAGCTCATCAGATGCTCCTCAGAAACCCTATACAGGGTTGTTATGAGTTGGAAACAACTCAATAGCACTTAACAACAAAAGTGATGCAATAGTTGCCAACTGAAAGGGTGGCAGTTTAAACCCACCAATCTCTCCTTGGGGTAAAAGATCAGGCGATCTGTTCTCATAACAACTACATCATAGGAATTCCAGGATCAGATGCACTGGTGAATTCTATGAAACATTTAATGAAGTAATAATGCCAACTGTTTACAGTGTCTTCCAGAATATAGAAGCAGAGGGATTATCTCCCAACTCATTTTATGAGATGTTGCCAAAAAAAAGGACAAATTAGTATGTCTTTTGAATACTGACAAAAAATCCTGAACAAAACTCTAGCAAACTGAAACCAGCAACATATAAAATGGATAACACACTATGACCAAATGTGATTTATCTCAAGAATGCAATGTTTGTTTAATACCAAGGTCAACTGGCATAACACAGTCAACAAAGAAAATGTTCTACATTCTACTTTGGTGAGTAGTAACTGGGATTTTAAAAGCTCATGAGTGGGCCTTCCTAAAGTACAAGTATTGGTCTCTTTCAGCACAGAGAAAAAAAAAGAGTAATAAAAATTGAAGATGCTTGGAATCAATTAGTCTATTGGACTAATAGAAACATAAACATCAGTCTCCACAACCCTGAGATTAGAACAACTAGATGGTGCCCAGGTACTACTATCAACTGTTCTGAAAGGGATCACATTAGAAGGTTTTGGATAGAGTGGGAGCAAATGTGAAACAAAACTAAGTTATAAAAAGACCAGGTTTACTGGTCAGAAAGAGACTGAAAGAACCAGAGACTGCAGTCCTTGGTCACCCTTCAGGTCTGAAACTGAACTTATTCAAGGCTCAATTTTCAGTCAAGCAGTAGATAGATATATAGGGGGGACAACAACACTAATGAGGTATGTACACCATGACATGGTCAACCATTTAAAATCAAAAGTGCAGTATTTACCTAAGGACAAAATTCATAAGGCTTGGGAAAGAAGGTGGAATAGAAACAAGAATCACAGGGAGGAAGTGGAATAACTGATGTTACATGGAGGGGATTGTAATTATTGAAATTAAATGAAGTATATGATTTGCTAAATATAAAACTGGTGATCTGCTCTGTAAATCTTCACTCAATTTACAATAGAGTTTTTTTTTTTAATCTACTAATGTAATATGCTGAATCAAAAGAGTAAAAAACCATATGATCTTTCAGTAGACTATAGAAACAGCATTTGATGAAATCCAACATTCTTTCATGATAAAAACACTCAACAAGCTAGGAATTAAAAAGAATTTCCTCAACCAGACAAAGGGTACCTATGAAAAACCTACAGCTAACATCATACTAAACGGTAAAAGACTGTTTGCATTTACTATAAAATCAGGACCAAGATAAGGATGTCTCCACTCTCCCCACTTCTATTCAATATTTTACTGGAGGTTTTAGCCAAGGCAATTACACAATAAAAAGAAATAAAAGGCATCCAGATTGGGAAAGAAGGAAAAATATCTGTATTTGCAGATGACATGAGCTAATATACAGAAAATCCTAAGGATTCCACCTAAAAAAAGAAAAAGATTAGAGCAAGTTTACACGACACAAGATACATATAGAAAACAATTGCATTTCTATACACTTGTTGTTAAGTGCCATCGAGTCGGTTGCGACCCTGTACAGGGTTTTCCGAGGGTGTAAATCTTTACGGGAGTAGAAAGCCTCATCTTTCTCCCGCGGAGCGGCTGGTAGTTTCGAACCGCTGACTTTAGGGTTCACAGCCCGATTCGTAACCACTACGCTACCAGAGTTTCTATACACTAACAACCAATAATCTGAAAATTAAATCAATATTATCACCACTTAAAATATCACTCAGAAAGAATAAAATATTTCAAATTTGTATGGTAAGCAATTTACCTTTTCCTGAAGACAGGTTTCGTCTTTGCCCTCAGATTCTGCAAAGTAATCTCTAAACCCTTGGAATGTTAAGCCTGATAAGAGTGTCTTTGTCTGGGGGCCTTGGATCACTGGATAGTCTTAAACATTATGATTTAGAGTAGAGACTGACCACATTGTTGTTGCTATTGCTAAGTACCTTAGAGTCAGTTCTGACTCATAGTGACCCCGTATAGGGTTTCACCAACCTTGCAGTCCAGTGCTTATCCTACAGTGCCATACCAGGACTCCTTGGAATGTCAAGCCTGATAGGAATGTCTTTGTCTGGTTGCCTAGCATCACTGGATAGTCTTAAGAATATGATTTAGGGTGGAGAGTAGTGACACTCAAAAGACCAAAACTTGATTTTGCATGGGGACTTTGAATCATGTGCTATTAGGTTCACCAAGGGGCTGGAGAATAAGGTCAGCCACATGAGCAGTCAATTATGAAGCCCCAATAAAAATACTGTGTGCACTGTGTTGTCATAGAAACCTTGGTGGCACAGCGGTTAAAAGTGTTCAGCTGTTAACCAAAAGGTCAGTCATTCAAACCCACCAGCTGCTCCAAGGGAAAAAGTAGTAACCTGATTCTGTAAAGATTTAAAGCCTTGAAAACTCTACAGGGGGCAGTTCTACTCTATCCTATAGGGTTGGTATGAGTCGATTTTGCCTTGACAGCAAGGGGTTTCAGAATGGGTATACACATCAATACCAAAAAAGTAATGTTGTCCTGATCTATTTGCTACTCTCTTGGCCTGTGTCCTATGTCCTTCTTCCTGGGCTAACTTCAGCCTGTATTCTTCCTCTACAATAAATGGTAACTATAAAAGAATGAATAAAAAAAGGTGATGGTTTTTCTGATGTGGGAAGATGCCCTTTAGAAATTTATTCACGTCATATAATTCAATTGTGGGTTTTTAACTGCAATTAGCTAGAAACTCTGAAATGTGTTTTTGTAATTGTCTACCATTTTCTACAGATCTGTAGTTATTGGAACTTCTGTAAGTTTCCATGATTGTTGGCAGGTCAGGACAAGTGCCGCTTTTCTAACTCTAACACTGGCATTTAACAGCACCCCCACCCAAGTCCAATAGCCTTTATGATCCAGGGTTCTACTTAACAAATTGAGTTTACTTTCAAATAAGGTTTTTTGTTTTGTTTTGAACTTATTTACTATACTAACTGATCAAACTATTTCAGGAACATGGCAACAGTGCTTCGATTGGCATTTTATTAAATAATGGTACATGTACCCTTATAGGGTACATGTATTTTAGATCTGTATTTTAGATCTGTAATGGTTATAGTATAGGAGGAAAAATTCAGCTAAATGATCATAGATGAGAAGTATACCAGAGATGGAAAGCAAGATGACTTTTCCAGAAAATAGCAAACTTTTCAGTGTTCTTTACCTTTAAACGTCTCTTTCTCATGCAATTTTAAGCCTTTTAGTACCCTTGTGTCTCTGCTTTACTCTAGACAGAACTCATAAGCCTGTTTTTATGCTTTGACCTACATGTAAATTCAAACATGTCATATGGTGCTATGAAAAATAAAAAAAAAATAAAATTCTCTGGAATCTGCTCTGTACTTTATGTGACTCACTGAATATGTATTGAAAATACCTACATTTTATAAATAGTAATACCAAAGTAAACCTTGAAACACATTCCTGAAAAGTTATGTGATAACAAACTCATTGTAAATCAAAACTTAAATTCACCAGAGACAGTAATTCAAGGAACCTGGCATAATGAAGGCTCTTTATATAAAGTGCATATTCGATTCAATTACTGTATCCATCAATTTAACTACTTATTTTTTTTTTATTTCCTGAGTTTGCTTAAATTGAAGCATACCTGTACTTAAGAGAGTCTGAAATCAATATCAGAACACATTAGCTTTCTTTTCCTCTCTATTAGGTATAAAAATCATATAAGTTTCAACTTGTAGCAACTCTATATACAAAACAAAAGGAAACACTACACAGTCCTGTGCCATCCTCACTATCTTTGTTATGCTTGAGCCCACTGTTGCAGTCATTGCGTTATTCTATATTTTTTGCTGACCTTCTCCTTTACCAAGCATCATGTCCTTTTCCAGAGATCGGTCCCTTCTGATAACATGTCCAAAGTCTGAGATATGAAGTCTCGCCATCCTCACTTCTAAGGGGCATCTGGCTATACATTTTCCAAGACTGATTTGTTTGTTCTTCTGGCAGTCCACAGTACACTGAATAATATTTGTCAACACAATTCACATGTATCAATTCTTACCTTGCTGTTGTTGTTAGATGCCATCGAGTCAGTACCGACCCGTAGCAACCTTATGCACAGCAGAATGAAACACTGCCTGATCCTGGGCCAACCTCACTACTGTTGCCATGCTTGAACCCATCGATGCTGTCACTTGGCCAATACATCTCAATGGAGGTCTTCTTTCTCTGACCCTCCACCTTACCAAAAATACTATCCTTCTCCAGCGATTAGTCCCTCCTGACAATATGTACGAAGTATGAGAGACGAAGTTTGGCCATTCTGGACTCCAAGCAGCACTCTGGCTGCACTTCTTCCAAAACAGATCTATTGGTTCTTTTGGCAGCCCATGACACTTTCAATATTCTCCTCCAAC
>NW_006408757.1:904737-917244 GCF_000296735.1 Chrysochloris asiatica
ACAATGAATGCAACACCATTCCTTTTCAATTTGTCATTCCTGGCATAGTAAACCATGTGGTTATCAGATTCAAAATGGCCAATACCAGTCCATTTCAGATCATAATGCCTAAGGTATCAATGTTTATGCGTTCCATTTCCTTTTTGACAACTTCCAATTTTCCCAGATTCATACTTCGTACATTCCATGCTACGATTTTCAATGGATATTTACCACTGTTTCTCTTCATTATGAGTTGTGCCCCATCAGCAAATGAAGGTTCTGTGGGCTTTTCTCCCAAGAGCTTAACTCCATTCACGTCATCATGGTCAACTCTACTTTCAGGAGGCAGCTCTTCCCCAGTCTCATTTTGAGTGCCTTCCAACTTGAGGGGCTCATTTTCCGGCACTACATCTGACAGTATTTCTCTGCTATTCATAAGGTTTTCAGTGACTACATATTTGGAAGTAGTTCGTCACTCTTTCTTCCTAGTCTGTCTTTGTCTGGAAGCTCATCTGAAACCTGTCCACCATGGATGACCCTGCTGGTATTTAAAATACTAGTGGCAGAGTTTTCAGAATCACAGCAACTCACAAGCCACCACAGTACAACAAACTGACAGACGAGTGGTGGCCATTTGGTTTTAAGTGGAAACTGTCACTTTAAATTTTGAGGAGATCTGTGCGCATGTGTAGTAGAACCCTCCAGGGGAGGACTAGATTCTTACCTAGTCATCCTTGTTCATTGTCTAACTTTCACTTTTATATGAGGTAATTAAAAATACTATGGCTTGGGTGTGACACACCTTAGACCTCAAAGTGAAATCTTTGCTCTTTAACACTATAAAGAAGTCTTTTGCAACAGATATGCCCATTGCAATCCCTTGATTGATTTCCTGGCTGTTGCTTCTATGAGCACTGATTGTGGATACATATAAAATGAAATCCTTGACAATTTCAACCTTTTCTCCATTTATTATGATGTTGTTTATTGTAACTGTTATGAGGATTTTTTTGTTGTTGTTGTTACATTGAACTGCAATTCAACTTAAGGTTTTATTCTTTGATTTTCATGAGCAAGTGTGCGCCAAGTCATTTTGGCTTTCAGTTAGCAAGGTTGTGGATCATCTGAATATTACAAGTTACTAGTGAGTCTTTTTCCAATTCTGATGTCACATTCGTTATATGCTAAACTTCTTGGATTATTTGCTCAGCATACATACTGAGTAAGTATGGTAAAGGATACAACCCTGACATATGCCTTTCCTGATTTTAAACAGGAAGTATCCTTTTTCTGTTCAAACAACTGCCTCTTGGTCTATGTATAGATTTTGAATGAGTACAATTAAGTGTTCTGGAATTCTGATTCTTTGAAATGTTAGCCATAATTTGTTATCATCCACACAACTGAATGCCTTTGCATAGTCAATAAAACCCAAGGAAATATTTTTCTGGTACTCTCTCCTTCATCCAAAAACCCAACTAAATTTAACAATGATATCCCTAGTTCCAAGTCCTCCTCTGACTCTGGCTTGAATTTCTGGCCGCTCCCTGTCAATGTGCTGCTACAACCACTTTTTAATTACCTTCAGGAAAATTTTACTTGTATGTGATATGAATGATACTGTTACATAATTTCTGCATTCTGATAGATCACACTGATTTTAAATGAGCACAAATATGGACCTCTTCCAGTTGATTGGCCAGGTAGCTGTCTTGTAAATTTCTTGGCTTGCACTTCCACTGATGCATTCATTTGTTGAAAAACTTCAATTGGTATTCCATCAATTCCTGGAGTCTTGTTTTCACTAAAGTTTTCTTTCAGTGCAGCTTGGACTCCTTCCTTTAATACCATCAGTTCTTGATTATATGCTACCTCCTGAAATGGCTGAACATCAACCAATTAATTTAGTTACAGTGAAGGTGTATTCCTTCCATCTACTGATGCTTCCTGCATTATTCATTATTTTGCTTATAGAATCTTTCAATATTACAAATTGAGACTTGAAAATTTTCTTCAGTTCTTTCAGCTTGAGAAATGCTGAGTTTGTTTCCTTTTTATTTTTCTAACTCCAAGTCTTTATACATTTCATTACAAAACGTTACTCTGTCTCTTGACCTGTCCTCTATATTCAAGAGCACGTTTCAGAGTGCTTTCTGACATTACCTTTGGTCTTTTCTTCCTTTCCTGTCTTTTTAATGACCTGCTTTCTTCATATATGATATTTTTGATATAATTCCACAACTCTGTTCTTCAATCATTAGGGCTCAATGCATCAAATCAGTTTTGTTTTGTGTTTTAAAGCGTTTATTGTGAATTGAATGATAGGGCAGATCATCTGTTTTGCATTCAACCAATCATATTTTGTTTCATTGCAATGATTATAATCCCCTTCACGCACTATAGGTTAACAGTATTTACCTTTATTACCTCTTTTTATTAGTGTACACAAAACACACAGAAAATATATATTCATTTAAACAACCAAAGGGCACATTTTGCAAGCCAGGCTTTGCAAGCCTGCCTGCCAACAGCAAATCTGTTCTTGAGATGGTCTCTAAATTTGGGTGGGATATACACAAGGTCATATTTCGGTTCTCATGGACGGCTTTCCATTTTATTTAACTTCAGCCTAAACATACATAAGAGCTTCTCCACATGTAATCAATTTGATTCCTATATATTTCAACTGGCAAGGTCCATGTGCATAGTTCTCATTTAAGTGGTTGGAAAAGAGGTATTTGTAATGAATAAGTAGTTGCACTTATAAATTTTTATCCTGGTATCTCCAGTGTCATTTCTATCACCAAGGCCATATAATCCAATGACTGGTCCCTCCACTGCTTCCAATTTTCACATTCCAATCATCAATATTTATCATAGCAACTTGATTGCATGTTTGATCAATTTCAGACTGAAGAAGTTGGTGGATTTCTTCAATTTCTTTATAATTGGATTTGGTGGTTGGTATGCCAGTTTGAATAATAGTCGTATTCATTGGTCTTCTTTGTAGGCATATATGTAATATCCTGCGAACCGCAAGGTCAACAGCTCGTAACTACCAGCTCTTCCGTAGGAGAAAGATGAGGTTTTCTGCTTCCTTAAAGATTTACAGCCTTGGAAACCCTGTACAGGGTCACTAGGAGTCGTTCCGACTCCATGGCACATAACCACCACCATCAGAGACAGCATTGTATTTTTTGATGATGTATATTTTGATGATGTATATTTTGATGATGAATGTGATGCCATTCTTCATCAATTTGCCATTCGTGGCATAGTAAACAATACAACTGTCTGATTGAAAATGGCCAATACCTGTCCATTTCAGTTCACTAATAATACTTAATTCCATTTCATTTTTTATTACTTCCAATTTTCCCAGATTCATATTTCTTACATTCCATATTCTGATTATCATTTTGAGTCATGCTCTATCAACAAATGAAGTTTCCAAAAGCTTTGCTCTATCCGTATCAATAAAGTTGACTCTACTTTAAGGACTGCTCCATAGAAGGAAGATGAAACTGTCTTCCCCGGTGAAGATTTACAATATTGGAAACCCTATGAGTTGGAACTGATTCTATAGCATATAACTACCACCATCACCTTCTTTAAGGCATCAGCTCTTACTCAGTAGTATTTTGAGTGCCTTCCAATCTGAAGAGCTCATTTTCTAGCACTATATCAAATAATGTTTCACTGCCATTCATAAGGTTTGCAGGGGACATTTCCTCAGAAGAGGACTGTCTATGTCTTCTTCCTACTCCGTTCTTAGTCAGGAAGCTCTGCTGAAACTTGTACATCATGAGTGACCCTGCTGATATTTGAAACACCAGTGGCACAGCTTCCAGCATTAGTGCAACAAGCAATCCACCACAGTACAACCAACTGACACATGTGTGGGAAGGATCTGGGGGATGGGGAATGAGCTAACAAGTCCTAGTTTGTGTCATTATAGCGATGACTTGCTAACACATTATATAATCAGATGTTTCTAAGTCTACTGTCCAAATCTTGTTACGATATATTTGTGGGCTCCCTTTCCTAACACCCTGTTCACAGCTTCTGCATGTTGCTGTCAAATGAATAGTTCTTTTTAAAGAACTAACTTAAAGACTTTTACAGATCAAGAGTCTGTGTGTAAAACTGCATTGCATCCTCTATCAAAGAGGGAACCTTAAAAACCAAATTTCAGTCTGTTATTTGTTACTTATATCCAGCAAATTCTTAGGAGTCTTACACAGCCTAATGGTAGATACTGGTGTATGAACCAAGAGAATTAGGTTTATTTGTGACTTCTCAATATACTGATTGAATAACAAACTTTCAGTTTTTTGACTTACCAAAATGTTCCCAATGTTACCTACCTCATTCACAGGAATGTTACCAGGATACGTTTAAATGCAGGCATTTATTTTAAAATAAATTGAAGGAATTTACTATTTTAATTATCCAACTTAGAATTTTCCTTTCATTAAAACCCCAATTCTCATTTAGTACGGCTAAATAAATCTTTTTGTAAATATCTGCTTCACTCCACATAAGAAATGCACATAAAACATATGCATCTGATAGTGGGAAATCACAAATTAAACCCACATATTATGTTTTCTTATAAACACCCACTCTACATTTATAGCCCACTTTAAGGGCTCTATGCCCAGAGTTGGCAGCTCTAGGAAGTGAGATCAGTTTGGCTACAGTTGTTCCCAACCTTTTTTGGCTCTGGTACACCTACATTTGCTTCCAAAAATATATCCCACAGTCTGGTGCTCAATGGAATGAAAATCTTCCTTGAACTAACAGAATATAAAACAAAGAAGGTAATAACATTACTCATGTTAGGGTACTCTTAACAACACAGTGAGGCAAAGCACTGGAAATGAAGCAAGTGAAACAGCTTTGAGAAAAAAAATGGCTTTGGGATTTTTTTTTTTTTCTCAAAAGGTGGTAACAGATTTATACTTATCAATCTACAAGCCATACCTTGGTCTTCCTTGTGATTATGAATATAGTTTTGAAGAGATGGGTGGCCAAGTTAAAGGATGCAGCCAGTAGCATTAGAATAGGTGAAAATTAACCAGGGAGTATCATGGATTGAATTGTGTGCCCCCAAATTATGTGTCACTAATGTGATAGATGCTTGCCCTCCTCTAGCAAGAAGAGTTTCAGGAGCTGTTCAGATTTATAAAAACAGGTGCAAAGAAGAACAATAAAAATGAGCTGTATTTCTCACACTATTTGAAATGATTCCATTAAATAGACTAAGAAATCCACTATATATATATATATATATATATATTGTTGTTGTTGTTAAGTGCCGTCGAGTCGGTTCCGACCCATAGCGACCCTGAACAGGGTTTCCAAGGCTGTAAATTTTTACGGGAGCAGAAAGCCTCATCTTTCTCCCGCGGAGCAGCTGGTAGTTTCGAACTGCTGACCTTGTGGTTTGCAGCCCGATTCATAACCACTATGCTACCAGAGCTCCATATGAGTACAATAGACAAAAAATACTTAAGACTGAGTATAACCAGTATACCTTAAAAGTGTCAAGGTCATCAAAACCAAGGTAAGTCTGAGAAACTGTCATAGTCAGTGAGGAGACTAAGGAGACATGGTGACTAAATGGAATATGGTATTCTAGAGTAGAAAAGGGACATTTAATAAAAACTAAAAAAAATCTGGGCAAATTCTAGAATTTAATTAGTAATAATATATCAATATTAGTTCATTAGTCATAACAAATGTACCAGTCTGATACAAAATGTTAATAAACGGAAAAACTATGTGTGGGCGCTATATGGGAACTCTCTGTACTATTTGTTCAATTTACTGAAAATTCAGAACTGTTTTTAAAAATAATCTATTAAAACATAAAAGTAGGCTGCATTTCTCAAGCGATTTGAATTTATTGCATAAGGCTGAAATACTGAGGGCCTAGAAAACGGGATTGAATCAAGGACAGTCAGAGGCTTCAGCCACCTATGACAAAATGACAAGAACTTTACACCATCTAAGTAATTCAACTCAGAAAGCCATAAATCCAGATATACAAAATCCCTTCATGAAAGTTCAATGGGAGCAATTAATTATTAAGAGACAATAAGGTGGGTCTGTTTAACTTTCTTTATCCCAAACAACCCTACAGCTCCAAAGCACAGTGTGGGCAGCACATTTCAAAAGTAGCTTAGTTCCCATTTGTAGAATTTGAGCTAACAATTTTGCCAGGGGGCAATTCTATCAGGAACTGCAACCTTTATCAGCTGGCAATCCCTCCTGTGAAACAGAGGAGCTTGGTACAGGAGATGAGTTCTTTGAGGGGGCTTTAGGAATTTCTAGCTCATACATTACAACATACACTGTTGTCTATTTACACAAATAAAAAATACAAACTCCAAGCCAGAATCTTTTCCTCTCTTGCTTAAGACTAAATAGGATTCCTTAAGTACCAACAATCACAGGTGTTATATTATAAACCAGGTTATGAACTCAGAAAGATAGTTTCCTAAAGGAAATAATGACTGCAGTTAATTAATCACATGTAAACTTCATGGTGAAAATCTGCTGAATCTAAAAGTTAATACCTTCATTCAAATTAAAAAAAAAAAATATGGAAGACTTAGTAAGGAGCTCTGGTAGCGTAGTAGTTACGAATCGGGCTGCGAACTTTCAGGTCTGCAGTTCGAAACTACCAGCTGATCTGCAGGAGAAAGATGAGGCTTTCTGCTCCTGTAAAGATTTACAGCCTCGGAAACCCTGTACACGGTCGCTATGAGTCAGAACCGACTCCATGGCACATAACAACAACATTATAAGCCAGATGCTGGGCTGATGAAAGAAGTTGGCTCAAGAGTACAATATGAACTGTTGAAACAGTTCAGTAGAACATGTGCTCAATAAACAGAAATGTGAATGACAATAATAAAATCTCATTACGCAGGACCCACTATTTAAGGAGCTCTGATAGCATAATGGTTATGAATCGGGCTGTGGAACTGCAAGGTCAGAATTTGGAAACTACCAGCTGTTCCGCAAGAGAAAGATGAAGCTTTCTGCTCCTGGAAAGATTTACAGCCTCGGAAACCCTGTACAGGGTCGCTGAGTCAGAACCTACTCCAAGGCACATAACCACCACCACCACTCTTTATTTAGCCTCGCCCGCCCTCTAGTGGTCTCTTGGTAAAAATGCTATGCTGGAAGCTAAGCCATTGGGTATGTTAAATACCAACAGGCTTACCCAAGGTAGACAGGTTTTAGTGGGGCTTCCAGACAAAGACACACTATGAAGAAGGAGAAGCATACCACTTTTTAATAGCTAGCCACTGAAAACCTTATGAATAGCAGCAGTTACCTTCTCAACCGATTTGAAGTAAACCATATTTGTGCCCATTCCAAAGAGAGGCAATCCAACAGAATGTAAAATCCATCTAACAATATCGTCAATATCACATGCAAGTAAAATATTGCTGGTTAATTTAACAACACCTAACAACAACATGTAGCCCTGGTGTGGCTCTGTAGGATAAGCACTGAACTGCTAACCATAAGATCAGTGGATTAAGCTCACTAGCTGCTCCTTAGAAATCCTATATGGAGTCACTGAGCGTCGGAACTGACTCAGCAGCACTTGAACGGGTTTCTTTTTTTTTCCTGGTTTGAAGAATTTCATATCTATTAAGGTATTACCCATGGAGGGGATTACAAGCATTATAAGGAAGCAAAGTATATTATTCGCTGAATATGAAACTGATGATCTATGAACCTTCACTCAAGTCAAAAGAAAAAGTTAGAAAAGAAAAAGACACTACCATTGCAGGAAGATCCATGGTGGTGGACTGGGCAGATGTGATACACCATCCAGACTTTCTACAGTAAAGACTCAAGAAATGAAGTGAAATGGACAGAGATTACATTCCGGGAACCTACAGCTTCAGAAAAACGAAGTAAATCAAATACTGATGAGAGGAAGAGCTCGAATCACAATAGCAAACAAGGAGGTAAATGGAGCAGTGAACTGCCAACGGACATGTAGCTGTTGTTAAGTGTCATCAAGTCGATTCTCACCCATAACGACCCTGTATAGGGTTTCCAAGGAGCAGCTGGTGAGCTTGAACCATTAACCTTACAGTTCAAAACAACTTTGCAGTCCAAGGCATTAACCCACCGTACCACACTAGGACTGGCATAGTGTGTGCCTACTTTGAATTACTGCAATCAGCATTTTGATTAGAGCAGGAACCAGATAACTGGCTATGCTCACCCAGTATTGCACCAGCACCCACGAAACTAATCAGTGACCAGAGTGGTATAATCTCACCCCTTACCTTGCACAATCTCCCAGCAACTAAAGGGCACCCCTACTCAACCCCACCCTACCTGGCAGCCAATCAAACCCCCTCCTCCCACCAGTACTGTATCACTTATTTTTATCTTTCTTATTATTCTTCCCGCCCTCCCTTTTTTTTCTTCCTCTTCTTTTCTCCTTTGTGTTTGTTTTGATACTGTATAGAGGGAGTTCTTCCCCCCACCACCTCTGTATTTAGCAGTGTCAGTTATTGCCCACCCTGGTTAGAGGTGATACCTGTGTTTGGTACTAGCACAATACTTTCACCAGTATTGGTCTGTTTTTATCCCTTTTTTCTTTCTTCTTAGCTCTTTTCCGTTCCTTGTTTTACCTTTTTTTCTCCTCTCACTTTTTATTTTAATCATGCAAAATGGAGCCCATGCCCCCTCCCCCAACTATATTCATGGTCAGCAGCATCTATACCCACCCCTCTATGGAAGTGGTGTGTACACTCATGGAGTAAGATCCACATTTTCACTGCAGCTACATTTGGTGGCTAATGCTTGCACCAGTACTATGCCACTGTTTTTCTTTTTCCTTCCTCATCCTTCTTTTTTCTTTTTTTCTTTTACTTTTCACTCTGCATACACCCCCACCCCATTTTTGCTCTTGCTAAGCAGGTGTCATGCCCCAGGCTACATCCATGTTCAGTAATACACACTGCAAGTTCAGTGCAAGTATCACATTCCTGCCGCAGCCAAGTATGGCAGCTAGCATTTATGCCAGTATTATGCTGCTTCTGTTTTTGGTTTTCTCTTTTCATTTAATTAGGTCTTCTTTCTTCAACTTCCTTGTTTTACTCTTTTATTTACCCACCCTCCCATCTTTTCTATATTACCCAGCAACTTGGTTATTAATACTGTTCATCTCCAGAACCACTGGATCAACAACAATACACAGCCAGCCTGCCCTCAGCTGCTTTGCATGATCAACAATCAGAGATTCATGCCAATACCATCCATCCACTACCAAATCCACCCAGAGAGAAGTGGTGAGTACCCTGCTACCAAATCATCCTGGAGACAGCTGATGAGTGCCCCAGTGCTGCCAAACTAGTGACCAGAAAAGCATCTCCACCTGATTGCACTGACATATTAAAACAAAACAAAGTAAAAATTTAGGGTGACACAAACCAATATACAGTCAACAAATTAATACAAGAATGCCGCAATGTATCAAAGACAATAGACAACTTCTAATCACACACACACACACACACACACAAACACCCAGGAAATGATGGCTGGAAAATTCATCATGATGGCCAAAAAATCTTCAGGACGAAATGCTAATGGAACTACTTGATAAGGAATTCAAGAGAATTATATTTAGGTATCTTCAGTGGGTTGAGAGGCATATAAAGGAAAGCAATAAATTATGGAAAACAAAGACAAAATCAAGGACAACATGTAAAACTCTAGAATTTTTTTAATTCAGGACTAAAATATTACAACAAATTGACAAAACAAATGGCAAATTAGAAGCCACATGAAAAACAACAAACAGAAATCCAGAAGACTTATAGAAAATTTTAGAAACAGACAACACATTAGAAGGGCAAAGGAGTAAAATAGAATCAATTAAAGACAGATTAGTGAAGCTCAGGAGAAATCTATTCAAGCTAATCTATCAGAGAAACAACAAGAACAAAAAAGAATTTGTGGGGAAGAAAGGAATGCCCATACCACTTGCAGCCTCACCCACTGAGTGAATGTCACTATCCACTCCTGTACTACTTGATCACTGAAAGAGGAGCTAATCAAAGCAAGTCAAATGTACTCTCAATTAAATTATATGAGCAAAGAACGGAACACACACTTCCATTTTCTATCACACCTATCAGAAAACAAGTGGTGAGTGCTTAAGAATATAAAATCATCACTTAAATACAAATACAATGACACTACCATGTCTTGGAGACAACAGGCATTTTCAGTTCACATGAGGAAACAAGACAGAATGGCTCAAACAAGTGATCAAAACACAGAGCTAGAAAACCTTTCTGAGAAAGAAATGGTTTTGGAACAACCTGATAAGGAATTCAAAAGAATGATGTTCAAGTACTTTTAATGATTTGAGAGAAAGTTCAAGAAAACTGCAAATAAAATCAAGGAAAATACAGACAAAACTTGTGAAGAATTGAGGAAAACACTATTAAGTATAAACTGACAAAATAAATGACAAATTAGAAAAGATATACAAGCAGCAAGTAGAAATCAGAAGATGAATACCAAAATTTCAAAAATAGGCAATACACTGATGGGAAATGGAGTAGAAATGAATCAATAGAAGGCTGAAATAGTACACTTGAAGACAAATCTCTTCATACTAACCTGCTAGAGGACAAAAATGAGAAAAAGAACAACTACAGCAAAAAATCCAAAGAAAGCCTAATAATTTTATGGGATACCATCAAGATGAATAACTTCCATGTGATAAAAAAAAAAAAATCCAGAATAAGGACAAAAAAAAAAAAAGCACGGAGAAAATTGTTGAAGCATTGTTGGAAGAAAACTTCCCTAATATCATGACTGGCTGGTCCTCAGAAACACAGGGTTTTCATAAGTCAGAACTGACTTGATGGCACTACAACAAGAACAACAACATGAAATATTAATTAATATAGGATAGACCAGAAAAGAAAATCACCAAGATATATCATAATCAAATTTTCCAATGCCAAAGACAAGGCAAAAATCCTGAGAGCGACTTGGAGCAAACGAAAATTTGCCTACAAAGGAGAAGCAATAAGTCTAACCTCTGCTTTCTCAGCAGAAATCTAACAGGCAACAAGGCAATGAAATGACAATTACAAAACTCTGAAAAAAAAAAAAAAAACAACCTTCTAACCAAGAATTAGGTACCTGGAAAAATTGTACCTCAAAAACTATGGGGAGGAGAATAAACAAGACGGTGGATTTGGAAGAAGTGCAGTGAGGAGCTCCATCAGCAACAACACAGAATACTGGAACAAGCAGGCTCAGGAGATGGTGCCAGAACTCTGAACCAATATAAAGGAATACTTAGAAGGTTGGAAGGCTTACAGCTAGGGAATTTGTAGCAGTAGCAAGAAATCCATTACTTTCTAATCTAAGACACTCAGCTGCTCCTGAAGCCGCCACCATGGGTGAGGCCAACCGGGGAAGAATAAGAGCAGCCACAATGCCTGACAGAACATCAGAGAAAAGGTGTGGACACTCTTTTTTTTTTTAGTATCTGTTCATTGGTCTCTCGCTGTCTGCGCATCTCCATTCTGGTGACTAAAGGGGGTGCCTGAGCAAGCAGACACCCCACCCCCACCTCAGAGGGTTCTACTATGCAAGTGCACAAATCTCCTCAAAATTTAAAGTGACAATTTCCACTTAAAACAAAATGGCAGTGCAAAACAGCCACAGCCGGCCCTGAACGATTTATCACTACAATAAAAGGCTTGAACGGGGACTGTGGAGTGGGAGAGGCAGACTAAAAAGGAACGAGGCTGAAAATTATATCCTGAGTTACGTCACGATGACCAACAGTGGCATCTTGAAATTTCTCAGGAAGAAGAGTGAAAAGAGAAGACCATCTCTTGATCACATCTACTGGGAGGCAATCAGAAAGCATACAAAATGCCAAAATACTCACCCATCTAAGTATTAAGGCCACAGACAAATCCTGAATATTCCCAAAAAACAGAAGCAGATGACCATATCAGCATATGTGCAGAAATGAGAAAAAGTGAATGAGGCAAATGAGCTGGAAGTAGAACCTACACTCCATCCATACTGGAAGATGGGTAGGCTTTGGAAATGCCTGAGAAGGAATTCAGAAAAATGGTTATAAAATGTATCAAAACACTATACAATGGAGTTGAGAAAAATAAGGAAGAAGTTAGGAAAACACTACAGGAACAATCAAATAAGATAGATAGAGCATTGGAAATAATTCAAAACCTACAGAAAGAGGTCTAAATGATTAATAATAGAATATCAGAAATGGACAATACTTTGAAAGGGCAAAGGAGTAGAACTGAAGAGAAAAAAGCCAGAAATAGAGAGTTAGAAGATAAATCTCTCAATACTACTAAGAACAAACACAGAAATGGATTAAAAAAAATCTGAAGAAGGCCTAAGATTCATGTTGGATAACATGAAGAGGAATAACATAAGAATTATTGGCATTCCAGAACAGGAACAATCACA
>NW_006408757.1:917344-919260 GCF_000296735.1 Chrysochloris asiatica
TGAAGAGATAGAAGCCAGAACTAGTGAACTAGAAGATATATCTCTCAACACTACTAAGATAGAAGAGCGAGCACACAAAAGGATAAAAAAAAATCTGAAGAAGGCCTAAGATTCATTTTGGACTACATGAAGAGGAATAACTTAAGAATTATCAGCATTCCATAACTGGAAGAATCACACAAGTCCACAGCGGAGATACTTGAAGAGCTTCTAAAAGAAAATTTCCCTAACATCCTGAAAAGCGAAAAGATAAGCATTCAAGAAGATCAACGAACCCCAGGAGGGATAGACCCGAAAAAAAAATCACCAAGACATATAATAATCAAGCTCTCCAAATTCAAAGATAAGGACAGAATCCTGTAAGCAGCTAGGAAAAAGAGAAGTGTAACATACAAAGACAAGCAAATCAGATTAAGCTCAGATCTCTCAGCAGAAACCGTGCAGCCAAGAACGCAATGGGGAGACATATATAAAACCCTGAAAGAAAAAAATGCCAACCAAGAATCCTCTACCCAGAAAAGCTGTCAATCAAATAGGATGGTGTAATCAAAACATTCGGGATAAACAGAAGCTAAGGGATTTTGCCAAAGCCAACCCTGCTATGAAAAACATTCTAAAGGAAGTTCTGTAGACTGAGAACCAACAAGAACAGACAACAACCACAGAATGACATACGTGGCAGCATCACCCTGAACTCAATCGACAAATGGAAGAGTCAAGAACAGAATAAAAAATTATAAGAACAGTGGATCTGGGAGGTCAGTCTATGATCAAAACAATTACAATGTGAAAGAAGGTAAACACAGAGGAACAGCGTTCCAGGTGGTAAGAAGGTCAGGTAGATTTCAGGATAAAATAGACTGTCTTAAATGTAGGGAACAATTAATGGAATATAAGGTAACCACAACAATCGGGTTGGGGTGGGGGGTTTAGTTCGGGTGTTGGGGAGGGCAATACAAGAAGGGGGAGGAGGTGGAAGAACAAGATAAACAGAGTAACAGTGAGACAGGTTTGCATGGCCTAGCGGGACAGAGGTAAATAATGATGCATACTCAATCTTGGAACAATAGGGCTCTGGGATACAGGGCTCTACGCATAGTTTGAAGAGAGGAAATAACACTAAAATGCTTGACTGCCTTATGAATATTAGTTTCCCTTGCCTACTATTGTAAAATAGACACTTGAGTGGGATAGAAAGGAATGTTGGGAAACATGATTAGAGAAAACTTGTAAGCCCGTCTTCAGCCTATAACTGATTGGAATACCTAAAAGGGGTTCTGGAACTTGCCCAGTGAAACAGTTCTCTTGCAAAGCCTTTGCAGAGTATAGGACCTTTGGTGGAATCCTGAGTCCCATCCAGAACCTTATGAGGTGGGACATTTCCACTCGCAAGATCAAGCAGATCAGCCTGGAACAGCTAGAGCAACAAAAGATACATCTTCAGAGAAAGATCATAAAGAAAAACCCAAAAGAAAAATGTCAGCATGACTGGCTACTACAAGAATAAGCAAGCTGTTCGCCAGGAAGCTATCAAGGCAAGCAATCAAGTTCCTTCAGGATAAACTCCCCTCTAAGACTGAAACTCAAAGGGAACACATGAGTAGACATGTAAGCTTGCTGGCAACCACATTGGTCTACTGGTAAGTGGAAGAGGTGAAAAGGCAGCAATGAAGAAATGGGCTGAGTTCAACCACAGTCCATTGACTCCCGTTGACCTGGAGATAAGAGAGAGAAGAGGAAGAGCTGGTTGGTCCAAAGTGTGGTGAGACCTGGGGACAATTTAGTCCATGGACAAGGCCATAGTCACAGAGGGCTAGAGTTGAGAGTGAAGCATCCAGCTGATATGAAGTGAAGGGAGATGCACAAGAACAACCGAACTTGCAGACAGTACCCATTTAGCCTAGCCTCGATGGCTT
>NW_006408757.1:919642-951257 GCF_000296735.1 Chrysochloris asiatica
GGGGGGGGGGGAAGAAAGGGACCCCACTGAATAGTTTTCATCTTGGGTCTGGTGAAAGGGATGGGGATAAGATTCGTATGATTCAATAGTCAATAATTATTATCAAGACTAATTGCGACTGTCACAATTGTAAAGGTAGAAGTTTTGTAACAAAACAAGGGAGTGGTTAATCTTACAGTCCAAAAACAGAGGACCCTAGGACCAGCAAGGGAGAAGAGTACAAGCAGAATGCAGGACCTTATCCAGAGAAGCAGCGATGCCAGAGATGGAGGCAGAGATGGGGATATGGAGAGAGGGAGCGGATGAGGACTCTAGATTCATGGGAAGAGAGGGACTAAGAGCTGGTGGCCAGAAGGCAGACTTGCAGAATGTGCCCTTTAGAGGTGTAAATTATTATATACTGAGTGTTATATTTTGGTGTGTTGTTTTTTTTAGCGCTAAAGTGAATAGACAGAAATACTGTTATCTGATGGTACATGGAGATCATAATTATTGTAATGAAACCAGGTTTATGATTTGTTTAATGTAAACTTTCACCCAATCCACAATAAAAACCTTAAAAAAAAAAGTCTTTGGGGAAATAAGTATTTTGCAAGATAAACAGAAATTAGAAGAATTTGTAAAAACAAAACCAGCCTTGTAAGATACGCTAAAGGAGTCCTTCAGACAAGAACTATCAATGGTAGACAACACCACCCAATTCAGAACCAGAGGAATCTAAAGCAAAATGAACCTACAAGACTGAAAAAGAGAACCAGAGAAAAAGCAAACAAAGACAATTACAAAATAAAAAGAGGGAATAGTGTAGTTACAGAAGTTCCAAGTGGAGAGGAAGTCACGCAGATTTCAAGATAAAATACACAGGCTTTATAGGGGATGATTTTTCTTTCTTTTTATTGTGAATTAGGTGAATGTTTACAGACAATATCAGTTTTCCAGTCAACAATTCATACACATTTTGTTTCCTCTCATAGATTGCAGTATCCACAATGAAGCATCACTTATCCCACTTCCTTCCTATGTTTCCTGTTTCCAATCCTCCTTCTTTCCTAGCCATTCTAAAATTTATACTTGGATAAATGATGCCCTATTGATCTCAAAGGGTGGATTATTCTAAGGTGTGCATACCTTCCTAGTATTATTGTTCCCCTTATAGACCTGTCTAATTGATTGTATGAAATTTGAGCCATGGGATAAGTTCATTTCTAGATCATGAGTCACTAAGGGCCATAGTATTGGGGGTTTCACCTTTCTCTATCTGACCACTTTTCCTGGATTTTCCTGATTTTGAGTTTTGTTCCACATTTTACTCCCACTCTATCCAGGACCTTCTAATTTATTCCCTTTCAAAACAGTTGGTATTGTTAACTGGGCACCATATAGTTTTCTAGTCTCAGGGTCATAAGACTGATGTTTTCATGATCCATCAGTCCATTGGACTAATTGTTTCCATGAATATTCAATTTTCATTACTCTTCTTTCCTCCAGACAAGGAAAACCCAATAGTTAGTTGCTCATGAGCTTTTAGAACTCAATAGCACTCATGAGCTTTTAAGACCTCAGTCACAACTCACCAAAATTGGGTGTAGAACACTGTCTTAATGGACTGTTACGCTGGTTGACCTTGGTGTCCCCTGAGACTATGGCCCTAAAGCCTTAGGCCCAGTAACTCATTTCCTCAAGGTGTTTGGTTATGTCTAAGAAGTTTTCATACCTTTGTCCCCTGTATGCTCCACCACATACAAGGGTATATTTGCATTAAAGAAATGAAACAAATATCCTCTGTCAAACCCATATATATCTGTGGATAAACTCTCACTCTCCTACTAACACTCATTCAGCCTATATGTTTATCCAGGCATCTACTCATGTTGTTGTTATTGCTAAATGCTGTTAAGTCAGTTTCAATTACAGTACCCCTGTATAGGGTTTCCGAGGAGCAGCTGGTGGGTTGGAATTGTCGACCTTGTGGTTCATAGTCCAGTGTTGATCCTAGAGCACCACACCAGGAGTCCACTCATAGATAACAGTTATTGCTCAACTGTGTATATTACAATATTTGCATCTGTTCCATTTAACTCTTGCTCTACTCCCAGGGTCTTCAGACACCTCCATCTTTTTTGGTCACCTCCCCCTTATAGTATACAATATAATCCAGAAATCCCTCTGCTTGGTATATACCATAGAGAAGTAAGATATAGAAGAACTAAACAACACAATAATCAAACTGGACCTCATAGATGTATACACAACACTCCACCCAACAGCACTATATAGATTATTTACCACTGCATATGGAACATTCTCCAGACTAGGCATAAAGAAAGCCTCAATAAACTTAAAAACATCAAAAAACTGCAAAGCTGTTTCTAAATCACACTGTTATAAAATTAGAAATAAACAATGAAAAGATCAAAGGGAAAAACCAAACACTTGGAAAATTAATAACATGCTATAGGGAGCTCTGGTAGCGTAGTGGTTACGAATTGGGCTGTAAACCTCAGGGTCAGCAGTTTGAAACTACCAGCTGTTCCGCGGGAGAAAGTTGAGGTGTTCTGCTCCCGTAAAGATTTACAACCTCGGAAACCCTGTACAAGGTCGCTATGAGTCGGAACCGACTCCAAGGCACATAACAACAACAATATGGTAATAGAAAAAACAAAAAATGAAAACAAAACATACCCAAAACTGTGTGAGGCAGCAAAAGGAGGGCTCGGAGGACAGTTTATAGTAATACAAGGGGGCTTCAAAAGGTCCTCTAAAAATGGAGTTAAAAGATACTGGAATTTTTATGTCAACAATAACCAAAAGCCATCTATAGATATAACGCAATCCCAATCCAGATTCAAAATGATTCTTTAAAGAGATGGGAAAATGGATCACTAACTTTATATGGAAAGGAAAGAGACACCAGATAAGCAAAGCACTGTTTAAGTAGAACAAAGTTGGAGACCTGTCACTCCCTGATCTCAAAAACTCCACAGTCACAGTGGTCAAAACAGCCTGGCACTAGTACAATGAAACACAGACCAGTGGAACGGAATTGAAAACCCAGAAGTAAATCCATGCACATATAGTTAGCTGATCTTTGACAAAGGTCCAAAACACACTAAATGGGGAAGAGACAGTCTCTTCAACAAATAATCCTGGCAAAATTGGAAATCCATTTCCAGAAGAATGAAACAAAATCCATATCTCACACCATATACAAAAACAAACTCAATGTGAATTAAAGACCTAAATATAAAACCTAGAACTATAAATATCATCATGAAAAAATAAGGACAAACTGAGGGGCTCTAATACATGGCATAAATGCACTATCAAACATCACTAAGAACACACAAACAGCAGAAGACAAAATAGATGACAGGGACCTCCTAAAAATTAGACATATATGTGTACCAAGAGATTTCATTTAAAAAGTAAAAAGGAAGAC
The DNA here is from genome assembly GCF_000296735.1 of Chrysochloris asiatica. Classification (NCBI taxonomy): domain Eukaryota; kingdom Metazoa; phylum Chordata; class Mammalia; order Afrosoricida; family Chrysochloridae; genus Chrysochloris; species Chrysochloris asiatica. Next base: position 923,082 of record NW_006408757.1, read on the forward strand.
TGTAGTTTGAGAAAAAAAATTTTTTGCAATGATATATCAGACAAGGTACTAATCTTTAAAATTTATAGAAAACTACAAACACGTCTATTAAGAAAAACAATCAAATTTAAAAATGGGCACAGGACATGAACAGACACTTCACCAAAGTAGATATTCAGGCAGCCAACAAACATATGAAAACATGTTCATGATCATAAGTCACTGTTGCTGTTGTTAAGGGCTGTCCAGTAGGTTCTGACTCATAGTGATCTTATGGACAACAGAACAAAACACTGTCTAGTCCTGTGCCAGCCTCATAATCATTAAGCTTGAGCCCATTGCTGCTGCCAGTGTGTCAATTCATTTCATTTGGGGTCTCCCTCTACTTCACTGACACTCCACTTTACCAAGCAAAGGTAGGGGATAGACACACCGTATTTCGGGTGTTGGGAAGGGCAGTACACATGAAGGGGGAGGGTGATGGAAGAAAAAGGTAGAGAAGACCACACTTAGGCAAATTTGCATGAGCTAAATGGGACAGAGGTAAATAATGATGTATGCTCAACCTTAGAACAACAGGGCTCTGTGATACAGGGATCAAGGCATACTCCGGATAAAAGAGGGGAAATAATGTTAGGATGCTTGACTGTCTTATGAATATTGATTTCCCTTGCCTACTACTGTAAAACAGACACTCAAGTGGGATAAAACGAAATATCAGGAAACATGACTACGGAAAGGTTGTAAGCCCCTCTTTAGCCTATAACTCATTGAAATATCTAAAAGGGGTTCTAGAACTTGCCCAGTGAAATAGGCTTCTTGCAGAGCCTTGGTACTGTATAGGACCTTAGGTGGAATCCTGAGCCCCATATAGAAACTTCTGAGGTGGGACATTCCCCCTTGAAAGGACAAGCAGACCATCCTGAAGCAGCTAGAGGAAGAGAAGATGCTTCTTGAAAGGAAGACCAGCAGGAAAAAATCAAAATGAAAAACAAAAACGGCAGTCTGAATGGCTAATATAGGACAAGCAAGTTGTTCACTGGAGAGCCATCAAGGCAAACAATCAAGTCCCTTCAAGACACCCCTCTCCAAAACTGAAACTCAAAGGGATCACACGAGCAGCCATGGAAGCTTGCTGGCAATCATGTTGGTCTACTGGTGAGTGGAAGTGGGGGAAAGGTATAGACACCAGTCGACCTGGAGATGAGAGACAGAAGAGGCCTAGGTCTCCTGAGCCCATGGACAAGGACATAGGCCTGGAGGGCTAGAGCTGAGAGTGGAGCGTCCAGTTGATATGCAGTGAGGTGAGATGCACAAGAATGCCTACACTTGCAGATAAAACCCATTTTACCTAGCTTCGATGGCTTAAAGATCACAACTCCACTAAAAGAAGATAAAAAAAAATTGATAACAGAAACAAGTATAAATTGCTACAATTTGATGAACTTGACATATTTTTATAGATGTTGTTGTTGTTGTTATGTGCCGTGGAGTCAGTTCCGACTCATAGCGACCCTGTACAGGGTTTCCAAGGCTTTAAATCTTTTCAAAATACCAACTGAGAGAGTAGAAGTCTTCATCCTACCCCCTCTGTATGCAGGGGTGATAGGGATGGGCAACTTAGACATTGGTTATCTAAAATGTGGGGGGTGGGCTGTAAAGGCTTGAAGTGACTGGCTTACATGTTTTCAAGGGGGAGTTTAGTTTCAGGTATGTGGGGGAAGGTAGAATTCCCACTGAATGGTTTTCATCTTGTCTAGCCCAGTCTGGTGAAAGGAGATGGGGATAAGATTTAATTGTTATCAAGACTAATTGGAAAATAAATAAATAAATAAATAAATAAATAATAATAGATCCAAGCAAAATGAAGTCATGAACAACCTCAATCTTTTCTCCATTTATCATTACTGGTCCAGTGATAAGGTTTTTTTGCTTTCTTTTTATTGATGTGCAACCTATACTGAAGGTTGTAGTCTTTGATCTTCATCAGCAAGTATTTCAAGTCTTCTTCACTTTCAGCAAACAAGGTTGTGTCTATCATCTTTATATCACAGGTTGTTAATGAGTCTTCCTGCAATCCTGATGTCATGCTCTTGTTCAGATAACTCAGTTTCCCAGACTATCTGCTCAATGCACAGACTGAATAAGTAAGGTGAAAGAATACAACCGTGGCACACACATTTCCTAATTTTAAACCATTAAATGCCACCTTGCTCTGTTGGAACTACAGCTTCTCGGTCTATGTACAGGTTCCTAATGAGCACAATAAAGTATTCCGAAATACTCATTCTCCACAATATTGTTCACAGTTTGTCATGATCCACAAAGTCAAAAGCCTTTGCGTAGTCAATAAAGCACAGTAAACATTTTCTGGTATTCTCTGCTTTTAGCCAAGATCCATCTGTCATCAACAATGATATCCCTCATTCTGCGTCCTCATCTGAATCTACTTGGGCCTCAGTGATTTCCCTGTCAATGCACTGTTGCAGCCGTTTTCAATTTATCTTGAGCAAAATTTTACTTGAATGTTATATCAATGATATTTGCTGATGATATAATGCATTCTATTGCATTACCCTGCCATTGTCTGTCAGTTTGTCATATTGTATGGCTTGTGAGTTGTTGTGGTTCTGGAAGCTATGCCACGGGTATTTTAAATACCAGCAGGGTCACCAACAGTGCACAAGTTTCAGATGAGCATCCAGATGAAGACAGACTAGGAACAAGTAGAGAAGAGCTACTTCCAAATATTTAGTCACTGAAAACCTTATGAATAGCAGAGAAACACTTGCCAGATAGAGTGCCAGAAAACGAGCCTCTTAGGTTGGGAGACACTCAAAATGCGACTGGGCAAGAGCTGTAGAGTTGATCGTGATGATGCGAATGGAGTAAAGTCCTTGAGACCTTCATTTGTGGATGGGGCACAACTCAAAATGAAGAGAAACAGCTATAAACATCCATTAGTAATCAGATCATGGAATGTGATAAGTATGAATCTAGAAAAATTGGAAATTGTCAAAAATGAAATGGAAGAAAGACATAAATATCAATATCGTAGGCATTAGTGAGCTGAGGTGCACTGGTATTGGACATTTTTAATCTCACAAGTACATGGTTTACAAAGCAGGAATTGTTGACAAATTGAAGAGGAATGGTGCTCTTGTCAAAAAGAACATATCAAGATCTGTCAAGAGGTATAATGCTGTAATAGGATAATATCTATGCAGCTACAGGGAAGGAGAGTTAATACCATTATTATTCAAATTTAAGCACCAAAGCCAGTAACACTGAAATATAAAAATTCCATAAACTTCTTCAATCTGAAATTGATCAAATATACAATCAAGCTATATTGATAATCACTGGTGACTGGAATGCAAAGGTTGGAAACAAAGAGAAAGGGCCAGTAGTTGGAAAATATGGCCTTGGTGAAATAAATGATGCTGGAAAGCTCATGATAGAATTTTGCAAAACCAATGATTTATTCATTTCAAATACCTTTTTTAAACAGCATAAGAGACAACTATACACATGGACGTCACCAGATGGAATACACAGAAATCAAATTGACTACATATGTAGAAAGAGAACGTGGGAAAGTTCCATATCATCAGCCAAAACAAGGCCAGGGGCAGACTGTGAAAGAGACCATCAATTGCTCATATGCAAATTCAGAATGAAACTAAAGAGTCTACGAGAGCCAAAATATGACTTTGAATATATCCCACCTGAATTTAGAGATCATCTGAAGAATAGATTTGATACATTAAACACTAAAGACCGAAAACCAGAAGAGTTGTGGGATGACATCATACATGAAGAAAGTAAAAAGTCATTAAGAAGACAAGAAGAAGGAAAAGATCAAATGGATGTCAGAAGAGACACTGAAATTTGCTCTCCAGCATAGACATGCTAAAGCAAATGAAAGAAATGAGGAGGTACAAGAGCTGAGCAGCAAATTTCAAAGGTCGGCTCGAGAAGACAAGGTCACATATTACAACAAAATGTGCAAAGATATGGAGTTAAAAAAAAAAAAATGGAAGAACACGCTCAACATTTCTCAAGCTGAGGGAACTGAAGAAAAAAATTCAAGCCTCAACTTTCATTATTGAAGTATTCTCTGGGCAAATTATTGAATGATGCATAAACCATAAAAAGTAGATGGAAGGTAGAGTGGAGAGTGAAGCATCCAATTGATAAGAAGAGAGGGTATATGCATAAGAACATCCACACTTGCAGATAACACCCACTTGACCTGGCTTCAATGACTGGATGATCAGAGCTCAACTAGAAGAAGAAAGAAGAGGAAAAAAAAAAAAAGATTAGTCTGATACAATTTGATGAACTTGACCTACACCTATGGATGCAGTAGCTCAAAAGAGGGGACAAATCTTTATAGCGAGGATCATTCCCACCCACTCTATGCACAGAGTAGACAAGGATGGGCAACTTGGACATTGGCAACCCAAAATGGGGGAAGGGGGCAGCTACAAAAGCAAGAAGTGACTGGATTACAAGCTTTCAAGAGGGAGCCTAGATCCAGAGGGTGCGGAGGAATGTAGAATCTCCACTGAGTAGTATCCAATCTGTCTGGGCGGGGCTAACGAAAGGAGATTGTTATCAGGACTGACTACGAGGGTTGGAAATGTAAAGGTGAACGTTTTGTAGCAAAAGAAGAGGAGTGATTGACTGTGCAGTCCAGGAACCAAGGTCCCTGGAACCATCAAGGGAGAAGAGCAGAGTGTGAGACCCTACCCAGAGAAGCAGTGATGCCAGAGATGGAGGCAGAGGCGATGACGTGGAGAGATGGAATGGCTGGAGGCTCTAGACCCAGAGAGGGAGAGGGACTGTGTGCTGATGACCAGGGGGCAGGCTTTGGTTGGCTGATGATGCATAGAGGGGACTGTAACCATGGCAATGAAAGGATATACAATAGGATACATATAAAGCTAATGTTCTCCCATGTAAATTATCACACAATTCACAATAAAACATTTTTTTTTAAGTAGATGGAAGGAATACACAGAGTTACTGTACAAAAAAGAAATGGTTGATGTCCAACTGTTTCAAGAGGTAGCATATGATCGATCAATAGCCAATGATATTGAAAGAAGAAGTCCAAGGTGCACTGAAGGAATTGGCAAAGAACAAAGCACCAGGAATTGATGGACTACAAATTGAAATCTTTCAAGAAAGTGAGGCCACACAGGAGGCACTTACTCATCTCTGCCAAGAAATTTGGAAGACAACTATCTGGCCGACTGATTGGAAGAGGTCCGTATTTGGGCTCATTCCAAAGAGAGGTGATCCAACGAATGCGGAAATCATCGGACAATATCTTTGATATTCCACGTGAGTAAAGTTTTACTAAAGGTAATACAGAAACGGCTGTAAGCATACATTGACAGAGAACTTCCAGAGGTTCAAGCCAGATTCAGAAGAAGACATGGAACGAGGGATATCATTGCTGACGTCAGATGGATCTAGGCTGAAAGCAGAGAATAATAGAAATATTTTTACCTGTGCTATATTGACTATGCAAAGGCTTTCGATTGTGTGGATCATGACAAGCCTGAACTTAATTGTGCTCATGAGGAACCTGTACATAGACCAAGAGGCAGTTGTTCAAACTGAACATGGGAACACTGAATGGTTTAAAATTAGAAAAGGTTCACAACAGGGTTGCATCCTTTCATCATATTTTTAAACCTGTATGCTGAGCAAATAATCCGAGAAGCTGAGATATATGAAGAAAAACGTGGCATCAAGATTGGAGGAAGACTCAGTAACAACCTGCAATATGCAGATGATACAACCTTGCTTGCTGAAAGTGAAGAGGACTTAAAACATTTACTGATGAAGATTGGTATGGATTGCATCTCAATGTAAAGACAACAAAAATCCTCACCACTGGACCAATAAACAACATTCTTATCAATGGAGAAAAGATTGAAGTTATCAAATATTTTATTTTTCTTGGATCAACTATCAACACTAATGGAAGCAGCAGCTAAGAAATCAAATGACGTATTGCATCAGGCAAATCTGCTGCACAAAACCTTTTTAAAGTGTTGAAGAGCAAAGATGCCAGCTTGAGGACTAAGGTATGCTTGACCCAAGCCATGGTATTTTCAATAACCTCATATGTATGTGACAGTTGGACAGTGAATAAGGAAGATTGTAGAAGAATTCAGGCATTTGAGTTATGGTGTTGGAGGAGAATACTGAAAGTAACATGGGCTGCCAAAAGAATAAACAGATCTGTGTTGGAAGAAGTACAGCCAGAATGCTTCTTGGAGGCCAGGATTGCCAGACTTCATCTTTCACACTTTGGACATATTGTCAGGAGGGACCAGTCATTGGAGAGGGATATCATGTTTAGTAAGGTGGAGGGTTAGAGAAAAAGAGGAAGACCCCCAGCGAGATGGAATGGTAAAGTGGCAACATCAATGGGCTCAAGTGTGGCAACAATTGTGAGATTAGCCCAGGACTGGGCAGTGTTTCATTCTGTTGTGCATAGCATTGCTATGAGTCGGTATCGACTTGATGGCACCTAACAACAACAACATTGCATTACCTTCCTTTGGAATGGGCACAAGTATGGATCTCTTTCAATCAGTCCGCTATATAGCTGTCTTCTAAGCTTCTTGATATAGATGAATGAGTGCCTCCAGAGCTGCATCAGTTTATTTAAAGACCTCAATTTGTACTCCAACAATTCCCAGATCCTTGTTCTTTGCCAATACCTTCAGCGCACCTTGGATTTCTTTCTTCAGTACCACTGGCTCTCAATCATATGCTACCTCTTGAAATGGTTGAATATCAACCTTCTTTTTGGTACAGTGACTCTGCGTATTCTTTCCATCTCCTGTTGATGCTTTCTGCATCATTCAATATTTTGCCCATATAATCCTTCAATATTGCAAGTCGAGGCTTGAATATTACGTTCTTTCAGCTTGAGAAATACTGAGCGTGTTCTTCCCTTATGGTTTTCTAATTCTAGGTCTTTGCACATTTCATTATAATACTTGGCTCTTTCTTCTCAAGCTGTCCTTTGGAATTTTCTGTTCAGTTCTTTTACTTCATTTCTTCCATTTGATGTAGCATCTCTACACTGGAGAGCAAGTTTTAGAGCCTCTTTTGACATCCATGTTGATTTTTTCCTTCTTTTTAGTCTTCTTACTTCTTTCTTCCTGTATGAAGTTCATGATATCATCCTATAACTCCTCTGGAATTAGTATCTAATACATCAAATCTGTTCCTAAGATAATCACTAAATTCAAGCGGGATATGTTCAAAGTCAAATTTTGCCTCTCATTAATTTTTTAAATTTTTCTTCCGCTTCAGTCTGAACTAGTGTTTGAGCAATTGGTGTTCTGTTCCACAGTCTGTCCCTGGCCTTGTTTTTGCTTTTCCACTGTGTCTTCCCACAGACTTAATCAATTTGATTTCTGTGCATTCTATCAGGTGAGGTCCATGTGTAAAGCCATATTTATGTTGTTTTAAAAAAGATATTTGCAATGAGCAAGTCATTGGTCTTGCAAAAGTCTATTATGTGATCTCTAGAACCATCTTTATCACCAAGACCAAATTTTCTAACTACTGATTCTTCATTTGTTTCCAACATTTGAATTCCAATCATAGGTAATTATCAATACATCTTGATTGCATGTTTGATCAATTTCAGACTGAAGAAGTTGGTAGAATTCTTCAATTTCATCATCATTGATGTTAGTGGTTGGTGTGTATATTTTAATAAGAGTGGTATTAACTGGTCTTCCTTGTAGGTATATGGATATTATCCTAACACAGACAGCATTATACTTCAAGATAGATAGAAATGATCTTTTTGATGAAGAATGTGACACTATTCCTCTTCAATTTGTCATTCCTGGCACAGTAAACTCTATGATTGTCAAATTAAAAATGGCTAATACCAGTCCATTTCAGCTCACTAATGCCTAGGATATCAATCTTTATGAATTCCATTTCATTTTTGAAAACTTCCAATTTTCTTAGATTCATACTTCATACACTCTGATCATTAATGGATGTGTACAGCTATTTGTCCTCATTCCGAGTTGTGCCCCATCAGAAAATGAAGGTCCCGAAAGCTTTACTCCAGTTGCGTTATCACAGTCAACTCTACTTTGAGGAGGCAGCTTTTCCCCAGTCATATTTTATGTGTCTACCAACCTGAGGGACTGAGCGGCTCATCCTCTGGCATTACATCTGACAATATTCTAGTGTTATTCATCATGTTCCAGTACTCAATATTATGTTGCCTTTGGACTGCACTCCGATGTTATTCATAAGGTTTTTTAGGGGCAATACATTCAGAAGTAGTCCACCTCTCCTTTTTCCTAATCTGTCTTAGTCTGGAAGCACAAATGAAATCGGTCCACCACGGGTGTATCTAAATACCAATGGCATTGCTTCTAACATCACAGCAACACATAAGCCACCACAGTACAACATAATGACATTAGCCATTGTTGTTATGGGCCAAATAATTGGTTCCAACTCATAGATACCGACCGGGTTTCCAAGGAGCAGCTGGTGAGCTTGAACCACCAACTTTGCAGTCAAGTGCATTAACCCACAGTGCCTCACCAGGTCTCTTAGCCATGAGGAAGACACAGATCAAAATATTAATGAGATAGTATTTCACACCAGCATTAAGAACAAAGTTTAAACACACACACACACACAAGCAGCAAATGGTGATGTGGAGAGACTGGGACCTTACTACATTTCTGGTGGGACTGAAAAATGGTTTAACCACTGTGGAAAATAGTATGGCACCCTCAGAAAATCACAAACAGAAATCCATATGACCTTCTACTTGATATAAATTCACAAGAAATAAGAGCCAGGACATGAGTAGATATATGCACATCAATGTTCATCATAACACTATTCATTCATAATGTCAAAAAGATGGAGACAGCCTAAATGCCCATCAACGGTAGAATGAATACACAAACTTCAGTACATACACACAATGGAATACTATGCAACATGGAAGAATAATGTGACTCTGCAATATATCTCATAACACTGATAAACCTAGAGAATATTACACTGAATGAAATAAGTCAATCACAAAAGGACTAATATTGTATGAGACCATTATTGTAAATCCTCAATAAAAGGTTTTCATACTAAAAGAATCATTCTTTAATGGTTACCAGGGGTGAGAGGGAAGAGAAAGCAATTCACTGGTTAGAGGTCAGACACATATTAACTCGGGTGATGGGGTGAGCAATATACAAGAAGGGGGAGGGCAATAAACAAGAAGAGGGAGGTTGGCAGAAGAATGATGAAGACAGGTGAGGTCACAGGGCAGTATGCAGGGGCTAAAGGGGATAGAGATAAGTATTGTTATATATGCAACATTGGAATTAAAGTGTTCTATGGGTAGATTCATGGACAGTGATACAGGCTTAATAGGAATGGGAGGAAGAGTGGAAGTACACCAATAAACATATGACTTTGAAAGAGGGTATTTGTATATGGGTAATTACCTTTCCTGAAAACACAACTAGAAATGTGGTGTAGCATACAGTGGGAAAAATGATGAAAACTTCTTAGATATTGTCAAACATGGTAAGGCAATTAATTGACAGGTCTAGGGGCTCAGGACTATAGTCTCAGGGGACACCTTGGTCAATTGGAATAACATAGTCCACAAGAGCAATGCCTTACATCCCACTTTGGTAGGATGAAAAGTAGTCTCTAAGATCTTGAAAGTTCATGAGCAGCCATCTAAGGTGAAATTATTGGTCTCTCTATGTGTGAAATAAAGATAAGAACTGAAAATGCTTGGAATAAATTAGTACAACGGACTAATGGAACATGTGAACATCAATCTCCATGATATTGAGACCACAAGAACTAGATGGTGCCTGGCTACCATTACCAGCTGCTCTGAAAGACATCACATTAGAAAGTCCTGAATATAATGGGAGAAAATGTGAAACAGAACTCAAAATTATATATTTTTAATAAGACCAGGCTTACTGGTCAGAAAGAGACTGCGGGAACCTAAGAGTATAGCCCTCTACCACACTTCAGGTCTGGCAAGTAACTCACCCTCATGACCCATTTTTTTCAGCCAAACAGTAGATACTTATATGGTGGTGGTGGCATTGTGCCGTGGAGTTGATTCTGACAAATACCAACCCTGTATAGGGCTTATGAGACTTTAAATTTTATGGGAGCAGACAACCTCTTTAAGTATGGGTTTAAAGAGGTTTAAATATTTGGGGGGGGGGAGATGATAAGACTGGTAATATATGTTCACCATGGAATGGTCAATTATTCAAAATCAAAAGGGCAACATTTACCTAAGGACAAAGTTGAGAAGGGATGGGAAGGTGGAACCACCTAACAACAACAACAACATGATTTGTTGAATGTAAAACTGATGATCTTGTCTGTAAACCTTTACTCAATTCACAATAAAAAGTTAAAATAAATAAATACATAAAAGATCATGGACGTTTTCCACAAACTTTTTCAAGCACATCTGTAAATGTGTACATCAAATAAGAAAAACCCAATCAACACCTTAATGCACCATCTCCAACAATCAGAACAAGAAAAGCAAAAAAAGTGTATAACCAATAGAAGTAAGGAAATAATAAAAATGAGAGAAGAAAGTAATTAAAACAGAAAAACAACAGAAAGAATATACAAAACCAGCAGTTGGTTCTTTGAGAGGATTAATAAAATTGCCAAATCACTGGCAAACTTAACAAAGCAAAAGAAGAAGATGCAAATAATACAAGCAAGAAATAAACTAGGTGATATAATGGAATCAAAAGAAATAAAAAGAATAATAGAATACTATGAAGAACTGTACTTCAACAAATTTGAAACCCTATAAGAAATGGGCAAATTTCTAGAAACACAATACCTACCCAAACTGGCAAGGAGCCCTGGCAGCACAGTCAGTTATGTGTTGGATTGCTAACTGCATGATCAGCACAAAGAGATCATGGAGAAGGAAATCAGGAAAACAATACAATTTACAATAGCTACCCAAAAGATTAAGTACATAAGAATAATTCTAACCAGAAATACAAAAAACCTATATAAAGAAAACTACAAAACACTACTACTACAAAAAAAAAAAAGACTGCTCCATAAATGGAAGAATGCATCATACTCATGGCTAGAAAAACTTAACATACTACCCAAAGCTATCTATGTTGTTGTTAGGTGCCATGAAGTCAGTACCGACTCATAGAGTCCCTATGTACAACAGAAAGAAACACTGCCCCGTCCCGGGCCAACCTCACAACTGTTGCCACACTTGAGCCCATTTGATGCCGCCACTTTGCCAATAGATATCTCTTGGGGGTCTTCCTCTTTTTCTCTGACCCACCACCTAACCAAACATAATATCCTCCTCCAGGGACTGGTCCCTCCTGACAATATGCCCAAATTATGAGAGATGAAGTTTGGCCATCCTGGCCTCCAAGGAGCACTCTGGCTGTATTTCTTCCAACACAGACCTGTTGGTTCTTTTGGCAGCCCATGGCACTTTCAATATTCTCCTCCAACACCATAACTCAAAAGCATCAATTCTTCTAGTCTTCCATATTCACTGTCCAGCTTCCGCATGTATATGAAAATACCATGGCTTGGGTCAGGCACACCTTAGTCTTCAAGCTGACATCTTTGCTCTTCAATACTTTAAAAAGCTCTTGTGCAGCAGATTTGCCTAATACAATACGTTGTTTGATTTCTTGACTACTGCTTCCATGAGTGTTGATAGTTGATCCAAGAAGAATGAAGTCCTTGACTACTTCAATCTTTTCTCTGTTGATAAAAATGGTGTTTAATGGTCCAGTGGTGAGGATTTTTGTTTTCTTTATATTGACATGCAATCCATACTGAAGGCTGTGGTCTTTGATCTTCATCAGTAAATATTTTAAGTCCTCTTCATTTTCAGCAAGCAAGGTTGTATCATGCATATCGCAGGTTGATGCCACGTTTTTCTTCATATAACCCAGCTTCTCGGATTATTTGCTCAGCATACAGGTTGAATAAGCATGGTGAAAGAACATAACCCTGTTGCACAACTTTTTTAATTTTAAACCATTCAGTGTTCCCATATTCTGTTCGAACAACTGCCTCTTGGTCCATGTACAGATTCCTCATGAGCACAATTAAGTGTTCAGGAATACTCATATTTCGCAATGCTGTCCATAGCTTGTCATGATCCACATAATTGAAAGCCTTTGTGTAGTCAATATAGCACAGGTAAAACTCTTTCTGGTATTCTCTGCTTTCAGCCAAGATCCATCGGACATCAGCAATGATATCCCTCATTCCATGTCCTCTTCTGAATCCAGCTTGAACCTCTGGAAGTTCTCTGTCAATGTATGCTTACAGCCATTTCTGTATTACCTTTAGCAAAACTTTACTTACATGAGATATCAAAGATATTATCCAATGATAGATATAATATAATCCTGATACAGATTTTATCATTATTTTTTAAAGATATGGAAAACCTAATCACCAACTTTAAATGTAAAGAGGTCCCCTAAAAGCAAAGGATTACTGAAGAAGAAAAATAACACAGCAGGCCTCAAACTGCTCAATCTGAAAACCTATTATAAAATTATACTCCAAAAAAATTGAAAAACTAGAAGACAAGGACAACGTTCTAGAAACACATTACCTACTTAATTAATACTAATTGATATAAAAAAAAACTTGAACAGACATATAACAAAAAAAGGAATTAATCAGGCCATTAAAAAACTCCCCACAAGGGGGCGGGGAACAATGTTAAGATGCTTGGCTGTCTTTTGAATCTTGATTTCCCTTGCATACCATTATAAAATAGACACTTGAGGGGAAGAGAAAGGAATAGCCAGAAATATCACCATAGAAAGCTTGTAAGCCTGTCTTCTACCTATAACTGATTGGAATACTAAAATGGGGCTACAACATGCCCAGTGAAGAAGGGTTCCTGTGGAGCCTCTGCATTACATAAGACCATAAGTGGAATCCTGAACCCCATCCAGAATCTTCTGAGGTGGGAAATTTCCACTTGAAAGGACAAGCAGACCAGCCTGGAATGCCTAGAAAAACAGAAGATACTTCTTGAAAGAATGATCAACAGGAAAAATACAAAACAATAATGGCAGTCTGACTGATTACTACAGGGACAAGCAAGTTGCTGGCCCAGGAGACATCAAGGCAAGCAGTCAGGTCCCCTCAGGGCAAACTCCCTTCCAAGACTTGCAGACATGCGCTCTGACTGGTGATCACATTGGTCACTGATAAGGGAAAGTGAGGGAAAAACAGCAATGAAACTGCAAGCTAAGCCCTATCACATTCAATAGACTCCTGTGAACCCGGCTGGAGACCTGGTTGGCCATCAGTGTGGCAAGACCTGGGAACTCCTGGGCCCAGAGTCATGACATAGCCAGAGAGGACTAGAGTGGAGAGTGAAGTGTCCAGCTGATAAGAAGAGAGGGCATATGCATAAGAACACCCACACTTGCAGATAATACCCACTTGACCTGGTTTCAATGGCTGGATGATCAGAACTCAACTAGAAGAAGAAAGAAGAGGAAAAAAAGAGTAATCTGATATAATTTGATGAACTTGACCTACACCTATGAATGCAGTAGCTCAAAAGAGGTAACAAATCGTTACAGTGAGGATCATCCCCACCCCCTCAATACATAGGGTAGACAAGGATGGAAAACTTGGACATGGGCTACCCCATATTGGGTGGGGGGGTACAAAGGCAAGAAGTGACTGGCTTACAAGCTTTCCAGAGGGAGTCTAGATCCACAGGGCGCAGAGGAAGGTAGACTCTCCAATGAGTAGTATCCAATCTGTCTGGGCGAGGCTGATGAAAGGTAATGGGGATAGCACTCATGTGGCACAATAGTGAATAACTGCTATCAGGACTGACTGTGAGGGATGGAAATGTAAAGGCAGATGTTTTGTAGCAAAAGGAGGGGAGTGGTTGACTTTGCAGTCCAGGAGCGGAGGTCCCTGGGACCATCAAGGGAGAAGAGCGAAGTGTGGGACCCTACCCAAAGAAACAGAGATGGAGGCAGAGATGATGACGTGGAGAGATGGAACAGCTGGGGACTCTAGACCCAGAGAGGGAGAGGTCTGTGTGCTGACGACCAAGGAGCAGGTTGGTTGATGATGCATGGAGGGGGATTGTAACCATGGCAATGAAACAATATATGATAGGATGATTGTAAAGCTAATATTCTCCCATGTAATTATCACATAATTCACAGCAAAACATTTTTAAAAAAAAAAAAAACTCCCCAGAACAACACACACACACAAAGGCTAGGAAATTCTATAAAACATTCAGAGAAAATCTGACATCAATTCTACTCAAACTATTCCAGAACACAGAAAATTTCTGAATTCATTTTATGAAGTGAGCATAACCCTGATACCAAAACTAGGCTAAAATATCAGTAAAAAAGGAAACTGAAGACCAATATCTCTCAGGAATACAGATGTAAAATTTCTCAACAAACTCCTAGTCAACAGAATCCAACAACATATCAAAAAGATAATACATCATGACTAAGTGGGATTCATACCAGGTTTGCAAGGATGGTCTAATATTAGAAATACAATTAACGAAATCAACCACATAAATAAAACAAAGGAAAAGAACCACATGATCATATTGATTGATGCAGCAAAGGTACCTGACAAAATCTAAAACCCATTCCTGATATAAACACTAAAAAAAAAAACAGGAATAGAAGGGAAAATAAGTACACATATGCAAAACCAACAGCCAACCTTACTCTCAATGGAGAAAAACTGAAAGTATTCCCCTTGTGAACAAAAACAGACAAGGGTGCCCTTTACCACGACTCCTATTCATTATTGTGCTGAAAATCTTAGCCAGAGCTATAAGGCAACAAAGGAATATATATTAAAGGTATCCAAATAAGCAAAGAAAAACTAAAACTCTGTTTGCAAATTATATATATGATCCTATATTCAGAAAATCCTAAAGACTTGGCTAGAAAATTACTGGAAATCATTCAACAAAATAGCAGAGTATAATAATCAATTGGATTCCCTTACACTTATAAGGAGAACTCTAAAAAGGCAATCAAGAAAACAATACCACAACCCCCCTTCCAAGACTGAAACTCAAAGGGAATTCATGAACAGGCATGTAAGCCTGCTGGCGACCACATTGGTCTACTGGTGCATGGAAGTGGCGGGAAAGCAGCAATGAAGATGTGGGCTGAGTCCAACCACGTTATATAGACCCCTGTCAACCTGGAGAATGGTGAGACCTGGTTGGCCTGAAGTATGGTGAAACCTGGGGACTCCTGAGCCCATGGACAAGGACATAGCCACAGAGGGCTAGAGCTGAGAGTGAAGTGTCCAGCTGATAAGAAGTGAGGGAGATGCACAAGAATACCCAAACTTGCAGATAGTTTGACCTAGCTTCGATGGCTGGATGATCAGAACTTGACTAGAGGAAGATAAAACAATTTTTGATAAAGAAAACAAGTGTAAATTGCTAAAATTTGATAAACTCGGCCTATACTTATGGAGCTCTGGTAGTGTAATTGTTATGAATTGGGCTGTGAACCACAAGGTCAGCAGTTCGAAACTACCAGCTGTTCCGTGGGAGAAAGACGAGGTTTTCTGTTCCGGAAAGATTTACAGCCTCGGAAACCCTGTATAGGGTCGCTACGAGTCGGAACCGACTCCACAGCACATAACAACAACAACAACAACATACTTATGGAAGTAGTAGCTTAAAACACCAACCAAGAGGGAAGGAATTTTCACAGCAAGGATCATTCCCATCCCCTCTGTACACAGGGCTGATAGGGATGGGCAACTTAGACATTAACTATCTAAAATGGGGGAGGGGACGACTATAAAGGTACAAAGTAACTGGCTTACAAATTTTCAAGAGGGAGTTTAGTTTGAGAATATGCAGGGGAAGGTAGAATCCCCACTGAATAGTTTTTATCTTGTCTAGATGGGTCTGGTGAAAGGAGATGGGGATAAGATTCTTATGATTAAATAGTGAGTAATTGTTATCATGCCTAATTGCGATGGTCACAACTGTAAAGGTAGAAATTTTGTAACATAAAGGCGGGAGTAGTTAATCTTACAGTCCAGGAACAGTGGACCCTATGTACATCCAGGGACAAGAGCACAAGCGGAATATGGGACCCTATCCAGAGAAGCAGTGATACCAGGGATGGAGGCAGAGATGATGACATGGAGAGAGGCAGCAGCTGAGGACTCTAGACTCATGGAGAGAAAGGCTGTGTGCTGGCAACCAAGAGGCAATATTGTTGAATGATGATGCATGGAGGGAATTGTAATCATTGCAATGAAAGGAATGTAAAACTGATGTTCTCCCATATAAACCATCACTGAAATCACAATAAAACCTTAAAAATGAAAATAATACCATTTACAATAGCCATCCAAAAGATGAAATGTTGCTGTTGTTATGTGCTGTTCAGTAGGTTCTGACTCATAACAACCCTGTATAAGGTTTCCAGGTCTATAAATCTGTACAGGAGCAGAAAGCCTCATCATTCTCCCATGGAGTGGTTGGTGGGAGTGAACTGCCAAGTTTGTGGTAAGCAGTACAGTGCTTATCCTACAGTGCCACCTAAACTCCCAAAAATTACTACTAAAGAAGCCAAAAGAGACCTACATAAATGGAAGAATATATCATGCTCCTGGAAAAGAAGTATTACGTAACATTGTGAAAATGTCAATAGTACCCAAAGTGATCTAAAGCTATAATGTAAGCTCAATGTATATTTTAACAGCACTCTTTAAAGAGCTAGAAAAACTAATCACGAACTTTATATAAAATGGCAAGAGACCTAGGATAATCAAAATATCACTAAAAATGTAAAGAAAACATGGCGAACTAGACAGAAAGGCTGTGTAGACTCTCTGCAGAAAGTATACAGAAAACCGGACAAGACAAATAAGGACAGTCATGAAATTCTGAGCTCCAGAGGAAAGGATAGAAAAGTGGATCAAGTATTTACTAGGAGAAAAAGTTGAATACTCGCAGCAAGATGAGGTGACTGACGAGCAGCGGCAAGCAAAGGAACCTGCTACAGCCATCTTGAGAGTTCATGAACTGCTTTAAATACAAGAAAACATATTTGTATTGCAGAAAACTACCTGTGGCTTGCAGAGACAAAGGTGCAATTTTATTTTACATTTTCCTGGTCAGCATACAACTCCAGGGAACCTTCCACTTTTCAGGCAATTGGAGCCACTCAGAGGTTGGAAGCCCCTGAAAGGAGTTATGCACAATAACCCCAAGAGGGAAGGTTTTTATTCAAATCTGCAAAGTATATCCTGGCCAGCCCTAGGTTGGCTGTCATTAGAAGAAGGGGTTGAATGGATGTGTGTGGTGAAGAAAAAAGTGAGAGAGAGAGAGAGAGAGAGAGAGAGAGAGAGAGAGAGAGAGAGAGAGAGAGAGAGAGAGAGAAAAGGAAGGAAAGGAGGCAGGTGATTTGTGTGGGCCCACCAGATACAGTGTGGCCATTATGAACTTTCTCAGGCGTCTGAGAAGGTAAGATGCCAGTAAATGGTGCATCACATTGCTTATTGGTGAAGAACTCAAAAGAATGCCATTGACTTTAATTTTTTGCTGTGTGGTCTGGGTTTTTTTTTGTTTGCTTTCCTTCTTCTTGCACCACACAACAGCATACAGCCAAGCCACAGCTGTACCCTCAACAACCCCAACAACTGGGCAAGAACCAACACGAGCAGCTATACACCTGAGTAGTAGTTATAACTAACATCAACTAAATTCACTCTGAAATGAACTATAAAAATTGTGAACAGAGAAGCACATCTGCAGATCACAATCAGAACAGACCATGTGTTAGGCCACAAAGCAAGCCTCAAAAAAGTTTTAAGCATGAAAATACTACAAAGCGTCTACTGAGATCACAATGCTATAAAATCAGAAATCAACAATAGGAAGATCAAGGAAATAAAATCAAATGTATGGAACCTGAAAAACACCTTGATTAAAAGTAACTGGATAACAAAACAAAGTAAAATTTAAAAATTCCTAGAAACAAATGAGAATGAAAAAACATACAAAAATCTTTGGACACAACTAAAGCAGTGTGAGAGGGAACTTTATATCAATAAACTCACAAATCTAAAAAGAAGAAACAACCAAAATCAACATATTAACACAACATCACCAACAATTTAAAAAGACAATCAATGTAAATCTATAGTCACAAGAAAAAAATAAAAATAAAGATTAGTGTAGAAACACATGCAATATAAAACTGAAAAACAATAGACAGACTCTACAAGACAAAAAGCTGTTTCTTTGAAAGGATTAATAAAATCAACAAATCGTTGGCAAATCTAAGAAAAGAGGGGAAGCACAAATAACAAGCATAAGAAATCATATGGGTGATGTCACAACAGAAGCAACAGAAATAAAAAGGAAAACAACAAAATACTATGAAGGGTTGTACTCCAATAAATTTGAAAATATAGTGTAAATGGATACATTTCTAGAAAAACACAACCTACTTAAACTAACACAGAGTGAAGTAGAAAACTTGAACAAAAGAAGAAATTGACCAAGTCATCAAAAAACTGCCAACAAAAAAATGTCCAGGCCCAATTTGGCTTTACTGTATACTTTACCAAAAATTCAGAGAAAAGCTGACACCAATTTTACTCAACTATTCCAAAATATAGAAAAGGATGGAAAGCTCCCAAATACATTTTATGAAGTAAATTCTCATACCAAAACCAGGCAATGTTATCACTAAACAAGAAAACTATAGACCAATATCCCTCATGAACATCAATGCAAAAATTCTCAAAGGAATCCAAGTCAATAGAATTCAACAAAATATCACACACACACAACAAAATAAAAATACATCATGATCATGTGGGATTCTTACCAGAGATGCAAGGACAATATTACAAAAACAATCAACGTAATCCACCATATAAATTTAAAAGGCAAAAGAACATGATCACATCTGTTGTCGTAGAAAAGGCATTTGACAAAATCTAACACCCATTCTTGATAAAAATACTAAACAAAGTAGGAATTGAAGGGAAATTCTTCATCTTAATTAAGAAAATATATACAAAACAAACATCATCACACTGAAAGGAAGTAAATGTAATGTAAATTAGGAAAAAAATACCGTTTACAATAGCCATCCAAAGGTTGAAATACTTAGGAATAAATCTAACCAGGGAAACAAAGGACCTATACAAAGAAAACTATAAAACACTACTACAAGAAACCAAAGAGATTTACAAAAATGGAAGAATATACAATATTTATGGATAGGAAGACTTAACATTGTGACGATGTGAAAACTACACAATGCAATCTACAGATACAATACAATCCCACTACAGATTACAATGACATTCTTTAAAGAAATGGAAAAAATGATCATGAATTTTATATGGAAAAGAAAGAGGCCATGGATAAGCAAAGCACTGATTAAGAAGAACAAAGTTGGAGGCCTCTCAATCCCTGATTTCTAATTCTACTTCACAGCCACAGCGGTCAAAACAGCCTAGTACTGATATAATGAAAAATACGTAGATCAATGAAACAGAATTGAGTATCCAAAATTAAGTCCATCCACATACAGTCAACTTATCTTTGACAAAGGGCCAAAACACATTAAGTGGGTAAGAGCTAGCCTCTTCAAGAAATGGCGCTGGCAGACCTGGGGACTCTTGGGCCCAGAGTCAGTGACATAGCCATGGAGGACTGGAGTGGAGGGTGAAGTGTCCAGTGGATAAGAAGAGAGGGCATATCCACAAGAGCACCCACACTTGCAGATAATACCCATTTGACCTGGCCTCAATGACTGGATGATCAGAGAGCAACTAGAAGAAGAAAGAAGAGGAAAAAAAGAGTTATCTGATACAATTTGATAAACCTGACCTACAACTATGGACGCAGTAGTTCAAAAGAGGGAACAACTCTTTACAGCAAGGATCATTCCCACCCCCTCCATACACAGAGTAGACAGGGATAGGCAACTTGGACACTGGCTATCCAAAATGGGGGGGAGGGGGCTACAAAGGCAAGAAGTGACTGGCTTACAAGCTTTCAAGAGGGAACCTAAATCCAAGGGGCGTGGAGGAAGGTAGACTCTCCACTGAGTAGTATCCAATACGTCTAGGCGGGACTGATAAAAGGAAATGCGGATAGGTCTCTTGTGATAAAAGGGTGAATAATTGTTACCAAGACTGATTGTGAAGGCTGTAAATGTAAAAGTAGACATTTTGTGGCAAAGAGGGGAGTGATTAACTTTGCAGGCTAGGAGCAGAGATCCCTGGAACCATGAAGGGAGAAGAGCGGAGAGCGGAACCCTACCCAGAGAGGCAGCAATCCCCGAGATGGAGGCAGAGATGATGACGTGGAGAAATGGAGCAGCTGGGGACTCAGGACCCAGGGAGGGAGAGGGCCTGTGTGCTGACGACTGGGGGGAAGGGGGGTGGGGAGCGCAGGCTTATAGGATGTACCGTTTCATTGATTGGTAGTGCATGGAGGGGATTGTAACCATGGCAATGAAACAATATATGATAGGATGAATGTAAAACTGATGTTCTCCCATGTAAACTGTCACATAATTCACAATAAAACTTGAAAATCAATTTGCAAAAGGATGAAACAAGACCCATATCTGACACCATATACAAAATTAACTCAACATGGATTAAAAATCTAAATATATATACCAGAACTATAAAGATCATAAATGAAAAAATAGGGATGAACTTAAGGGCTTTAATACATGTCATATATACACTATCAAAGATAACAGAAAAAGAAAAAAGAAAAAACAAACACAAACAACAGAAGACAATATCATGATTAGGACATACTAAAAGCAAGAAACTTATGTTCATCAAAAGATATTAATTACTATAAGAGTAAAATGGGAGCCCACAGACTGGGAAACATTTTTTGCAATGACGTATCAGACAAGGGACTAATATCTAAAATTTATATATATATATAAACCACCTTCTCAAGAAAAAGACAAACAACCCAATTTCAAAAATGAGCACAGGACAATACAAATACTTCAGCAAGGAGGAACTTCAGGCAACTAACAAACATATGAAGAAATATTCATGATTGTTAGCAATTAGAGAAATGCAAATCATAAAAACAAGATATCATCTCCCATCAGAATTAACAGTGAAATTTAAAAAAACAGAAAAACACATGCCGGCCAAGGGTGTAGGGAGACTAAAACCCTCCTACATTGCTGGTGGGACTGTAAAATGGTCCAGCCACTCTGGAAAACAGTATGGCACTTCTTCAGAAAGTTGGAAGTAGAAGTGGATATATACCAAGTAGCATTCCCTCTACTTGATATATATTCACAAGAACTACAAGTCACAACACGAGTAGATATATGCACACCAATGTTCATCGGAGAACTATTCATAATACCAAAAATATAGTGACTGTCTAAATGATCATCAATTGAAGAATAAACAAACTTTGGTACAGACACACAATGGAATACTATGCAACCATGAAGAATAATGATGAATTTAAAAACACCTCATAACATCGATTAACTTTGAGGACATTATGCTGAATGAAATTAGTCAATCACAAAAGGACAAATATTACATGAGACCATTATTGTAAAAGCTTAAGGAAAAATTTCCACACTAAAATAAACATTATTTTATGATTATGAGGGGTGGGAGGGAGGGGTGAGTAATTCACAAGTTAGGAAGGTGCCGGGGAGGGCAATACATAAGGAGGTAAAGGGTAGCAAACAAGAGGGAGGGTGGCAGATGTTTATGAAGAGAGGCGGAGACATACATGTGCTAAATGGGATAGAGGTAAATAGTGATTTATTCACAACCTTGAAACAACAGTGTTTTGTTATTAGATACATTGATCAACACATAAGCTGAATGGGTAAAGGAGTGGGAAAAAAATGTTTACTTGTTTGACTGTCTTGTGGATATTGTTTCCCCCTGCCTACTACTGTAAAATAGATATTTATGTGTGATAGAAATGAATATGGGGAATTAAGATTACAGAAAGCTTGCAAGTCTGTCTTCAGCCTATAACTGATTGGATTTGCTAAAAGGGGAGTTAAAATTTGCCCAGGGAAATAGACTTCATGTTAAGCCTTTTTAGAATATGGGGCCTTAGGTGGAATCCTGAGCCCCACCCAGAACCTTCGGAGGTGGGCATTCCCACTTGAAAAGACATGCAGGCCAACCCAGAACTTCAGGGAGAACAGAAGAATCTTAGTGAAAGAAAGACCTGCAAAAAACAGAGTGGACTGTTTGGATATCTGAATTTCAAGCAAGCCATTTGCTTTAGAGACATGAAGGAAAAAAAAAAAAAAAAGTCAGCCTATCAGGAAAAACTCCCTTCTATAAATGCAACTTAAAGGTAACCCATGAGCAGTCTAGTATGCTTGCTGGTGATGACCACCTGGGTCTACTTGGAGTGTAGGGGGTGAAATGCAGAAATGAAGACATGGGATAAGTTTTGTCATGTTTCAATGACACCAACTGACTTTGAGATGAGAGAGAGAAGAGTAAGATCTAGCTGGTCTGAAGTTTAAGGAGATGTGTGAACTCCTGAGCCCATGGACACTGACCTAGCTCATAGGGTATAGGGCTGAGAGTAAAGTTGTTAGCTGGTCTGAAGTCCAGGGAGGTATGCATAAACTCCCAAACTTGCATCTAGTACCCATTTGACCTAGCTTGAACAACTAATTGACCAGAATTCAACCAGATGAAGATAAAGATGTTTGACAATGTAAGCAAATATAATTGCTACAATTTGATGAACTAAACTCCTAGACTAGAGGGTTGTTGTTGTTAAGTGTCGTGGAGTCGATTCCAACCCATAGCGACACTGTCTAGGGTTTCCGAGGAGCAGCTGGTGAGCTTGAACTACTGACCTTGAAGTTCAAATGACTTTGCAGTCTGACGTATTAGCCCACAGCATCACACCAGGACTCCTAGAGGGTAGTAATGTGATAATTTGGGTGAAGGGGAAAGCAATATAAAAGAGGGAGTTTGGCAGAAGAATGATAAAGACATGGGAAGACATCAGAAAAGTGAAAGAAGAGTTAAAGGAAACAAAGGTAAATACTACTACAGACATAATCCTGCAATATCAGAGATATATGGGTAGATACACAGGTTGAAAGAGTATAGGAGGGAGGGTAAGAAAATATCCACAAATATATAAAGGTTTGATACTGGATATTTGTACATAAGCATTTACCTTTGTTGTAAGCATATGGGGGCAAAATTATAACAACTGCTTAGACATTACCAAACACCTTGAGAGAATGAGTTACTGGGTCTGAGGATTCACAGCCATAGCCTCAGAAAACACCAGGTATGTTGGCATTACATAGTCCATAAAGACAATGTTCTATATCCTACTTTGGGGAGTAGCGACTGGGATCTTAAAAGCTCATGAGTGGCCATCTAAGGTGCAAGTATTGTTATCTCCCAATCCAGAGCAAAGAAGAGTTAAGAAAATCAAAGACACATAGAAAAATTAGTCCTAAGGACTGATGGACCACTTCGCCTCAGTCTCCAAAATCTGATACCAGAAGAAATAGATGGTGCCTGACTACCACTGCTAGCTAAGTGCTTTAAAGGGATTGCAATAAGAGGTCCTAGATATACAGAGAGAAAAATGTGGAACAAAATGCAAAATCATAAATGACCAACCTTAGTGTTCTGATAGAGACTGGTCGAATTCCCAAAACTATGGCCCTAAGACACTCTTCAAGTCTAGAACTGAACTTACTCCATGGTTCAACTTTCAACCACATAACAGGTGAATGAGGAGGTACGCACTTCTTAGAACCAGCTCTAAAAGGTGAATGGGGAGGTACGCACTCCTTAGAACCATCAACCATATGAGATCAATAGGGTAAGGGATAGGAAAGAAAGATGAATGGAAATGGTAAACACAGGGAGGAAGTAGGACGAGTGCTGCTACATTGTAGGAATTGCAATAAATGTCAAAAAACAAAATTTATACAAATTGTTAAATTAAAAACCAATTTGTTCTGTAAACTTTCTCCCAAATCACACACACACACACACACACACACACACACAAAATAATAAACAATATGCTGAAAGTAGAGAGCTTAGCACTGTTGACACACATTGGATGTTCTCAATGGTAAGTCAGTGTCATTTTTATTATCTTAGGAAAGACAAACCAGATATAGTACTATACTGTTTTAAAGGGGGAATTTCACATATTTACTTGGGAGGTTCATATCTTCCATTTTGTCCTAGAAAAACACCATTCATCCTTCAAGGTTTTTCACAAAGGTCACCTACTGAAAGAGGGCTTTCTTGAGACTCCCAAGTAAGCATGGGGAATTCTGCCTTTAAATTGTATAGTACTGGAGACATGAGTTCCGGTTTGGCAGTGGCAGAGCAGAGTCAGGTAGGACAGACTCTGTGGGGGAGGGGCTGTAAACCCAGAGACCTGACTCTCACTAAACTGCACCAGAACTCTGGATCAAGCATAAGGGTCAGGGTGTCAGTTTCCCGCAACTGCCAAAGGAAAAATCATGGTATAAAGGAAAACATTGCGATTTAGAATCAGTCAAGACATGGGACTCCACCTGCAGCCATCCCACCTGGGTGGAAGTTAGAGGGCAGGGCTACAGCCAGACCTGTACAGGGAACCAGCACTAAAAGTGGCGCAGTTACATTTGCAAAAGGAGGTGTTAGGGGATTCTACACGTTTTTTCCTCCTCATCCCTGTTGCACCTTCTTCGCCAAGCCTGGATGCCTTAAGGCAGGTGGGTGCACACCACCAAAAAATTCCAGCGTTGAGACCACAGCTTTCCACATAGAGAAAGAGCCCCATCAGTCCAAGGGCATATTCTTTGGCTGCTGCTTTTGACTTCTGCCTGTGGGTACTTGTGTGTGACCATTAACCCCTGCTGACCCAGCTATAAGTCCTGGTGTGCTGCTGAGGGTTAATGCATTTGAACTGCAACGTCAGCAGTTCAAGCTCACCAGCTGCTCCTCAGAAACCCTAGACAGGGTCACTATGGGTCAGAACTGACTCGACAGCACTTGACAACAACAATAACAAACCCAGCAAGAAAAAAAAGCAGGTTTGGCAAACCATATGAACAAACTATAAAACCCCAACATAAAAAGAGATGCAACTATTTCAAGAATTATGCTGTGCACATGTAAATACTTAACTAATGTTCAGAGACAAAAATAGTAAACAATCTTTCTCCCATTAACTTCACAATATCTATCTGCACACCTCTAGGGTGGTGACTAGAGGAGGGGCCTGAGCGAGTGGACATCTCCACCCACTACTGGAGGCTTATACAGTGCACACACACTGCCTGTGTAGCAAGGCGACTGGACAGTCGGCCACAGTTTTATTTTTGTTTCAAAGTGGAGGTTCTTGTCTCTGTTTTTATATTGTTTCTGCTTTTGGGCCTCTTGATTACACATTTTTCCTGGAGGTGGGAGTTTTTCTCCCTACGTTACCCAAGAAGATTCAGCAATCATGACCATATAGCCAAGCTATAAGCATACTCCATAATATTCTACCATGGAGACAGGAGCCAACAACAGCTGCTAAACATTATATGCAAAAAGAGAAGCCTATCTCCTGATCATATCCATGGGGAGACACCCAGTAAGCTTAATAACACAACAACAAACATCCATTTAAGAATTAAAATACCCACATAACTACTGGAAATGACAAACAAAAGATGTAAAACACAACAAATGATCTCAAAACATGTCCAAAAGCAGAAAAGAGTAACTGAGACAAATGCACTGGAGACAGACAAAGTTTTCCCAGAAGAGGAAGAGCAGGTTTTGGATTTGGATATGGAAACAAATTCAAATGCTCTGAAAAGGTGTGGAGGGAAACAATGAAGAAGTCAGGAAAGTACTACAAGAACAATCAAACAAGATCAAAACAGCATTGGAAACAATTCAAAACCTGCAAAAAGAGTTCCAGATGATTAATAAAATATCAGAAATGGATAATACACTGAAAGGGGAAAGGAGCAGAATAGAAGAGATGGAAGCCAGAACCAGCGAACTGGAAGACAAATCTCTCAATACTGCTAATAAGATAGAAGAGAGCAAGTAGAAAGAAGGATAAAAAAATCTAAAGAGAGTCTAAGATTCATGCTGGATAACATGAATAGGAACAACTTAAGAATTATTGGCATTCCAGAACAGGAAGAATCAGAGAAAAGTCCACAGAGGAGATAGTGGAAAAGCTTCTGAAAGAAAAATTCCCTAACATCTTGAAAGATGAGAAGATAAACATTCAAGAAGCTGAACATACCACAAGAATGATAGATCCCAAAAGAAAATCACCAAGACATATAATAATCAAGCTCTCCAAAATCAAAGACCAGGAGAGAATCCTAAAAGCAGCCAGGGAAAAGAGAAATGTTACTTGCAAAGACAAGCAAATCAGACTAAGCTCTGACTATTCAGCAGAAACCATGCAGGAAAGAAAGCAAAGGGGAGACATATACAAAATCCTAAAAGAAAAAAAACTGCCAACCAAGAATCGTCTATCCAGCAAAATTGTCAATCAAATACAATGGTGCAATGAAAACATTCCAGGATAAACAGAAGCTAAGATATTTTGTCAAAACCAATCCAGCACTTCAAAAAATCCTAAAGGGAGTTCTTTGGACTGAAAACCAACATAACTGACAACAACCAGAGATTAACAGGTGTGGCAACACCATCTGAAACTCAGAGAATGGATAGGAGAATCCAGAACAGCACAAAATTACAATAACAAATTCAAAAAGAATAAAGAACTAAAATTAGCACATTAACACGGCATCTACAAGTAGAAACAGACCAACAGAGGGAACCCACAGCTACCAAAAGAAAAGATATAATAAAGATCAGAGCAGAAATAAATGAGATAGAAAACAGAAAAACTGTAGAAACAATCAACAAGACAAGAAGCTGGTTCTTTGAAAGAATTAACAAAATCGACAGACCATTGGCAAACCTAACAAAAGAAAAGAGAGAGAAGACACAAATAACGCGCATTAGAAATCACATGGGTGATGTCACAACGGAACCAAAGGAAATCAAAAGGATAGTAACAGAATACTATGAATAGTTGTACTCTAACAAATTTGAAAACTTAGAAGAGATGGACACATTTTTGGATACACACAACCTACCTAAACTTACACACAGTGAAGTAGAAAACCTGAACAGATCCATAGCAAAGAAGAAATCGACCAGGCCATCAAAAGACTCCCAACCAAAAAAAGTCCAGGCCCAGATGGCTTCACAGGTGAATAAACGAAGAAATTTGTCAGGTCATCAAAAAACTCCCAATCAAAAGAAGCCCAGGCCCAGATGGCCTCACGGGTGAGTTCTACCAAACATTCAGGGAAGAACTGTCACCAATTCTACTCAAATTATTCCAGAATATAGAGGAGGATGGAAAACTTCCTAATACTTTTTTTTGAAGCCAGCATAACCCTCATACCGAAACCAGGGAAGGACATCACAAAGAAAGAAAATCATAGACCAATATCCCTCATGAACATGGATGCAAAAATTCTCAACAAAATACTAGCCAACAGAATTCAGCAACACATCAAAGAAATAATACATCATGACCAAGTGGGTTTAATAAAAGGGATGCAAAGATGGTTCAACATTAGAAAAACATCAACGTAATCCACCACATAAATAAGAAAAAGGAAAAGAACCACATAATCATATCGATTGATGCAGAAAAGGAATTTGACAAAATCCAACATCCATTCCTGACAAAAACACTCAACGAAGTGGGAACTGAAGGGAAACTACTCAATGTAATCAAGAACATATATACAAAACCAACAGCCTACATATCACTCTCAATGGAGAGAAACTGAAAGCCTTCCCTTTGTGAATGGGAACCAGGCAAGGATGCCTTTTGTCACCACTCCTATTCAATAATGTTTTGGAAGTCTTAGCCAGAACTATATGGCATGATAGAGAAATTGTTGTTGTTGTTATGTGCCATCGAGTCGGTTCCGACCCATAGCGACTCTGTATAGGGTTTCCGAGGGTGTAAATCTTTACGGGAGTAGAAAGCCTCAT
>NW_006408757.1:953017-954205 GCF_000296735.1 Chrysochloris asiatica
GCATAACATGGATGAACCTTGAGGACAATATGCTGAGTGAAATTAGTCAGTCACAAAAGTTGAAATACTGCATAAGACCATTATTGTAAAAGACTAAGAAAAAGAACCCAACCAAAAGGGGAAGGAGAGACTATATAAAATTGCTGATCACCGGGATATATGGGATGAGAGGAGTGGGATAAGGGAGGGGAAGATAGAGCACAGGGTAGGGAATAGATACAGGAAAGCTTGGTGCTGGGTGGGGGGGAACAACACACAAGAAGCGGGAGGGGAATAGAAGAACAAGGCGGATGGGAGAACAGTTAGGCAGGTTTGCATGGGCTAAGTGGGACAGAGGTAAATGATGATGCATGCACAACCCTGGAATAACAGGGCTTAGGGATACAAGGATTGAGGCATGGTTTGAAAGGGTAAAAGAGGGGAATAATGTTAAGATACTTGGATGTCTTTTGAATCTTGGTTTCCCTTGCTTACCATTGTGAAATAGATAGTTGAGGCGGGTAGGGGAGGGGAAAAGGAATAGCCAGAAACATCAAAATGGGGAGGGAGGTTAGGAATAGCCAGTAACATCACAACAGAAAGCTTGTAAGCCTGTCTTCAGCCTATGAATACCTTAAAGGGGGCTAGAAATTGCCCAGTGAAAGAGACCTCCTCTAGAGCTTGTGCATTGCATAAGACCATAGGTAGAAACCAGAATCCCATCCAGAATTGTCTGAGGTGGGAAATTTCCACTGTAAAGGACAAGTAGATAAGCCTGGAGCAGCTAGAAGAACAGAAGATACTTCGTGAAGAAAGACCAGCCCGAAAAATCAGAAACAATAATGGCAGTATGATTGACTGCTACAAGAACAAGTAAGCTGTTCACCCAGGAGCCACCAAGGCAAGCGGTCGGGTCCCCTCAGAACAAACTCCCTTCCAAGACTAAGATTCAAGGGGAATACACAAGCAGGCATGTGGTCTGGCTGGTGATCACACTGGTCACTGATGAAGGGAAGAGGGGGAAAAAACAGCAATGAAGTTGGGATCTAAGTCTGACCACATTTAATAGACGCCTGTGAATCCGGGAGGAGACCTGGATGGCCAGTAGTTACAGCAAAACCCGGGGACTCCTGGGTCCAGAGGTAGTGACATGGCCACAGGAATAGAGTGGAGAATGAAACATCCAGCTAATATGAAGTGAGGGGAGAT
>NW_006408757.1:960017-962915 GCF_000296735.1 Chrysochloris asiatica
CGAAGTGGCCAGCTGATAAGAAGAAGGCGGACAGACGCCAGAACAACCACACTTGCAGAGGATACCCACTTGACCTGGCTTCAATGACTGGATGAACAGAGCTCAATCCGAAGAAGAAAGAAGAGGAAAAAAGCGTCATCTGATACAATTTGATAAACTTGACCTACACCAATAAATGCAGTAGCTCAAAAGAGGAAACAAATCCCTACTGCAAGAATTATTCCCACACCCTCCACACAGAGTAGACAGGGATGGGCAACTTGGACATTGGCTACCCAAAATGGGGGGAGGGATACAAAAGTAAGAAGTGACTGGCTTACAAGCTTTCAAGAGAGAACCTAGATCCAAAGGGCGTGGAGGGAGGTAGAGTCTCCAGTGAATAGTATCCAGCCTGTCCAAGAAGGGCTGATGAAATGAAATGCAGATGGGTCTCTTGTGATGCAATAGTGAATAACTGTTATCAGGACTGATTGTGAGGGTTGGAAATATAAAGGTGGACATTTTATAGCAAGGGGGGGTAGTGATTAACTTTTCAGTCTAGGAGCGGAGGGCCCTGGGACCATCAATGGAGAAGAGCGGAGGGCGGGACCCTACCCAGAGAAGCAGTGAGGCCTGAGATAGAGGCAGAGAAGATGACGTGAAGAAATGGAGTGGCTGGGGACTTGAGACCCAGAGAGGGAAAGGGACTATGTGCTGAGGACCATGAGGGTGGGGGTGGGGGAGCAGGCTTGCAAGGTATACCCTTTGGTTGGGTGATGATGCATGGGCAGGATGGTAACTATGGCAATGAAACGATGTATGATAGAACGAATGTAAACTATTACACAATTCACAATAAAACATTTACTTAAAAAAATATAATTATAAAAAAAAGTCCTTAAACAAGAATGAAAACATAAAATACGAAAACCTCTGGGACACAGCAAAGTAAGTGCTCGGGGAAATTTACAGCAATAAATGCACACATACAAAAAGAACCAAAATCAGTATCTTAACCCAACATCTTCAACAACTGGAAAAAGAGCAGCAAATTAAGCCTACAACTACCAGAAGAAATGACATAATAAAGATTAGAGTAGAAATAAATGAAACAGAAAATAGAAAAACAATTGAAAGATCAACAAAACAAGAATTTGGCTCTTTGAAAAGAAAGATTAATACAATCAACAAACCAAAGGCAAATATAACAAAAGAAAAGGAAAAGATGAAAACAACATAAATAAGAAATTATGTTGGTTATGTCACAACAGAACCAAAGGAATTAAAAAGGGTAATAACTGAATACTAAGAAGAACTGCATTCCAACAATTTTCAAAATCTAGAGAGACAAATTTCTAGAAATATACAATCTACCTAAACTAATACAGACTGAAGTAGAAAACTTGTGTAGACTTATAACAAAAGAAGAAATTGATCGGGTCATTAAAAAAACTCCCAACAACAAAACATCAAGCCCAGATGGCTTTACTGGCAAATTCCACCAAACATTTAGAGAAGGACTGACATCATTTCTACTCTAACTATTCCAGAATATAGGGAAGGATGGGAAACACCCAAACTCATTTTTTGAAATGAGCACAACCCTCATACCCAAACCAGGCAAAGACATCACTAGGAAAGAAAATTATAGACCAATATTCCTCATACACAGAGATGAAAAATTCTCAACAAAATCCTAGTAGATAGAATTAAAAAATGCATCAAAAAACCCCACAAAACATCATGACCAAGTGGGATTCATATCTGGTATACAAGGATGGCTCAAATTTATAAAAACAATCCATTTAATCCAACACATAATTAAAAACAACGGAAAATAACCACATGATAATATCAACTGATACAGAGAAGGCATTTCACAAAATCAAACACCTAGTCCTAGTAAAAGTGCAAAACAAACAGGAATAGAACATAATTAAGGACATCTACATAAAACCATCAGACAACATTACTCTTAGTGGAGAGAAACTAAAAGCACTACCTTGCAAACAGGAACCAGATGAGGATGCCCTTTATCACCATTCAAATTCAATACTGTGATGAAAGTCTTAGCCAGAGCTATAATGCAATAAAGAGAAATAAAAAAGCAACCAAATTGCAAAGAAGAAGTAAAATTCTCACTATTTGAAGATATGATCCTATACATAGAAAATTCCAAAGACTCAGCAAGAAATTATTGTAACTCATTGAAAATTCCAGTGAAGTGTCAGGATATAAGGTCAACATACAAAAATCAGTCAGATTCCTTTATACTTGCAGAGTGCACTGAAAAGGAAATCAGAAAAAAAAATTTATAACAGCCACCCAAAAGATTAATATTTAGAATAACTCTAACCAAAGAAACAAAAGACTGACACAAAGAAAACTATAAAAACTACTACAAGAAACCAAAAGCGACCTACAAAACTGGAAAACGATACCATGGTGATAGACAAGAAGACTTAGCATTATGAAAATGTCAAAAATACCCAGAGTGACCCCCTTCCAAGACTAAGACTCAATGGAAATACGCGCTCTGATTGGTGACCACACGCATCGCCAATAGGGGGAAGTGGGGTAAAAGCAGCAATGAAGCAGCAAGCTAAGCCCTACAATGTTCAGTGGGCTTCTGTGGACCCAGATGGGGACCTGGTTGGCCAGCAGTGTGGGAGACCTGGGGAATCCTAGACCCAGAGTCAGCGGCGTGGCCACAGAGGACTAGAGTGGAGAGTTAAGCTACCAGCTGATAGGAATTGAGGGCATACGCACAAGAACACCCACACTTGCAGATGGTACCCACGTGACCTGGCCCCGATGAATAGATGATCAGAACTCAACCAGGAGAAGAAAGAAAGGGGGGGGGAGAGTGATCTGATACAATTTGATGAACTTGACCTACACCTATGGATGCAGTAACCC
>NW_006408757.1:963472-994268 GCF_000296735.1 Chrysochloris asiatica
CAGGTTTATAGGGTATACTCTTTGGTCGGTTGATTATGCATGGAGGGGATTGGAACCATGGCAATGAAATGATATACGGTGGAATGAATATAAAACTAAAGTTCTCTCATGTAAAATATCATATAATTCACAATAAAACATGAAAAAAAATACCCAGAGTGATCTATAGATATAATGCAATCCCAATCTAGATTCCAATGTCATCCTTTAAAGAGATGGGAAAACTAATCACCAACTTTATATGGAAAGAAACTCAGATGAGCTAAGCTTTACTAAAGAAGAACAACAAAGTAGGAGGCCTTTAACTCCCTGTCTACACAATCGCAGCAGTCAAAACAGCCTGGTACAGGTACAATGAAAGACAGATCAATAGAATAGAATTGAGAACCCAGAAGTAAATCCATTCACCTCTGGTCAGCTCATCTTTGACAAAAGGCTAAAACACATTAAATGGGGAAGAGATAGTTTCTCCAACAAATGGTGCTGGCAAAACTAGATAGCCACCATTTGCAGAAGAATGAAACAAACCCCAATCTCATACCATATACAAAAATGAACACAAGATGGATCAAAGGCATAACTGTAAAACCCAGAACTATAAAGATTATTAATGGAAAAAAAAAAACAACAGAGACAAACTAGGGGCCCTAATATATGGCATAAATACACTATCAAACAAAACTGAAAACAAAAAACACCAGAAGACAAAATAGATGACTGGGACCTCCTAAAAACCAGACACATATGCATCAAATATTTCACTAAAAGAAAACCCACACACTGGGGAGAAAAAATTAACAATGATATCAGACAAGGGATTAATCTCTGAAATTTATAGAAACCTTCAACACTTCTACAAGACAAAGCAAACAATCTAATTCAAAAATAGAGGACATGAACAGACACTTTACCAAAGAAGACATCCAGGTGGCCAACAAACTTAAGTAGTAATGATCATGATCACTAGCCACTGTTTTTCTTGTTATTATGTGCAGCCAAGTGGATTCCAACTCAGAGTGAACCTGCATTGGGTTTCCAAGGACCGGCTGGTAGGTTTGAACTGCTGACCTTGTAGTTAGCAGCCCAGTGTTTATCCTACAGCACTACATCAGGACTCCATTTAGTAAAATGTAAAACAAAACAACAAGAAGGTATCATCTCACCCTAGCAATAATACCAAAGTTTAATAAAAAACAAAAAAACAGGAAAGATCAAATGCTGGCAAGGCTGTGGAAAGACTGCCCCCCCCCCCACACTGTTAGAGGGACTGTTAAATGGTGCAACCACTGTGGAAAATGGCATGGTGCTTCCTCGGAAAGTTGGAAATAGAGACACCATATGAAGCAGCAATCACTCTACTTGGTGTATTTCCTCAAGAAATAAGAGTCGTGACACAAATAGATACGTTCACACCCATGATTACTGTAGCACTACTCACATAGCAAAAAGATGGCGATAGACTAAATGCCTAACAATGGAAGAATGTACCAAACTTTGGTACATACACACAATGGAATGCTATGCAACACTAAAGTATAATAAGGAAACTAAAACATATCATAATATGAATGAACCTGAAGGACATTATACTGAGTGGAATTAGTTAATCACAAAAGGGCACATATTATATGAGATCAATACTTTTAAATTCAAGAAAAGGTTGTCATGCTTAAAAAATGGGAAAAAAAAATTGATGGCTACTAAGAGTGGGAGGGAAGGGAGAGTCAGTAATTCACTAGCTAGAAGACAGACATGTGTTAACTTGAGTGACAGAGAAGGTAATATACAACTAGAGGGAGGTTGGCAGAAGAATGACAAAGGCAGGGGATGACACAAAGAGGAGTTCAAGAGTTAAAGGGAACAGAGGTACATACTGTTATATACACAATCCTGCAATAACAGTGATCTATGAGTTCATATATGGACAGATACACAGGTTGAATGTGCATGGGAAGGAGAGTTGGAGTTTACCCACAAATATATATGGGTTTGACCGAGGATATTTGCACATGGGTAAATATGCATGCAAAAGCTGGACAGTGCATAAGAAAGACCGTAGAAGAATTGATGCATTTGAGTTATGGTATTGGAGGAGAATATTGAAAGTGCCATGGGCTGCCAAAAGAACCAACAGATCTGTTTTGGAAGAAGTGTAGCCAGAGTGCTCCTTGGAGGCCAAGATGGCCAAACTTCATCTCTCATACTTCAGACATATTGTCAGGAGGGACCAGTCACTGGAGAAGGGTATCTTGTTTGGTAAGGTGGAGGGTCAGAGAAAAAGAGGAAGACCCCCAATGAGATGGATTGGCCAAGTGGCAGCATCGATGGGCTCAAGAGTGGCAACACTAGTGAAGTTGGCCCAGGATCAGGCAGTGTTTCGTTCTGCTGTGCACAAGGTCACTATGAGTCCGTACTGACTCGATGGCACCTAACAACAACAACAAATATCATTACTGTAAACATATCCATTAATGTGGTGGAGCATGTTGTTGTTTTCTGCCATTAAGTCAGTTCCAACTCATGGCGACCCATGTATAGAGTTTTCAAGAGCAGCTGGTAGGTTTGAACTGCTAACCTTGAGTTTTCCAGAACAGTGCTTATCCTACAGCATCACACCAGGGCTCATGGTGAAGCATGTGTTGTTAAGTGCCGAGGAGTAGGTTCCAACTCACAGCAACCTTGTATAGGATTTCCAAGTCGCTACTAGTAGGTTTGAATTGCTGACTTTGTGGATAACAGTTCAGTGCTTATCTTACAGGACCACACCAGAAGTCCTTGGTGGAGCATACAAGGGCAAAATTATGAAAATTTCTTATACATTACCAAACATCTTGAGAGAATGAATTGCTGGACCTAGGAACTCATGACCATAGTCTCAGGGAGACCAGGGTCACTTGGCATAATATAGTTTACAAAGACAATGTTCTATATACTAATTTGATGAGTAGTGACTGGGATATTAAAAGCTTGTGAGCAGTCATCTAAGGTGCAAATATTGTTCTTTCCCTGTGTAGAGGAAAGAAGAGTGAGGAAAAGTGAAGCTTGGATTCACTTCCAGATAGAACATGTAAACATGTGAACATGAGTATCCACAACCCTGAGACCAGAAGAATTAGACGGTGCCCAGCTACTAATACCAACAGTTCTTAAAGGGATCACATTAGAAGGCCCGAGGTAGAGTGGGAAAAATTGTGAGGAAAAGAATTGTTTTTAAAAGACCAGGTTTATCTGGTCAGAGAGATACTGGAGGAACTCAAGACTATGACTCTTGTCACCCTTCAGGTCTAAAACTGAACTTACTCTTGTGGCTGAATTTTCAGCCAACTAGCATATAGGTACATGCTGTTGTTGTTAAGTGTTGTCAAGTCAGTTCTTACTCATAGCGACCCTGTATAGGCTTTCCAAGGAGTCACTGGTAGGTTTGAACTTCCTGTCCTATAGAGTCACACCAGGACTCCATATAGGAAGGACTATAACACTAGTGGTATTCACACCACAGAACAGTTAATCATTCAAGACCAAAAGGACAGTATATACTTAAGGGCAAATTTTATAAGGGCTGGGAAAGAAGGTGGAATGGAAATAAGAATCATGGGGAGAAAGTGGATAACTGACATTCATGGAGAGGGTTGTACTCTGGAAACTCTATGCAGCATTGCTATGAGTCGAAACGGACTCAACGGCATTTAACAACAACAACAGACTAACAGAAAGGATATCGAAAAGTGATTACACTGAAGATGGGATGATCTTGACAAGGAAGAACTCTGCTTTTTATTTAAGAAAGTCTCAATGCCAATGTGAAGCAGATGATTTGATGAAACCTGCTATAATCTGTTGTCCAGAGTTTTTATTCGATAAAAGGTCTTGATTTCAGGTTCACATTTCAGGTTGATCTATATTATATGGGAAAAGCCTATTTTCCAGGTGCTAAAAAGGTAATTCTCCAGGTGCAAAAATAGAAAGAACAGGTGTGAGTAGAGCAAGCAATATGGGTATGCTTTCTATTGCTGAAGGCGGAGCGTGAAGTGGTGGTAAGATGTGGTTGATACTGAATTCAGGATTCCATTTTCAAGTAGCAAAAGCTGGAAATTGAAGATGCAAGTAGAGAAGGAGGTTTGGTTTCTTGGTCAACATAATCACAATGAGCACAGGAACCCTTTGAAGAATTACCATTACCTCTATATGATGCATAAGGTGGAGGCTCCTAGGAACACAGATTTTACAGCTTTGATCATGACTGCCATTTCAGTTAATTCTATATTCTTCCTATAGAGTTTGCTAAGACACAAAACATAGAGTTTTATAGCTCTACCATTTAGTATCCCCAGGTGAAAATCCCCAAAAACATTCTAAGACCATAATCTCTCCCTCTGTTAGCTGGCAATTATGACAGAGGGGCCAAACTAGCATAGATCCCTTGTTGGCAGGTGA
The DNA here is from genome assembly GCF_000296735.1 of Chrysochloris asiatica. NCBI lineage: Eukaryota > Metazoa > Chordata > Mammalia > Afrosoricida > Chrysochloridae > Chrysochloris > Chrysochloris asiatica. The sequence continues at coordinate 967,907 of NW_006408757.1, forward strand.
AAGGCTGAACTATCATGGAATAAGAGGGCAAATAACAGAACTATGGAAGAAAAAGAGTGTGGTTGAGTTAGAGATGTGGATCTTAAATAGATTATCAGAATGAGGAGAAAAAGGAATATATTTGAACTGAGACACTAAGCAAAAAAGAGTAAGATACCAGAAAAGGCCAAAGTAAACAAACATGTGAACTAGACAAATTCTGGATGTAGGAGTTGACATCCTATGTTGGGTTTTAGCAATCATCAGCACATGTCTAAGTCAGTAGGGTGAATCCAATTTAAGGGAACATAGATGGGACAAGATGACTTCCTAAAAACCTAAATACAAAAGGGTGGCTGATCAAAGGATTCGAATAGGCCTATGAGCAAGCAATCCATACAGTTAAAAAGTATTAGGTTTCCAGGTCACATACGCATGAGTTTATCACAAACAAAACGTTTAAACAGCTCTTTGTGATTTGTACACAGTTGCAGACAGGTTCTCTCTGTAATACTTAGTCTTGTTGGGGTGCCTTTGAAAAAGGTTCACTCAAAACAGTGGCTTCTAGGGGAACTGCAAGGCCAGTTTAATTCAAGGAAGAGAGGTCAGCTCAGAAAGTTATGGTGACTGTTTTTTGGGATTAAAAGGGGTAACTTGATAGCTGCCACCCACTCATCTGTCAGTTTGACATATTGTGGTGGCTTGTATTATGCTATGATGCTGAAAGCTATGCCACCAGTATTTTAAATACCAGCAAGGCCATCCATAAGGAGCTCTGGTAGCATAGTGGTTATGAATCGGGCTGCGAACCGCAAGGTCAGCAGTTCGAAACTACCAGCTGTTCCGCAGGAGAAAGATGAGGCGTTCTGCTTCCGTAAAGATTTACAGCCTTGGAAACCCTGTACAGGGTCACTATGAGTCAGAACCGACTCCACCGACTCCACGGCACATAACCAACCAACCAACCAAGGCCATCCATAGTGGACAGGTATCAGCTGACAGACTAGGTAGAAGGAAAGGCAGACTATTTCTGAATGTTTACCCACTGAAAACTTTATGAACACTAGTGAAACACTGTACAGATAGTACCAGAAACATTATGAATAGTACCAGAATACTGTAAGACAGTGCCAGAAGTTGAGCCCCTTAGGATGGAAGGCACGCAAAAATAGAACAAGGGAAGAACTACCTATTCAAAGTAGAGTAGATGGTGATAACACAAAAGGAATAAACTTTTCAGGACCTTCATTTGCTGATGGGGCACAACTCAAAATCAGGGAAAACAGCTGTAATCAACCAGAACATAGAATGTATGAAGTATAAATCAAGGAAAATTGGAAGTTGTCAGAAATGAAATGGAACTCATAAAGATTTATATCTTAGAATTAGTAAGCTGAAATAGACTGGTATTGGCATTTTGAGTATGACAATTATATGGTCTACTATGCCGGGAATGACAAATGGAAGAGAATTGGTGTTGCATTCATCACTCAAAAGAATTATTTTGAGTTATATCTTGAAGTATAATACTGCCTGTGATAGGAAAATATCCATACCCATACCAGGAACACCAGTTAATACCATTATTATTCAAATTTACACACTAGTGATTAAAGACATTAATGGTGAAATTAAAGATTTCTTCAGTCTAAAATTGATCAAACATGTAGTCAAGATATATTAATAATTACTGGTGATTGGAATGCAAAGGTTGGAAATAAACAGGAAGGATCAGTAGTTGGAAAACATGGGCTTAGTGCTAGAAATTGCAAGACAGAATTTTACAAGATTAATGACTTATGCATTGCAAATGCCTTTACAAAATAACTTAAATACACATGGACCTCACCAGATGGAATACACAGAAATCAAACTGACTACATCTGTGGGATGAGACTGTGAAAACACTCCATGTGATCAGCCAAAACAATGCTAGGGGCAGACAGTGTAACAGATCAATTGTTCATATATAAGTTCAGGCTGAAACTGAGGAAAATTGAAGCAAGTCCACAAGAGCCAATATATGACATTGAACATATCCCACCTGAATTTAGAGATCATCTCAAGAACAGATCTGATGCACTAGACACTAATAACCAAAGACCAGAAGAGCTGTGCGATGACATCAACAACATAATACAGGAAGAAAGCAAAAGGTCATCAAGAAGACAAGAAAGAAGGAAAAGACCAAAGTGGATGTCAGAAGAGGCTCAGAAATATGTTTTCCATTGAGAAATGTAAAAGAAAAATGAAGAAATGAGAAGGAAAAAGAGCTGAACAGAAAAATTCAAAGGGCAGTTAAAGAAAACAGAAGTCAAGTATTATAATGAAATGTACAAAGACTTGGAATTAGAAAACCAAAGGGAAGAACATGCTCAGCATTTCTCAAGCTGAAGGAACTGAAGACAAAATTCAAACCTCAACTAGCAATACTTAAGAAGTCTAAGGGCAAAATACTGAATAATGCAGAGAGCATCAAAAGAAGATGGAAGAAATACACTGAGTCACTGTACCAAAAAGAAAAAAATCAATGATTTCAAGAGTTAGCATATGATCAAGAGCCAATGGTACTTAAGGAAGAAGTCCAAGGTGCACTGAAGGCATTGGCAAAGAACAAGACACCAGGCAATGATGGAATACACACTGAAATCTTTCAACAAATAATGCAGCACTGGAGGCACTCACTCATCTATGCCAAGAAATTTGGAAGACAGCTATGTGGCCAAGTGGTTGGAATAGATCCAAACTTGTGCGCATTCCAAAGAGAGGTAATGCAACAGAAGGCAGAAATAATCTAATAATATCATTAATATCACATGCAGGTAGGATTTTGCTAAAGATAATACAAAAAGCACCGCAAGAGTACATTGATAGGGAAATGCCAGAAGCTAACACCGGATTCAGACAAAGACATGAAACAAGAGATATCATTACTGATGTCAAATTGATCCTGACTGAACACAGAGAATACCAGAAAGATGTTTAACTATGCTTCAGTCACTATACAAAGACTTTTGATTGTGTGGATCATGATAAGCTATGGACAATATTGCAGAGAATGAGTATTCTAGAACATTTAATTGTGCTCATAAAAAAGCTGTACATAGACCAAGAGGCAACTGCTCAAACAGAACAAGGGATCACTGAATGGTTTAAAATCAGAAACGGTGTGTGGCAAGTATCCATTCACCATACTTAATCAATCTGTATGCTGAGCAAATAATCCAAGAAGTAGAATTATATGAAGAAGAATTTAGCATCAGAATTGGAGGAAGGCTCATTAACAACCTGAGATATGCACATGATACAACTTTGCTTTTTGAAAGTAAAGACTTAAAATACTTACTGATGAAGATCAAAGACTTTTCAGTAAGGATTGCACCTCAGTGTAAAGAAAACAAAATTCCTGATGCCTGGACCAATAAATAGCATCATGATAAATGGAGACAAGATTAAAGTTGTCAAAGACTCCATTTTGCTTGGATCCACTAACAATACTCATGGAAGCTGTTATTGCTGCTGCTGCTGTTGTTGTTGTTAGGTGCCATCAAGCAGGTTCCTACTCAGAATATCAATGATAATGTCTGATGATTTCTGCATGCCATTGGGTCACCTCTCTTTGTAATACGGGCACAAATATAGATCTTTTCCAGTCAGTTTGCCAGGTCGTTGTCTTCCAAATTTCTTGGCATAGATGAGTGTATCCAGTGCTCCATCAGTTCGCTGAAAGATTTCAACTTGTATTCCATCAATTCTCAGAACCTTGTTCTTTGCCAATGCCTCTAGTGCACCTTGGACTTCTTGCTTCAGTACCATTGGCTTTTGATCATATGTGATCCCTTGAAATAGTTGAACATCACCCATTTCTTTTTGCTACAGTGACCCTGTATATACCTTCCATCTTCTTTTGATGCTTCTGCATCATTCAATATTTTGCCCATTGTTGTTGTTGTTGCTGCTAAGTGCCTCTGAGTCAATATACAATCCTGTATACAGTTTCCAAGGGAGCAACTGGTGAGCTTGAACCATCAACCTTGTGGCTCAAAGTGACTTTGCAGTCTAGAACATTAATCCACAGCACCACACCAGGACTCCATTTTGCCCATGTTGTTGTTGTTATGTGTCATTGAATTGGTTCCGACCCATAGTGACCCTATGTAGGGTTTCCAAGGAGCAGCTGGTGAGCTTGAACCGCTGACCTTGCAGTTCAAACAGCTTTGCAGTCTGATGCATTAACCCACAGCACCACACCAGAATTCCATTTTGCCCATAGACTCCTTCAATATTGCAAGTTGAGGATTTATTTCTTCAGTTCTATCAGCTTAAGAAATACTGACAGTGTTGTTCTCTTTTTGTTTTCTAACTCCAGGTTTTTGCACATTTCAGTAAAGTACTTGACTTTCTCATCTCAAGCTATCCTTTGGAGTTTTCTCTTCAGCTTCCTTATTTCTTTCTTTTGCTTTAGCATCTCTACGCTGGAGAGCAAGTTTCTGTCTCTTCAGACATCCAATTTGATCTTTTCCTTCTATCTTGTTTTCTTGATGACCTTTTACTTTCTACCTGTGTGATATTCTTTATGTCATCCCACAACTCTTCTGGTCATCCCACAACTCTACTGTCTAATGCATCAAAACTGTTCTTGAGATGATTTCTAAATTCAGGTGGGATATATTCAAGGTCAAATTTTGGCTCTTGTGGACTTCTTTTAATTTTATTCAGCTTCAGTCTGAATATGCATATGAACAATTGATTGTCTATTCCACAGTTTACCCCTGCCCTTGTTTGGCTGATGAGATGGAGCTTTTCTACCATCTTTTCCCACAGATGTAGTCAATTTGATTTCTGTGCATTCCATTTGGTGAGGTCAATGTGTATAGTCTGCCATCTTTTATGTTAGGTAAAAAAGGTGTTTGCAAATGAACAAGTTATTGGTCTTGCAAACTTCTATCATATGATCTCCAGCATAGTTTCTATTAGAAAGGCCATATTTTCAAACGCTTGATCCTTCCTCTTTGTTTCCAACCTTAGCATTCAAATCATCAGTAATTATCAACACATCTTGATTGCATATTTGATCAATTTCAGACTGAAGAAATTGGTAGAATTCTTCAATTTTATCATCAGTGGCATTAGTGGTTAGTGCATAAATTTAAATAATAGTGGTATTAACTGGTGTTCATTGTTTTTGTTGTTGTTGTTAGGTGCAATCGACTCGGTACCGACTCATAGCGACCCTATGCACAACAGAACAAAACACTGTCCAGTCCTGGGCCAACCTCACAATTGTTGCCACACTTGAACCCATTGATGCTGCCACTTTGCCAATCCACCTCGTTGGGGTTCTTCGTCTTTTTCTCTGACCCTCCACCTGTCCAAACATGATATCCTTCTCCAGCGACTGGTTCCGCCTGACAATATGTCCGAAGTATGAAAGATGACACTTGGCCATCCTGGCCTCCAAGGAGCACTCTGGCTGCACTTCTTCTAACACAGATCTCTTTGTTCTTTTGGTAGTCCATGGTACTTTCAATATTTCCCTCCAACACCATAACTCAAATGCATCAATTCTTCTACGGTCTTCCTTATTCACTGTCCAGCTTTTGCATGTATATGAGGTTATTGAAAATACCATGGCATGGGTCAGGCACACCTTAGTCCTCAAGCTGACATCTTTGCTCTTCAACACTTTAAAAAAGGTCTTGCGCAGATTTGCCTAATGCATTGTAGGAGTATGGATATTATTCTATCATACGCAGCATTATATTTCACGATAGATCTTGAAATGCTGTTTTGATGATGAATATGATGCCATTCCTCTTCAATATGTCATTTCCGGCATAGAAAACCATGTGACTGTCAGATTCCAGATGGCCAATACCAGTCCATTTCAGCTCACTATTTATTACCTAGAATTTCAATGTTTATGTGTTCCATTTAATTTTTGACAACTTCCAATTTTCCTAGATTCATACTTCGGACGTTCCATGTTCCATTTATTAATGGACCTTTACAGTTGTTTCTCCTCATTTTGAGTTGTGCCCCATCTGCAAATGAAGGTACCGAAGGCTTTATTCCATTCTTGTCATATCAGTCAACTCTACTTTGAGGAGGCAGCTCTTCCCCAGTTGTATTTTGAGTGCCTTCCAAGATGAGAGGTTCATCTTCCAGCACTGTATCTGACATTATTTTGGAGCTATTCATTATTTTTTTAATATTCAATATTCTGGTGCTGACAGTGTTTCAATGCTATTCATAAGGTTTTCACTGGTTAAATATTCAGAAGTATGCAGCCTCTCCTTCTTACTAGTCTATCTTAGCCTGGAACCTCACCTGAAGCCAGTCCACAATGAGTGTACCCTGTAGTATTTTAAAATACTGGTGGCATAGCTTCCTGCATCGCAGCAACAAACATGCCACCACAGTACAACAAACTGCCAAATGAGTGGTGGCTCATGGAAGTAGCAGTCAAAAAAAAAAAAAAAAAAAAAGGTTTATCTGTTTGACTGCCTTGTGGTGGACAATTGTTTTCCCCACCTACTATTGTAAAATACACATTCATGCCTGATAGAACTGAATATTGAATTATGACAACAGAAAAATTGTAAGCCTGCCTTCAGTCTATAACTGATTGTTGTTTTGTTGTTAAGTGACTTCGAGTCTCTTCCAATTCATAGCAACCCTGTATAGGGTTTCCAAGGAGCAGCTGGTGAATTTGAACTGCTAACCTTGTGATCAAAACCAACCTTGTGGTCCAGTGCATTATCCCACAGCACCACACCAGGACTCCTCTAATGGAATGGATTTCCTAATAGGGGAGTTCTGGTAGCGCGTAGTGGTTACGAATCAGGCTGCGAACCTTAAGGTCTGCAATTCGAAACTACCAGCTGCTCCGTGGGAGAAAGATGAGGCTTTCTGCTCCTGTAAAGATTTACAGCCTCGGAAACCCTATGCAAGGTCCCTACGGGGTCGGAACCGACTCCAGGGCACTTAACAACAACAACAATAGGGGAGTTAGAATTTTCCCAGAGAAATAGCCTTCTGGTTAAACCTTTGTAAAGTTAAGGGGCATTAGGTGGAATCTTGAACCCCACCCAAAACCTTCTAAGTTGGTACATTTGCATTTCAAAAGACCTGCAGACCAACACAAATTGCTGGGAGAACAGGAAATTCTTATTGAAAGGAACACCAGCAGAAAAAAGAGGGCTGTTTGGCTTTTTGAGTTTCAAGTAAGCTGTTTGCTTTGGAGGCATCAAGGCAAGAAAACTTAATCCATCAGGCAAAACCCCCTTCAAGGTCTGAAAGTTAAAAGGAACTGGCAAGCAGTCTAGTATGCTCACTGGTCTACTTGTGAGTGGACGTAGGGGAAAAGCAGCAATGAAGACACAGGCTGAGTTTTAACCTGTCCACTGACACCTGTTAACCTTGAAAGGAGAAAGAGAAGAGGAAGGGCTAGTTGATCTAAAGTTCAGAGAATTATGTGAACTCATGAGCCCATGGACACTGGCTTAGCCCTTGGGGCTGAGGCTAAAAGAGAAGGGGCCAGCTGGTCTGAAGTACATGGAGGTATGCATGAATTCCCAAACTTGTAGCTAGTACCCATTTTATCTAGCTTGGATAACTAGGGACTGAGCTGACTAACCCCTGACCAGATGAAGATAACGACATTTGAAATTGCGAGCAAGTATAAATTGCTATCATTTGATGAACTGGAATGGAAGAGTCTTCATATCAGGGAACATGCTTGTCTCCTCAGTGTACTGGGTTGATGTGGTTGTTATATGCTGCGGAGCTGGTTTCGACTCATGGTGACGCTGTACAGGGTTTCCAAGGCTGTAAATCTTTACGGGAGCAGAAAGCCTCATCTTTCTCCCGTGGAACAGCTGGTAGTTTCGAACTGCTGACCGTGAGATTAGCGGCCCGATTTGTAACTACTATGCTACCAGAGCTCCTTGTAATGGGTTGATTGGGATGCACAATTTAGACATTAGCTATCACAAATGGGGGAGAGAAGCTATAAAGGCATGAAGTGGCTGGCTTACAAACTTTCATGGGTATGCTCAGTTTCAGAATGAGGGGGATAAGATAGAATTCCCACTGAATAGGCTTTCTCTTTTCCAAATGGATTTGGGAAAAAAGGGTTGGGGATGATGCTAATAGGATTTTCATTAAATTGTGAGTAATTGTAAGCAGGATTAACTGTGACTGTCAAAACTGAAATTATACAAGATCTGTAACTAAAAGGGGGGAATAGTTCATCTTTCATTTCAGAATCAGATGATCCCAGGATCATCAACAAGGAAGAGCATTAGTAGAGCATGAGATCCCTACCTAGAAAAGCAGTGACAGCAGAGATAGTACAGAGGTGGTGGCATGGAGAGACAGAGCAGCTAGAGGTTCTAAGTCCATGGACTAAGGCTTGCAGAATGTGCCCTTTAAACATTTAAATGATTATATATTTTTTGTTTTGTATGTATACATCTATTATTTTTGCTTTGTTCATTTGTTGGAGAATAATATTAAAGTACCATGGACTGCTAGAAGAACCAACAAATTTGTGTTGGAAGAAGCACAGCCAGAATGCTTCTTAGAAGCCACGATGGTGAGACTTCATCTTGGACATGTTATTATAAGGGACCAGTCCTAAAGAATGACATCATGCTTGGTAAAAGTGATGGGTCACTGAAAAAGAGGAAGACCCTCAATGAAACTGAATGGCACAATATGCAGCAGCAATGGGCTCAAGCGTAACAAGATTGTGAGGACGGCACAGAACCCAGCAGTGTTTTGTTCTGTTGGGCATAGAATCGCTATGATTCAGAACTGACTCGGTGGCACTTAACAACAACAATTTTGGTAGATTTTTCTTATAAGGCACAGGATAATCATTGGGGCTTATCATGAAAAAGTTTTAAGAAAATTGAAAACTGCACTGGTAAGAAAAAGCCAGCATAATTGCATTAGGTTAATTTCCCATCATGACAATGCAATCTTACCTCATCCACCCTATAACCCTGATACTGCCCCTTCAGACTTCTTTTTGTTCCCCAAATTCAAAGAATATTGAAAAGAAACATGATTTGAATTCCTTGCACATGCCAAAACTGCAGTTTGGCATGGTATAAATTGAAGCCAGCAGAATTTTCAGGGAAAAGATTAGAAAAACTGAAACACCACTTTCAGAAGTATATAGACCTAGATGGATGATATGTCAAGAATCAACAACATCATAATTTTATATTTTTTGTTTAATAACGGTTTCTGTGACTTCATAGAAAGACTTTTTGACTTACATTTGTATAAGAGAATAAGAGTCATTGCACAGAGAAATTAGAGGCCATAAGGCAGGAACTGCCTCAATTTTCTGGCAGAAAATTAATAATCTTCTCTTTATTTCTTTTTCTCTGGCTTCAGAAGAGGTGGACCTCACCCTCCCAAAGGCATTTATATGATTCTTTCCTATATCCTCTATGATTTAGGTCCATTGCTTATCTCTCTTTTATGTATTTCCCATATTTCCCTTTCAACCTATAAATGTTAAGTCTTTCAAAACTGAACAAAACCAATACACTACCTCTCAGCCCTTACATTCCCTTGGTCACTCCCCTCTTCTTTCCTTTCTTTCTCATTCAAACCTCTGGACAGAATGTTTGATCCTGCACCATCCTCACAATTGCTGTTATGTTTGAGCCCACTATTGCTGGCACTGTGTCAATCCATTCCATTGGGCCCTTACAGTTTTTTGTTGACCCTCCACTTTACCAAACATGATGTCCTTCTGCAGGGACTGGATCTTCCTGAAAACATGCACAAAGTATGAGAGATGAAGACTTACCATCACTGACTCTAAGGAACAATCCAGGCATATTTCTTCCAAAATATGCAGATTATGCAGTTCATTCTTCTGGCAGTCCTTGGTACTTTCAATATTCTTTGCCAACACCATAATTCACATGTATAAATTATTCTATGTTCTTCCTTATTCAATGTCAAGTTGTTGTACACACATGAGATCCTTAAAAATATCATGGCTTTGGTCAAGTGTATCTCAGTCCTCAAAGTGACATCTTTGCTCTTTAACGAAGTCTTTTACAACAGATTTGCTTACTACATTTTTTTATTTCTATACTGTTGCTACCATGAGCATGGATTGTGGCTCAAAGTAAAATGAAATCTTTGACTTCAATTTTTCTCTGTTCATCATATTATTTATTGGTCTACTTGTGAGGATTTTCGTTTTCTTTATATTGAGGTACAATCCATACTGACAGTTGTATTCTTTGATCTTCATCAGTAAATACTTCAAGTCCTTTTTGCTTCTAGCAAGCAAGCTTATGTAATCTGCATATCACAGGTTGTTAATGACTCTTCCTCCAATCCTGTTGCCATGTTCTTCTTCATATAACGCAGCTTCTCAGATTATTTGCTCAGCACACAGATTAAACGAGTGTGGTGAAAGGATATAACCCTGATATATACCTTTCCTGATTACTAACCATTCAGTATCCCCTTGTTCTGTTCTAATGACTGTCTGCTGGTCTACTACAGGTTCCTCAAGAGCAAAAGTAAGTGCTCTGAAATATCCATTCTTTGTAATATTATCCATAGTTTGTTATAACTCATACAGTCAAATGGTGTTGCATAGTTAATAAAGCACAAGTAAACATCTTTCTGGCATCCTCCTCCTTTAATCATAATCTTTCATTCCATGTCCTCTTCTGAATCTGGCTTGAATTTTTGGCATTTTCCTGTTGATGTACTGTGCTGTTTTTGAATTATCTTCAGCAAAATTATACTTTCATGTAATATTAATGATATTGTTCAATGATTTCCAAATTCCATTTGGCCACCTTTCTTTGGAACGGGCACAAATAAGGATCTCTTCCAATCACTTGGCATAAATTTCTTGGCATAGATGACTGAGCACCTCCAGTGCTGCATTGGTTTGTTGAAATATTTCAATTTGTATTCAGTCAATTCCTGGAGTCCTGTTTTTCACTAACTTCAGTGCATGTTGAACTTCTTCCTTCAGTGTTTTCAGTTCTTGATCATATGCTACCTATTGAAATGGCTGAATGTTGACCAGTTCTTTTTGGTACAGTGACTCTATGTACTCCTTCCAACTTCTTTTGATGATTCCTACATCATTCAATATTTTGCCCATAGAATCCTTCAATATTGCATTCCCTATGCTTGAATTTTCTTTTCAGTTCTATCAGCTTGAAAAGTGCGGGCAGTTTTCTCTTTTGGTTTTCTGACTCATGGGTTTTTTTTTCACAATGCATTATTAAATATTCTACTTTGTCTTCTTGAGCTACCCTTTGAAATTTTCTGTTCAGTTCCTTTACTTCACCATTTTTTTCCAGTAGCTTTAGCTTCTCTACGTTCAAGAGCAAGTTTCAGAGTCTCTTCTGACATTCATTTTGGTCTTTTCTTTCTTGCCTGTCTTTAATGACCATTTACTTTATTCATGTATGATGTTCTTGATGTCATACACAACTCTTCTGGTCATTAGTATCTAATGCATCAAAACTGTTCTTGAGATGGTCTCTAAATCCAGGTGAGATACACTCAAAGTCATATTTTAGCTCTCGTGGACTGAAGTGGCATATGAGCAATTGATTGTTCCACAACTGCTTCCTTGTGTTTTGTTTTTGTTTTTTATGTTTTTATTGTGAATTGAGTGACAGTTTACATGGGAGACCATCAGCTTTACATTCATCCTATCGTATTTTGTTTCATTACAATGACCACAATCCCCTCCATGCAACATCATTCAACAGCATTTGCTTCCATTTCCTCTGTTTTTTTGTTTTTTTGTTTTATGTACACCGATGCGCTCAGGAATATATAACCATTCAAACAACCAAAGGGTATACATTACCCCTGCAAGCCTGCCGCCCCCACCCCCTCCCTGCCAGTACACAACCCTCTCTCTCCTTGAGTCTAGAGTCCCCCACTGCTCCATCTCTCCTTGTCATCGTCTCTGCCTCCATCCATCTCTGGCATCCCTGCTTCTCTGGATAGGGTCCTCCACTCCACTCTTCTCCCTTGATGGCCCCAAGGTCCTCCATGCCTAGACTGCAAAATCAACTATTCCCCTCCTTTTTTTTTTTTTTTACAAAATGTCTACCTTTACATTTGCAACAATCGCAATCAGTCCTGATACCAATTATTCACTATTGACCCACAAGAGCACAAGAGTCCTATCCCCATCTCCTTTCACCAGCCCCATCTAGACAGGTTGGAAACCACTCAGTGGAGACTCTACCTTCCCCCGCACCCTCAGAAACTAAGCTCCCTCTTGAAAGCTTGTAAATCAGTCACTTCATGCCTTTGTAGCCCCCACCCCACCCCTATTGGATAGCCAGTGTCCAAGTTGCACATCCCTGTCAACCCTGTATATAGAGGGGGTGGGGATGCTCATTGCTGTAAAGCTTCATTCCCTCCCTCAAGCTACTACATCCATAAGTACAGGTCAAGTTCATAAAATTGTAGCAGATTACACTTTTTTCCTTTTCTTTCCAGTCAAGTTCTGATCATCCAGCCACTGAGAAGCTAGGTCAAATGGGTACTATCAGCAAGTACGGGCATTCTTGTGCATCTCCTCTCACTTCATATCAACTGGACACTTCACTCTCCACTCTAGTTCTCTGTGACCATGTCCCTGTCCCTGGGTCCAGGAGTCCCCAGGTCTCGTCATATTGCTGGCTAACCAAGTCTCAATCCAGGTGGACAGGAGTCTGTTGAACGTAGTTGGACTTAGCTCACAACTTCATTGCTATTTTCCTCCCACTTCCTCTTATCAGTAGACCAACATGGTCACCAGCAAGATTACATGCCTGCTCATGTATTTCCTTTAAGTTTCAGTCTTGGAAGTTGGTTTGCCCTGAGGGAACTTGATTGCTTGCCTTGATGGCTCCCCAAGTACAGCTTATTTGTTCTTGTAGTAGTCAGTCAGACTGTCATTATTGTTTTTGATGTTTCCTGCTGGTCTTTCTTTCAAGAAGTATCTTCTGTTCCTCTAGATGTCTTTTCAAGTGGAAATTTCCCACTTCAGAAGATTCTGGATGGAGATCAGCATTCCACCTAAGGTCTTACACACTGCAAAGGCTCTGCAGGAAGCCTCTTTCACTGGGTAAGTTCTAGTCTCATTTTGATATTCCATTCAGTTATAGGCTAAAGATGGACTTACAAGCTTTCTGGTTCCTTGTTTTGACTGATGATATTGAGCTTCTCGATTGTCTCTTTCCACAAATGTAGTCAATTTGATCCCTGTGTATTTCATCTGGTGAGGTCCACAGTATAGTCACTGTTTATGTTGTTGAAAGAAGATATTTGCAAAATTCTATCATAAGATCTCCATCATCAATTCTATTATCAAGGTCATATTTCCCGACAAAGGATGCTTCCTCTTTGTTTCCAACATTGGCATTTCAATCATCAGAATTTAACATTGCATCCTGATTGCATGCTTGATCAGTTTCAGACTGTAGAAGTTAGTAGAATTCTTCAGTTTCAATTGGCTTTAGTGATTGGTGCACAAATTTGGATAATAATTACATTAAAATTCCTTCCTTTTAGGTGTATGGGTAGTATTCTATTACAGACTGTACTTTACTTCAAATTAAAGATCAACTTTACTTTTAAGAGGGGGCCATTCCCCAGTCATATTCTGAGTGCCTTCCAACTGGAGAGTCTCGTCTTATGGCACAATATCAAATACATTTTTGTGGCTATTTACAAGGTTTTGTGTCTAATCATTCAAAAATGGTCTGCCTTTCCTTCCTAATCTGTAGTCTGGAAGCTCCACTGAAACCTGTCTACCATGTCTGACCTTGCTGGTATTTAAAATACCAGTAGCATAGCTTCCAGCATCATAGCAACAAACAATCCCCACAGTATGACAAACTGACAGACGAGTGGTTGCAACTTATGTTAGTTATTGTTATTAACTGCCATCTTGTTTATGACATACTTAAGTTAGCCAGAAACTTGGATCATCTTCCTCTTTTTTCACCTCCTCCCACAGCAACATTAGTTGCCCCTGAATAGATTCTGACTCATATCAATTCTCATCCACTATTCTTGGGAAGGAGTCCTGGTGGGCACTGTGGAATAAAATACTGGACCGTAAGAATGGATTGAAACACAAGGTTGGTGGTTCAAACTCACCAGTTGCTCCTTGTAAATCCTATATGGTCACTCCTTGGAAATCCTATTTGAGGTCGCTATGAGTCGGAACTGACTCGAAGGCATTTAACAACAATAACAACAACAATTCTTAATAAGGATGCCTGGTATGGCACTGTAAGATAAGCACTGGATTGCGAACCACAAGGTCGTGGTTCAAAACCACTGGAAACCCTATACAGGGTCACTAGGAGGTGGAATCAACTTGACAGAACTTAACAACAGCAGCAACAATTCTTGATAAGGAATCTTGGTGTCATGCTGTGGGATAAGCACTGGACAGCTAACTGCAAGGTGGGTAGTTCAAACGCACCAGCTTCTCCTTGGAAACCCTGTACAGGGTTGCTATGAGTCAGAACTGACTCGACAGCATTTAACAATTCTTGGTAAGAGGACTTGGTGGCACAATGGTTAAGCACTCAGCTGCTAACATAAAAGGTTAGCAGTTCAAATCAGGGGTTTCACAGGAGAAAAGATCTGGCCATCATCTCCTGTAAAAATTATAGCCTAATGGACGGAATGGTAACTATGGCAATGAGATGATTTATGATGGAATGAATGTAAAACTAATGTTTCCCCCATGTAGACTATCACACAATACACAATAAAACATTAAAAAAAAATTATAGCCTAGAAAACTCTTGGGGGCAGTTTTACTCTGTCACATTGGGTTGCTATGGGTTGCTATGACTCAACAGCACATAACAACAACAGTATTCCATGTTAAAACACAGTAAAGACTCAATATTGCTACTACGTAAGTTCCTCCTAACATGATCTATAGATTCAAAATAACCCCAATTAAAATCCCAGAAAATTATTTTGTAGATAGTAACAAACTAATTCTAAAATTTAGACAGAAAGGCAAAAGAGAAAAACCAAAGCAGTATTCAAGAAAGCAGCCAGTCAGAGGAATAATAGTACCCAACTTTAAGATTTATTATACCTCATACCATAAGGATGCGAAAGCTGGACAGTGAATAAGGAAGATCGTAGAAGAATTGATGCCTTTGAGTTGTGGTGTTGGAGGAGAATACTGAAAGTGCCATGGACTGCCAAAAGAACCAATAGATCTGTTTTGGAAGAAGTGCAGCCAGAGTGCTCCTTGGAGGCCAGGATGGCTAAGCTTCGTCTCTCATACTTTGGACATATTGTCCGGAGGAAACAGTCGCTGGAGAAGGATGTCATGCTGGGTAAGGTGGAGGGTCAGAGAAAAAGAGGAAGACCCCTAACGAGATGGATTGGCTAGGTGGCATCATTGATGGACTCAAGTGTGGCAGCGGTAGTGAGGTTGGCCCAGGATCGGACATTGTTTCGTTCTGCTGTGCATGGGGTTGCTATGAGTTGGTTCCGACTCGATGGCACCTGACAACAACAACAACAATACCATAAGGAGCTCTGGTAGTGTAGTGGTTACAAGACGGGCTGCTAACCTCAAGGTCAGCAGTTCGACACGACCAGCCGTTCCGCAGGAGAAAGATGAGGCTTTCAGCTCCCGTATAGATTTACAGCCTTGGAAACCCTACACAGGGTCGTTGTAAGTTGGAACTGACTCCACAGCACATGACCACCACCATTGCCATACCTCATATCATACACAAAAACAAATTCAGAATAGATTAAGGACCAACAACCATAAATTATTAGAAAAAAAGGTAGGAGCAGCAATGTCAGGTATAGTGTTTTGAAACTGGATATCTAATATAATAACAAAAGCACAGCAAAAGACAAAGTAAATAAAGGGAACCTACTGCGGATTAAAGGAGCTCTGGTAGCATAGTGGTTAAGAGTCGGGCTACTGACTTCAAGGTCAGCAGTTTGAAACTAGCAGCTGTTCCGAGGGAGAAAGATGAGGCTTTCAGTTCCCGTAGAGATTTACAGCCTCAGAAACCCTGTACAAGGTTGCCACGAATTGGAACCAACTCCATGGCACATAACCACCACCACTGCGGATAAATGTGCTGGACAGCAAGGTTGGTTTGAACCACAAGGTCAGCAGTTCAAGCTCACCAGCCACTCCTAGGAAACCCTGTACAGGGTTGCTATGAGTCAGAATCGACTCAACAGCACTTAACAGCAACAACAACAACCTCACAAATGGGACTCCTGGTGTGGTGCTGTAGGATCAGCATTGGACTGTGAACCACAAAGTCAATGGTTCAAACCAACCAGCTGCTCTTAGGAAACCCTATACAGGGTTGCTATGAGTCAGAACTGACTCGACAGCACTTAACAAAAACAACCTCATAAAAATGTAAAACTTTTGTTCATCAAAATACTTTACCAAAAAAAAGTGAAAAGACAAGCTACCAATGGGGAGAGTATCCGATAAAAATCTTATCACATACCTGATAAGAATCTAATAACCGATATACATAAATAAAACTTTAGCAACTACAAAAAGACAGCCCAAATCATAAAAAAGGGCAAAGGACTTGAACAGACATCTCACCAAAGAGTATATTCAAATGGCTACCAGACTCATGAAAAGATGCTCAATGCCGCTAGCAAACAGAGATGCAAATAAAACTGACAATGAGATGCCTTTTCACTCCCACCAGGATGGCTGTCCTGGTGTGGCCCTGCGAGTTAAGGTGCTGGACTGCAAAGTCAGTTTGAACAGCAAGGTTGGTGGTTCAAGCTCACCAGCCACTCCTTAGAAACTCTATACAGGGTCACTATGAGTCAGAACCAACTTGATAACACTTAACAAAAACAACAACAACAGGATAGCTGTAGGATAAGTGCTGGACTGCTAACCACAAAGTCGATGGTTCAAACCCACCAGCCGCTCCTCAGAAATCCTATACAGGATTGCTACGAGTCAGATTCGACTTGATGGCACTTAACAACAACAGGATGGCTAAGGAGTCCTGGTGTGACACTATCGGATAAGCACTGGATTGCTAACATCAAGGTGGGCAACTGAAATCCACCAACTGCTCCTTGGAAACCCTATACAGGGTTGCTATGAGTCAGAACCAACACCACAGCACTTACTACCACCACCAAAGGATGGCTAAAGGAGCCCTGGCGGCACAGTAGGAAAAGCACTGAACTGCAAACCCACCAGCTGCTTCTCAGGAGAAAAATGAGGTATTCTGTTCCCATAAAGATTTATAGTCTTCGAAATCCTATATAGAGTTCGCTATGAGTTGGAATAAACTCAATGGCAGTGAATTTGAATTTTTGAGGATAAGCACTGGACTGCAAGGTCGGCAGTTCGAACCCACCAGTCAGTCACTCCTCAAAATCCCTATACAGGGTTGCTTTGAGTTGAAACCAACTTGACAACACTTAATAACAATGGCAAGATAAAAACAGAACATAACAAATGCTGGCAAGGATGTGGGGGAAATTGGAACCCGTATTTACTGCTGCTTTTGTTGTTGTTGCTAAGTGCCAAGTCGATTCCAACTCACAGCAATCCTGTCTAGGGTTTCTAAGAAGTGGCTGGTGAGTTTGAACTACCAATCTTGTGGCTCAAACCAACCTTGTGATCCAGTGCTTATCCTACAGTACCACACCAAGCTGCTAGTAGGAAAGCAAAATGATATAGCCATTGTAGAAAACATTGTGGTGGTTCCTCAAAAATTAAAAATAGAACTAATACATGACACAGCAATTCTGATCCCAGGTATATACCCACCAAACTTGAAAGGAGAGACTCAGAAGAAGACAAACACACAAATGTCCACTTCAGCACTATTCAAAATAGCCAAAAGGTGGAAACAACTTAAATGCCCATCAACAGATGAACTGATAAACAAAATACAGTGTACAATGGAATACTACTCAGACAGTAGAAAAACGAAGTGTTGACATATGCTGCAATGTGAATAGAGCTTGAAGACATTATGCTGGGTGGAATAAGTCAGTCACAAAAGGGCAAATATTGTATGACCTCACTTATAAAAAAGACAAAAACAGGTAAAAGTATAGAGACCAAAGTTTATTAGTGGTTACCAGAGGCCAGAGGAAGGGAGAAAGAGAGATGGGTTAATGTTGATAGGAAAATCACATTAAGGGAAGGGTTGCACAGCCAATTAATGTAATTGCTGTCAATAAGTACACCTATTAAATGCTAAATTGCTAATGTTGTGTGATAGATATGTTTATAACAATGGAAAAAGAATGGCTTAGGCGAATGGTTTCATGGAACAGCCACTAACTGGCCTAACAACATGTTTAGCAATTCTGTTCTTCCTCCTAGTTCATTATATAGTGCCTGAGGTTTTAAAAGCTTGCAAACAGCCATCCAAGGCATGAAAACTGGTGTCTAGAGCAACAGATGAAGGACAGGAAGAAATAGGAAGAAGTTATGAAATGTATGGCCAATTGCCTCCATGAACAACTGCCACCTTTGCCATGTTACCTGAATTAGATGGTACCCCACTACCATTAATGGACATTTTAATGAAAGACTCTATAAAAGAATCCTGATCAAAAGGGGGAAAACGCAGAGCAGAATCTCAAATTCTCATGGATTCCAGACTTTCTGGAGTCATCGTGGCTGGATAAATGTCTGAAACTACTGCCCTGAGATAATCTTTAAACATTAATCCTTAAACCAAAAACATTCCTTGAAGTCTTCTTAAAACCAAACAACAGAGTAGCTTAACTAGTAAAACAGGCCTGCCCTGAACATTATACTCTCTTCAGAACTATCTCTATGGCATCAGGTTCACAACTGAAACTCTGACGATTAAATAGGAAACTTACAAGGTAGTGAGTTAATATTAATGTGGGAGAAACAACTGAAAAAAGGAAGGTGATAATGGTTGCATAACTTGATGAATGTAATCAGTGTTACTGCAATGTACTTGTAGAAATGGTTGAATCTGTGCATGTTTTACTGTATAGAGTTTCAACAGAAAAAAACCAAACAGACTTAATGTAAAGTCAGTAATTAAGACAATGTGGCATTGGACAAAGAATAGAACAACGGAATAAACAGAATAAAGAGTCCAGAAACAGGCCCATACAAAAACAGTCAACTGATCTTTCAGAAAAGGGCCAAGGTAATCCAATGGAGAAAGAATTTTTTCAACAAATGATGCTGAAACAACTGGACATCCATGTGAAACAAAATTAATCTAGACACAGACCTTTTACAAACATTAACTCAAAATGAATCATATACCTAAATTTAAAATATAAAACTATAAAATTTCTACAACAGAAGAAACTCTAGGTGATCTTGAGTTTGGGGCAAGATTTGAGTGTGAAAGACACTTAGGAAAATGAAAAGACAGATCAAGAAAAAATATTTCCAAAATACACATCTGATAAAGAACTTGTATAAAAAATATGCAAAACAACTCTTAAAACTCAACAATAAGAAAACAAACAACTGAATTAAAAAATGGGCAACAGATCTGAACAGACATTTTGCCAAATAAGATACATAGTTGGTAATCAAGCCTATGAAAACATACTCAATACCATAAATCATTACAGAATTATAAATTAAAGTGATGAGATAACAGAACACACCTATTAAAATGACTAAAATACAAAAATCTTACACCAAATGTTGATGAGGATGTGAAGCAATAGGAACTCTCATGTGTGGTGGTGATACAAAATGGGGTATCCTCTTTGGAAGACAGTTTGGTAGTTTTTTAAAAACTAAACACAGAGTTACTATACCATCAACTATGACTCCCTTGGTATTTACCCAAATGAGTTAAGAACTTATGTTTACACAAAACCTGCATGTTTGTTGTTGTTGTTAAGTGCCGTTGAGTCGATTCCAACTCACAGCAACCCTGTATAGGGTTTTCGAGGAGCAGTTGGTGGGTTTGAACTATCAACCTTGTGGGTCACAATCCACTGCTGATCCTACACAGCTTTATTCATAACTGTCAAAAATTGGAAGCAATCAATAGGTGAAAGGATATATAAACTCTCTTATATCCATAAATGAAATATTACTCAGTTATTTTTTAAAAATTAGCTAAAAAGTTATAAAAAGACATGGAGGAATCTTAACTGCACATTGCCAAGTGAAAGAAACCAATGTAAAACGGTTACATACAGCATTATGGGATTATGGCATTATGGGAAAGGCAAAACTATAGAGACAGTAAAAAGATCAGTGGTTACCAGAAGAACAGAAAGAGGAAGAAATAAATAAGGAGCATAGGGAACTTTAAGGGTGGTGAAATTATTTGGTTTAATTATCATAATGGTAGGTACATTTGTCAAAAGCCACAGAACTGAACAATACAAAAAGTGAATCTTAATGTAAACTATGGACTTTAATTAATAATAATGTATTAATATTGGTTCATCAATTATAACAAATATTCCACATGAATGCAAGATATTAAAAGGAGAAACTGGAGAGTGAGAGGGATTGTGTGTGAGAGGGTATAGCAAAACTTTCTATACTTTCTGCTCAATTTTTCTATAAACTTAAAAGTTCTCTAAGAAAGTCTCTTAATTAAAAATCAAAAATCATTGATTCAATTTCTACTTATTGCTGCTGATAAACATATGCATTGAGTTAAAAATCAACTTGATAGTTCCTAACAACAACAAAGCAGTGCTTATTGGAAGAATAAATTACATGTAAGAACCTGGGCAGGTTTTGGGGAAATGGAAGGTTTAAACAAAAACTGTGATAGCAGTAGGTAAATACTGGCTAATTGTAAATTTGTGGACTCAATGCCTGTAGTCCAACTACAGAAAGATTTTAGAGGTACCAAGAACACCCTGGAATTCAAATCTGAATTAGAACAAGCCCCAGATTGTAATTTGCATTCACTGAAGGCATGTCAGTTTCCAGGTAGGAACAGGTGAAAACTGTTTGAAATTAAAAGAATGATGTGTCTGTGCCTATACATAGCCTAGAAACACTCATGATTGGTTCAAGACAAAGTACATTTTCCTTTTGCAGCAAAACAGTAATGAAAAGTGACCAGTATCTGAGTATTCCACTAGAGACTAAACCAGGCTCTACCATGTGTTAACGCAATGAATTTAAGATCCTCCGTGCCATATGCAGAAAACTCTATCTGACTCCTAGGACTAGGCATTTTCTATGAAACCACACTGATTTTCTTTCCAACTCACTAAGCCCAAAAAAACAAGAAGTTTCTGGTTCAGAGAAGTTAAGTTTTCTCCTTTTTTTCAAAGAGCAAAAACTAACAAAAGGAAGGTGGTTTTACTTTTGTTTTTTAAGGCCATGTAGAATTAAATATTAACACATTGGTTTTCTTTGTTCTAGTGCCTAAGTGGTAGAGTCTAGTAGTTAACATTTTTAAGGACTTGTTTGGTCATGAAGCCTGTCAATATGATGAAAAGAATTCCATGTTACTATGTTGCATATAGAGTCCTGGTATGGCACTGTGGGTTAATGCTCTGGATTACAAAGTTGGTTTGAACCACAAGGTTGGTGGTTCAACCTCACCATCCACTCCTCAGAAATCCTACACAAGGTCGCTAGGGGTCTGAACTGACTCGCAACAACAACAACATATTGCATATGCTAAAATTGTGCTGAATGATTTATTCAGGAAAATAAAAAAGAGTGCAATTTTCTCTCACTTCAACACTACTGCAGAATGCCAAGGTCATGGCCAATAGGAGGAACAATTGGTTTATGAATGATGCATTGGTAGTTACTACCACAGCTGCTTCATTTCACTCAGATGGCGGACTGATATACTCAGTTTTAAAAATCCTTCTTCTCCAATATTTACTGAATACTACAGACATACCAAACAAGATGCCAAATGTTAAAAAAGGCATAGCATCCCTTATTAAAGTATTGCTGCTTAAAATGTTAGCATAAAACTCCAAGAGAACTGTCCCTCTAATCCAAATTAACACCTAACAATAGCTACTTCACAACCCCTTTCTCCTTAAAGAGATAACAAACTCGTAAGTCACCACTTTCCTTCTTGATTCTTCAGCCTTTTATTTTCAAACCATGTTCATCAATTCTCCAAATATCTGAAAACGTTTGCCACTTCTTTCATGAACTATCTCTAAGATTCAGTACTTATAAGACTTTTATGATTCTCTCTACTGCTACATCTCTTCAGCTTATATATAAATTCAATTGGTACCACAACTGATGTTATTCCTAATTATTATCTTGCTAATGTTCTTAGAATGTAAGTCTCCTGAGGACAGGGGAATTTTCAGAAAGCTGCAAAAGAGTTTAGAGATTGTGCTGTCCATTTTAACAATGAAGAAACTGAGGCCTAGAGAGGTTTAACATGTCCAAGAAAGCTGAGTTAAAAGAGCAAAACTGGCCCACCTATACGGTAGTGGCTAGAGGAGGGCCTGAAAGAGGGGTCACCCCACTCCCTGCTGGAGGCTTCTATGTGCACACACAGAGATGGAGTAGCACAGGAGTTGACAAAAGCCGCATCTCTGCTCCAAAGCGGTGGTTTTTGTCTATGTGTCTATATTACTTCTGCTTTTGGTCCTTTTGATCACATATCTTTCCTGGAGGTGGGAGCTTTTCCTCCCTACATCACTTAAGAAGAGACAGGAATTGTGGCCATTTAGCCAAGCTATAAGTATACATCATAATACTCCACCACTAAGACAAGACCTAACAACACCTGCTAAGCATTACAGATGATAAGGGAAGCCTATCTGCTGATCATATTAATAATAATAATAATCATCATGATAAATAAGAAACAACAAATCTTATCGAAACATGTCCAAAAACAGAAGAGAACAGCTGATGCAAATGAGCTGGAGACAGACAAAGGCTTTATAGAGGAGGAGGATCAGGCTCTGGATATGTCTGAGAGGGAATTCAGAAGAATGATATGGAAGCAAATTCAAATACTCTGAAAAGGAGTCAAAGAAAATAAGGAAAAAGCAAGGAAAGTAATTCAGGAACAATCAAATAGCACTGACAGGCATTGGAAACAATTCAAAACCTGCAAAAAGATGTCTAGGTGATGAATAATAAGATATCAGAAATGGACAATAGGCTGAAAAGAGAAAGGAGCAGACTAGAAGAGATGGAAGCCAGAAATAGTGAACTGGAAGACAAATCTCTGAATACTGTCAAGATAGAAGAGCAAGCAGATAAAAGGATAAAACAATCTGAATAGAGTCTAAGATTCATGCTGGATAACATGAAGAGGAATAATGTAAGAATTACTGGCATTGCGGAACAAGAAGAATCAGACAAGTCCACAGAGGAGATAGTTGAAGAGCTTCTGGAAGAAAATTTCCCTAACATCTTGAAAGATGAGAAGATAAACATTCAAGAAGCCCAGCGTACTCCAGGAAGGATAGACCCCAAAAGAAAGTCTCCAAGACATATAATAATCAAGCTCTCAAAGACAAAATCAAAGACAAGGAAAGAATACTAAAAGCGGCCAAGGAGAAAAGAAATATAACTTATAAATGCAAGCAAATTAGATTAAGCTCTGACTATTCAGAGCAAACCATGCAGGCAAGAAGGCAATGGGGAGACATATACAAAGCCCTGCAAGAAAAAAAACTGTCAACCAGCAAAACTATCAATCAAGTATGATGGTGCAATCAAAACATTCCAGGATAAACAGAATCTTAGAGATTTTATCAAAACCAACTCAGAACTTCAAAACATCCTAAAGGGCGTTCTGTGGGCTGAGAACCAACAAGAACAGACAACAAACACAGATTGACAAGTATGGCAACACCACCTGGAATACAGCCAACGAACAGCAGAGTCCAGAATAGAACGAGACTACAACAACAAACTCAAAGGAGCAGAGAGATCAACTGAAGACCAAAAATATATCAATGTCAAAGCAGGGAAAAATGCAGCAACAGAAGCCCAGGTGGTGGGGATGCCAGGTAAATTACAGGTTACAATGGAGTATCCAAAATACAGAGAAAAGTTAGAAGACTACAAGGTAAGCCCAGAGAAAGTTAACATTCCACAACATATCATAAAAACGAATTCCCAAGTAGAACAAGCGAACATAGAAACTAAGAAGAAACTGACAAGAAACAACTCAAAGGACAAAAAGCCAACACAAGAATGAAAGCAGAACCAAAGAACAAACAGCACCACCAAAAACGTAAAATAATGACAGCAATCAATTCATGCTTATCGATAATTACATTGAATGTCAATGGATTGAATGAACCAGTGAAGATACAAAAAGTGGCAGAATGGATAAGAAAACAAGATCCATCAATATGCTGCCTGTAAGAGACACACCTTATACACAAAGACAAAAACAGACTAAAAGTTAAAGGATGGAAAAAAATTTACCAAGCAAACTGCAACAATACACAAGCAGGAGTCGCGATACTAATCTCCGACAAAGTAAATTTTAAGATGAGAACCAGCATAAGAGACAAAGAAGGACACTATCTCATGATCAAAGTGTCAATCGAGCAAGACGACATAACTATGATAAACATATACGCCCCAACAAAAGAGCACCAAGATACATGAAGCAAACCTTAATGGAATTGAAGAAAGAAATAGATAAATCCACAATTATAGTGGGATATTTCAACACAGCACTCTCAAAAAGGGATAGAACAACCAGAAAGAAACTCGACAATGTTACAGAGGAACTTAACAACACAATCAACCAAATTGACCTCATAGATGTATACAGAGCACTCTATCCAAGAACGGCACAATACACATTCTTCTCCAGTGTGCACGGAACATTTTCCAGATTTGACCATGTGTTAGGTCACAAAGCAAGCCTCCATAAATTCACAACCATCAGAATTCTACAGAGCATCTTCTCAGACCACAATGCTATAAAACTAGAAATCAACAATAAGAAGGCCAAAGCAATAAAGTCGAATACATGGAAACTGAACAACACCCTGCTGAAAAGCGACTGGGTGAAAGAAGAAATTAAACATGAATTCACAAAGTTCCTGGAAACAAACGAGAAAGAAAACACAACATATTCTTGGGACACAGCAAAAGCAGCCCTGAGAGGACAATTTATTGCGATAAATGCACACATCCAAAAAGAGGAAAGAGCCAAAAATCAACACATTAACACAGCAGCTTCAACAGCTAGAAACAGACCAGCAGAGAGAACCTACAGTCACCAAAAGAAGAGAAATAATAAAGATAAGAACAAAAATAAATGAGATGGAAAACCAAAAAACTATGGAAAGCATCAACAAGTCAAGAAGCTGGTTATTTGAAAGGATTAATAAAAGTAACAAACCATTGGCAAAACTAACTAAAGATAAGAGGGAGAGGACAAAAATTAATCACATTAGAAACCACACAGGGGAAGTCACAACAGAACCAAACGAAATCAAAAAGATAATAACAGAATACTACAAAGAGCTGTACTCCAACAAATTCAAAAATTTGGATGAGATGGATACATTTCTAGAAAAATATGACCTACCTAAAATTACTCGGACTGAAGTAGAAAATTTGAACAAACTCATAACAAAAGAAGAAATTGACCAGGTCATCAAAAAACTCCCGACCAACAAAAGCCCAGGCCCAGATAGCTTCACGGCTGAGTTCTACCAATCATTCAGAGAAGAACAGTCACCAATTCTGCTCAAATTATTCCAGAATATAGAAAACGATGGAAAACTCCCTATTACTTTCTATGAAGCAAGCAAGCATAAACTTCATACCAAAATCAAGGAAGGACATCACTAAAAAAAAATTATAGATCAATATCCCTAATGAACATAGACGCAAAAATCCTCAACAAAATCCTAGGCAACAGAATCCAACAGCACATCAAAAAAATACATCATGACCAAGTGGGTTTCATAAAAGGATGCAAGGATGGTTCAACAACAGGAAAACAATCAGCATAATCCATCATATAAATAAGAAAAAGGAAAAGAACCACATGATCATATCGATTGATGCAGAAAAGGCATTTGACAAAACCCAACACCCATTCCTGATAAAAACACTCAACAAAGTAGGAATTGAAGGGAAATTCCTCAACATAATCAAGAGCATATATATAAAACCAAGAGCCTATATCACACTCAATGGAGAGAAACTGAAAGCCTTCCCTCTGCGAACAGGAACCAGACAAGGATGCCCTTTAACACCGCTCCTATTCAATATTGTGCTGGAAGTTTTAGCCAGAGCTATACGGCATGATAAAGAAATTAAAGGCATCCAAATTGGCAAAGAGGAAGTAAAACTCTCCTTA
This sequence comes from Chrysochloris asiatica, assembly GCF_000296735.1. NCBI lineage: Eukaryota > Metazoa > Chordata > Mammalia > Afrosoricida > Chrysochloridae > Chrysochloris > Chrysochloris asiatica. The sequence goes on from NW_006408757.1 coordinate 994,222, forward strand.
TTTGCAGACGATATGATCCTATACATAGAAAACCCCAAAGACTCAGT
>NW_006408757.1:1000968-1002291 GCF_000296735.1 Chrysochloris asiatica
TTCCTCTACTTGGTATTTACCCACAAGAAATACGAGCCACAACATGAGAAGATATATGCACACCAATGTTCATAGCAGCACTATTTACAATAGCAAAGAGATGGAGACAAAGTGCCCATCAACTGAAGAATGGATAAACAAACTGTGGTACATACACACAATGGAGTATTATGCTACCTTGAAGAATAACAAAGAAGCTACAAACCACCAGTTAACATGAATGAACCTTGAGGGCATTATGTTGAGTAAAATTAGTCAGTCACAAAAAGAGAAATACTGCTTAGGACCACTACTGTAAATGACTAAGAAAAAGAACCCATACTACAGGGGGTTGGGGGAATTCTTTACTGATTGCTGAAATGTTGGAGGCGGGGTAAGGGGAGGGATGGAAAGGTAGAGAACAGGGCAGGGAATAGACACAGGATAGTTAGGGTGCTGGGGAGGGGGGCAATACACAAAAAGGGAGAGGGGAATGGAAGAATAAAGCAGAGGGGAGAACAAGTAGGCAGGTTCGCATGGGCTAAGTGGGACAGAGGTAAATAATAATGTATGCACAACCTTGGAACAACAGGGCTCTGGGGTACACGGATTGAGACATGGTTGGAATAGGGAAAAAGGGTGAAATAATGTTAAGATGCTTAGCTGTCTACTGAATCTTGGTATTCCTTGCATTACATTATAAAATAGACACTGGAAGGGGAGAGAAAGGAAAAGCCAGAAATAGAAATAGAAAGCTTATAAATCCGTTTTCTGCCTATAACTGATTGGAATACCTAAAATGAGGATACAATGTGCCCAGTGAAGGAGGCTGCCTGCAGAGCCTCTGAATTTCATAAGACTATAGGAAGAATCCTAAACAGCATCCAGAATCTTCAGAGGTAGGAAATTCCGCCCCTGAGAGAATAGGCAGACCAGCCTGGAGTGGCTAGAACAGAAGATACCTCTTGAAAGAAAGACTGACAGGAAAAACACAAAAAAACAGAGGCAGACCGACCAATTACTACAAGAACAAGCAAATTGCCTGCCCAGGAGATATCAAGGCAAGGGGTCGGGTCCCCTCAGCGTAAACCCCCTTCCAAGACTAAGACACAATGGGAATACACACTCTGATGGGTGACCACGTTCACCACCAACAAGGGGAAATGAGGGAAAAACAGCTATGAGGCTGCGAGCTAAGCCCTACAATGGTCAATAGACTCCTGTGAACCCAGGTGGAGACCTGGATGGTCAGCAGTGTGGCAAGACCTGGGGACTCTTGGGCCCAGAGTCAGTGACATAGCCATGGAGGACTGGAGTGGAGGGTGAAGTGTCCAGTGGATAAGA
>NW_006408757.1:1002561-1013702 GCF_000296735.1 Chrysochloris asiatica
GGGCTACAAAGGCAAGAAGTGACTGGCTTACAAGCTTTCAAGAGGGAACCTAGATCCAGAGGGCACAGAAGAAGGTAGATTCTCCACTGAGTAGTATCCAATCTGTCTAGGCGGGACTGATTAAAGGAAATGCGAATAGGTCTCTTGTGATACAAGGGTGAATAATTATTACCAGGACTGATTGTGAAGGCTGTAAATGTAAAAGTAGACATTTTGTGGCAAAGAGGGGAGTGATTAACTTTGCAGGCTAGGAGCGGAGGTCCCTGGAACCATGAAGGGAGAAGAGCGGAGAGCAGAACCCTACCCAGAAAGGCAGCGATCCCCAAGATGTAGGCAGAGATGATGATGTGGAGAAATGGAGCAGCTGGGGACTCAGGATCCAGGGAGGAAGAGGGGCTGTGTACTGATGACCAAGGGGAGGGGGGTGCGGGGAAGCAGGCTTATAGGATGTACCCTTTCGTTGATTGGTGATGCATGGAGGGGATTGTAACCATGGCAATGAAACAATATACGATTGGATGAATGTAAAACTGATGTTCTCCCATGTAAACTGTCACATAATTCACAATAAAACTTTAAAAAAAAGAACAAAACTAAGGCTTAGAACCCAGGTATCTTGACTTGACTTTGCAGTATCCTTTTTACTATGCTACCTCATCTTTTACTTTCATTTGTATCTCTTCTGAATGCCTTGTAAAGTGCTACATATACATACAAATCTCTCAATCAATGTCAACAAAAGAAGCATAAGTTTGCATAACTGAAAAATTGACTTTAGTCAGAAATCAGAAAGGTAATTTTCTTACTTTTTTGCATGATGCCACCCTCCAGACCAGTTAATTGCTACTTTGCACTTTCCATCAATCAGACATTGGGCAGCTGTAATTGTAGCCCCTCCTACAGCTGCTGCATAGTCAAATATCCCTTCAGTGGCTGGGCAGTCATAACCTTAGGGCAAAAATCAGAAAACTTTGTTTAAAAGTTTGTTAAAGAGAAAGAGGAGGAATAGACTGATATGTGGCAACTTACCAAAAAGTTACTTTGCTAACATCAGTTACAAATGAGATACAAACATGTCACAATATTGGAAAAAGGATTTTTAAAATAGAAGAGGCTGAAAGGAAAAACCTTAAAGATTAGCCACAATCAACAGATGGAGAAATGGAGGCATGAGAGGAGATTGTCTATGGTTACACAGAGCCAGGTCTGGAACCCAAGTCTCTTGACTCCCAGCCCAGTGGTTTGTTTCTACTAAACCATGGTATTGGCCATTTATAGTTTTTAAAATGTAGCTGCTTAATGAGGGATGGTGGTTGCTGGTGGTTGTGTGTCACCGAATCAGTCCTGACTCATAGTGACCCTGTATATGTTTTCCAAGGATGTATATCTTTACAGAAGCAGAAACCCTCATCTTTCTCCCACGGAGCCACTGGTAGATTCAAACTCCTGACCTTGCGGTTAACAGTCCAGCTCAGAATCCACTCCTCTACCAGTTAATGAGGAGTCCTGTGTGGTACCATAGGATAAGCACTCAAATTCAAGGTTGATTTGAACCACAAAGTCAGTCGTTCAAACTATACAGGATCCTATACAGGATTGCCGCTATGAGTCACAACGAACCTGATGGCACAGAACAACAACTACCAGTTAATGAAGGATGAGACAGAAAATACAGCCAGAATAGAAGCCTGTATTCAAGTTAACAGATATGGTCATAGACTAGACAAAGTAGTGTATATACAACCAGAACAGATATGGTGTGGTGCTGTAGGATAAAGCACTGGACAGCAAGGTCGGTTTGAACCACAAGGTGGCGGTTCAAATTCACTAGCCACTCCTTGGAAATCCTATATAGGGTCGTTAAGAGTAGGAAATGACTGGATGGCACCTAACAACAACAACATTAGGGCCTAAACCCATCTGTTCCATCATTCAAGTTTGCTCAATTCAAATGGTTTGCGTGATAAATGAGTTACGTGACTAAGCAAAGAGATTGCAATTAATGGTTAACACATTATTTAATTAAAAATTTATTAAAAACCAGTTGCAATATACAAATAGAAGTTATCTATCTCACGTCATTGCCTGGTTACAACTTTACCTAGCCCATATTCTATAGAGTCTGGATGATCATCATCTCCTTCCTGGCTGACCTTCTGGAGATGTTGCAGATAGGCATCAGTATGGAAGGTGGCCATCTCTTCCATGGAGGCCACTTTGGGTTTAATAATCCTAACAATAACAGTGAGAGAACAAAGAGAAGTAAGTGAGTCAGACCCAGAGTATGCCAGAGCTATGTATGAATCAGCATTCTGAACAGAAAATACAACTTCCCGCTTCTGATTTCAGTAGGCTAAAGTAGGACACACATTCTGTTCCTCTAGATATTCTGTTCTCCCGCTGCACCATATATTCTTATTTGCTCATATCTTGGTAATGATTCCATCATTAAGGGGGTAGATTTTCCCTTTGAGTTAACAGTTAGGTAAAAACAAATGAAAAATTATATGTAAGATAAATACACAATCAGATATCAGACAAACACTATTATTCTGTGAGTTACAGCTTTCATAACCAAGCAGTAGGCAGGGGTATTTTCATTTGAATTGGTTCCTAATTGGGGTGTTATAATCCTTTTAGATAATTTTTAGTTTGAAGTCAGAAAACTGGGTTCCTGTCCTGACGCTATACTTAACTAGCTCTACAGCCTCAAATAAGTTATCTGACCATTCTGCAGCATCTGTAAAATGGGAATACCTTATAGGACATATGTGGAGATTAAAACATAACATACGAAAATGCTTTGTGGATTACTATCATTATTATTTGTACTAAAGGATAAAAATTAGGCAACCCAAAATATAAAAGGTCCTTTACTTGGTCCCTCTCATCTGCTTCTGAAGAAAGGAAAGACAGGGCTGAAAGACTGGAACCAGACTTCACTCCGAACCTCTTAACCTCACAAGAAGCAATAATAGGAGTAAGAGAATTAATCAAACAAGATTTATAACTTCTTTCCTATAGCTGCTTGTTCCACATTTCTCTTCCTGACCCCACCACTGTCATTACTATTCTCCAGCCCTTGCCACTTAAAAGTGTGATCTGTGGACGAGCAGCATCAGCATCACCTGGGAGACTGCTAGACCTAGAGAACCTCAGTCTCACCTCAGACCTACTGAATTGGAATTTGTATTTTCACAAGATGATTTTTTAGCAAGATAAAGGTAATTCAACAAGTTGGAGAGAAGAACTGACCTAAGCCATTGGGAGGTGGTAGTGGATTTTTATGTTTGCTGTATGGGAGCACTACCATTTGTTTATCGTGAATTAATATGACTATACAGGCTACTTGTGACATAGTATATTATGTACTAGACTGTTAACAACAGGGTCAGAAGTTGAAATCCACCAGTCGCTCCATAAAAGAAAAACGAGGCTTTCTGCTTAAAGATTTACAGCCTCAGAAACCCTATACAGGGTCATTATATGTTATAACTGACCCAACATCACATAACAACAAGCAACTATTAAGGAGCCTTGGTGGTGCAGTGGTTACAGCACTTAGGTGATAATCAAAAGGTCAGCAGTTCAAGCCTACCGGCTGCTCCACAAGAGAAAGATAAGGCAGTTCTACTCTGTCTTACATGGGTCCACTGGAAAGCAGTGGGTAGTGTTGTTGTATACAGACTACTACTATCACCAAGAAGGCCAGAAGAAATATAGTTCAACCTCAAAAGTTAAGCAAGCATATAGCCAAGATCCAAAGATTAATACTTCTTCAAGAAAACATGCCTATATTATCAGAGGTGAAAGTCTGCCCATTAAAATAAAAATTTTAGTTTCTTGGACCATGTTCCTAGTCCTAATAGAACTTTTCCACTTACTTAACAAATATTTACTGAATATCTCCACACTTAACAGCAAGGAAATTGGACAGCTTTGCTTTGCTTTCTTGTTTTCTGTAATTATTTTTGAAATGTTAACTAACTTTAATGGGTGGCATGTAATTTTCATGTTTGCCAAATATGAGGGAAAACAATGGCTGAAAGACTGTCCTAAAAAAGGTATTCATTTAATTACTTTACTAGAAATAAGATTAAAATCTGAAAGCCTATGGAACAAATGTTTACCTGTTTTGCCAGAAAATTTCATAAGTAATCCTGCAAGTAACTGAGTTATAATATTTGCTGTAACAATGACATCAAATATAGAAATGATAGCACACAGAAAGTTGTTTTTGTTTTGTTTTAAAAAGAAGCATTTATCTCTCTGTTCATTTCTGGCCTGGTGTCAGGAGTTGGATGCTTTGACTTTGACCTATTTCTGGGGCTCCATCATGAAAAGTTTGGTTGGGGCTCCATCATGAAAAGTCTTATTGAGCCCGCACTTCTATGTCTGGAGATAAAAGAAAATAGCCTCAGTTGTAGCTTAGAAATAATAATAATTTTCTAAAAACAAAACAATAACAAACACAGAACACCACTTTGCTCCCAGTTAAACACCTTTTTTCCCTGACAGGTTTCCTACTCCAAATCTCCACAATGTCCTATCATATCCCTAGGATATTTCCCTTCTCAGCAATAAAGTCCTATTTCTAAGGGATCTTAACTGCTTTACGTACATTTTTCAAGTTTTCTTAATTCCTCAACCGCTTTCATGGAGTCACAGGCAGATTACAATAACTTAGAGAAAAAGTAAAACACCATTCTTTCACTGTCAAAAAGGATAAGTCTATGAATACTTAACTTCACAACTGTGTTCAGTAAAATAAATAAAGCTTACCTCATTTGCTTATGCAGTGCGTATGCTTCAATCAGAGAATGTACCATACTGGCCTAAAAATATATATCAGCAAGAAAAAACAAAACAGGTATAGGCTGTGCTTAGTGTCTCTTAAAAGTTTAATTCAGCAAATCATTGATCTCATCCTCTTGAACCAAAGGAACTAACTTTGTTTTAGCTCTCCTTTCTTCTGTTTAGGTAACAAATATGCACACGTTATACAATATAAAAAAAGCAACCGAGTCTTAATTAAGTGGTGAAACACTTTTCTCCTGAAGCTTCTTTCCCACGATTTCAAAGATTCCCTCGTAGATGATATTTCCACTTCCACCTGTCGCTGATGAACGCTGAGTTCTCTCATAAACTGTAAAATAACACTTCCTCTATCACCTGATAACAGCTATCCTGAATATATCTGAAGATACCCCCAGCCCAAGTATCCTCTTGGCTTCCTAATGTCATCCTGTCCACCTCCACTCCTGCCATTCCCCTACCCCGAAAAGCCCAGTCTTTCTTCCGGACCTCTCTTACCCGTTTGGGGACTTTGACCATGGAGTCACACATGTTAACATACTCGGGACTATAGATGTAAACCGGGGGTAGTGACTGCCCTCGGTCCGCCGGTTCCTCCAATTCCTCCATCTTCCACTTCCAACCGATCCCGGCTAGCCCGTCCGGATCCAGCCCTTTTCGGACTCCGTTCAGACTCAAGTTCCTGCTCCCGTGATCGGCCTCAGGTGTTCTCTGCTCAACATTCCCTCCTATTCTTGAGATCGCCGGAAACCCTGTCTCTGCTCCCCATCTAATTAAGCAAATGGATGGAGTTTCCCAGGCCTAAACCTTCCATTTAGTGGCCACAGTTCAAAAAGAGAGGTTGTAAAATATATTAAAAAACAAAAACAAGTAACTGCCAATTAGGATCGCAATTTATGGCATAAATCAGTAAGGTCAAAACTAACCACGCTTGTTGCCCTACGGAGCCATTTGAGATGAAGTCAGACCGACTCCAGAGCATGCTGGGAGCTGTAGTTTTCAGGAGTTTGCGCAACGGAAGAGTCGGGACTAATCGTGAAAATAACCGCCAATTTCAATTTGAGAGCTAAAAAAACTCAGCTTCAACTCTATAAATTCCATGAAAATACACCAATTTCAATATGAAACAATGTAGCTGTATTGAGAGCCCACTACCACCTAAATACATAATCAGCTGCATCTTCCAATAGCGGCTATTTTAGGGGGGAGGTGGGGCGGTGTGAGGAGCTAATTAACGAATAAAAAGTAGCTTTAGTAGCGCAGTGGAGTCCTGGTGTGGCGCTGTGGGTTAATGCGCTAGACTGCAAAGTCGGTTTGAACTGCAAGGTCGGTGGTTCAAGCTCACCAGCTCCTCGAAAACCCTAAACAGATTTTCTATGGGTCGCAGCCAACTCAATGGCACACAACAACAGTAGCGCAGTGGTTTAGTGTTCTGCTGCTACCCAAAGGTCTATTGTTTGAACCCATCACCTTCCATAAAGATTGTTGTATGCTATAGAGTCCGTTCTGACTCATAGCGACACTGTGTAGGGTTTCCAAGAGTGACTGGTGGGTTTGAACTGTCAACCTTACGGTTACAAGTCCAATGGTTATCTTACAGCGCCTTGGAAACCCTTTGGGGCAGTTCTACTCAGTTCAATAGAATCGTTATGAGTGTGGTTTGTTGATTTTTTTTTTTTTTTTTTTTTGTTTAATTAATGATACAAAAGATGTAAAAGTTTACACAGATAATACTTGAATTCACTTTAGTTAATTAACTTTAACTGACCTAACATCCCTTTCAGACAATCCAGTGTACTTACCTTTTTTAAACTCTAACTTATGTCCTACACTTTAAACATTTACTGAACATTCATGCACTAAGTATTGTGCTAGGTAGGCATTGTGGATGTACAAGTGTGGGTCAAAAAATTATCCGCACTCCAGTTATATTACAACACCCATCCACATCCATTGTTGTTGTTGTCAGGTGCCATCGAGTCGGAACCGACTCATAGCGACTCCATGCACAGCAGAACGAAACAATGCTCGATCCTGGGCCAACCTCACCAACGCTGCCACCCCCGAGTCCATCAATGATGCCACCTGGCCGATCCATCTCGTTGGAGGTCTTCCTCTTTTTCTCTGACCCTCCACCCTACCCAGCATGACATCCTTCTCCAACGATTGTTTCCTCCGGACTACATGTCCAAAGTAGGAGAGACGAAGCTTAGCCATCCTGGCCTCCAAGGAGCACTCTGGCTGCACTTCTTCCAAAACAGATCTATTGGTTCTTTTGGCAGTCCATGGCACCCTCAGTATTCTCCTCCAACACCACAACTCAAAGGCATCAATTCTTCTACGATCCTCTTTATTCACTGTCCAGCTTTCGCATCCATATGAGGCTATTGAAAACACAATGGCCTGGGTCAGGCGCACCCTAGTCCTCAAGCTGACATCTCTGCTCTTCAATACTTTAAAAAGTTCCTGTGCAGCAGATTTGCCCAGTGCAATACGTCGTCTGATCTCTTGACTGCTACTTCCGCGAGTGTTGATAGTTGATCCAAGAAGAATGAAGTCCTTGACAACTTCAATCCTTTCTCCATTGATAAGAATGTTGTTTATTGGTCCAGTGGTGAGGATTTTTGTTTTCTTGACATTGAGATGCAATCCATATCGAAGGCTGTGCTCTTTAATCTTCATAAGTAAATATTTCAAGTCCTCTTCACTTTCAGCGATCAAGGTTGTATCATCTGCATATCGCAGGTTGTTAATGAGTCTTCCTCCAATCCTGATGCCACGTTTTTCTTCATAGAACCCAGCTTCTCGTATTATTTGCTCAGCATACAGGTTGAACAAGTATGGTGAAAGAATACAACCCTGTCTCACACCTTTCCCAATTTTAAAACTTTCAGTGTTCCCATGTTCTGTTCGAACAACTGCTTCTTGGTCTAGGTACAGATTTCCATGGCTGATGACAATATTGAGTGTACATGTGAAATGATTCTGTCAAATAGACAAGTGACAGTGGATTATGTGGCAAATTATTTGCAAATCAGCCATGGCTCTGCCTATGGAATAATTCACAGCAGACTTGGGTTTTCAAAAGCTTGTGTAAGATGCGTTTCAAAACATTGTCATAGAAGAGCATAAACAGAAGCGTTTGGACATCTGCAAACAAAAGTTGGATGAAATTCGAAGGAAGGTAAAAAACAAAATCTTTTTAAAAAGTGTTACTCATGGCAAGACATGCATTCATCACTACGTGCCTGAGAGTAAGTGGCAGAGTACGGAATGTAAACAACCTCAATTCCCGACAAAGAAAAAGTTTGAAAGTCAACCATCAGCTGGAAAATTGATGATTACAGTTTTCTAGGATTCTCTGGTGTACTGGAACACTATCAGGGAAAAGGTTCAACAATCAACAAATGCTCACTAAAGAGCTGAAGCCTAAATTTCAGATTTAAAAGGCAGAGCATTGCTATCCAAGGGCATTGTGATCTTGCACAACAATGTACGACCTCACTGCTCTGCTCACATTGATGACATTCTGTAAAAACTTCATTCTGAGGTGTTAAAGTATCCTCCCTATAGTCCTGATCTTACTCCATTGAACTTTCACCTCTTCGGTCCCCTGAAAGCAGCCCTTCGAGTATGAAGATTCACCTTTGATGAAGAAGTGAAGACAGCAGTGCATTTGCAGCTCAGCATAAAGCATTTCTTTCTTTCTTTTTTTTTTTTTTATTGTGAATTATGTGATAGTTTACATGGGAGAACATTAGTTTTACATTCATCCTATCGTATATTGTTTCATTGCCATGGTTACAATACCCTCCATGCATCATCAACCAACCACAGGGTATACCCTGCAAGCCTGCCCCCTGTCATCAGCACACAACCCTTCTCTCTCTCTGGGTCTAGAATCCCCAGCCACTCCATCTCTCCATGTCATCTGCCTCCATCTCTGGCATCACTGTTTCTCCCTTGATGGTCCCAGTGACCTCTGCTCCTAGACTGAAAAGTCAACCACTCCCCTCCTTTTGCTACAAAACATCTACCTTTACATTTCCAACCCTCATAGTCAATCCTGACAACAATTATTCACTATTGTATGACAAGAGACCTATCCACATCTCTTTTCATCAGCCCCACCCAGATAGATTGGGTACTACTCAGTGGAGATCTACCTTCCTCTGTGACCTCTGGATCTAGGTTCCGTCTTGAAAACTTGTAAGCCAGTCACTTCTTGCCTTTATAGACCCTCCTCCCCCCATTTTGGGTAGCCAATGTCCAAGTTGCCCATCCCTGTCTACACTATGTATGGAGGGGGTGGGAATGATCCTTGCTGTAAAGATTTGTTCCCTCTTTTGAGGTACTGCATCCATAGGTGTAGGTCAAGCTCATCAAATTGTTTCAGATTACTCTTTTTTGTTTCCTCTTCTTTCTTCTTCTAGGAGAGCTCTGATCATCCAGTCATTGAATCCAGATCAACTAGGTATTATTTACAAGTATGGGTGTTCTTATGCATATGCCCTCTCTTCTCATCAGCTGGACGCTTCACTCTCCACACTAGTCCTCTGTGGATATGTCACTGACTCTGGGCTCAGGAGTCCCAGGTCTTGCCACACTGCTGGCCAACCAGGTCTCCACCCTGATTCACAAGAGTCTATTGAACATTGTAAGGTTTAGCTCACAGCTTCATTGTTGTTTTTCCCTCACTTGCCTTTATCCTTGACTAACATGGTCACCAATCAGAGTGCATATCTGCTCGTGTATTCCCATTGAGTTTTAGTCATGGAAGGAGGTTTGCCCTGAGGGGACCCGACCACTTGCCTTGATGTCTCCTGGGCATTCAACTTGCTTGTTCTTATAGTAATCATTTGGACTGCCATTATTGTTTTGCATTTTTCCTGTTGGTCTTTCTTTCAAGAAGTATCTTCTGTTCTTCCAGCCACTGCAGGCTAGTCTGCTTGTCTTTTCCAGTGGAAATTTCCCACCTCAGAAGATTCTGGATGGGGTTCAGGATTCCAGCTATGGTCTTATGTAATGCTGAGGCTCCGCAGGAAGCCTCCTTACTGGGCATGTTGTAGCCCCATTTTAGGTATTCCAATCACTTATAGGCAGAAGACAAAGACTTAACAAGCTTTCTATGGTGATATTCCTGGCTATTCTTTTCTTTCCCCTCAAGTGTCTATTTTATAATGGTATGCCAGGGAAAACAAGATTCAAAAGACAGCCAAACATCATAACATTATTTCCCTTCTTTTGCCCATTCCAGCCATTTCTCAATCTCTGTATCCCAGAACCCTGTTATTCCAAGTATATGCATACATCATTATTTACCTCTGTCCCACTTAGCCCATGCAAAACTACCGACTTGTTTTCCCTTCCACCTTGTTACCTTGTTCTTCCATTCCCGTCCTCATTCTTGTGAATTGCCCCCCACCCCCAGCAGCCAAACTATCCTGTGTCTATTGCCTATCCTGTGCTCCACCTTCCCCTCCCTCCCTTCACACCACCTCCTACATCCCCTTTAGTATGGGTTATTTTTCTTAGTCTTTTATAGCAGTGGTCCTATACAGTATTTCTCCTTTTGTGATTGACTAATTTCCCTCAACATAATGTCCTCAAGTTTCATCATTGTTATGCAGTGGGTTGCAGCTTCCTTGTTATTCTTCAAGGTAGCATAATATTACATTATGTGTATGTATGACAGTTTATCCATTCTTCAGTTGATGGATACTTAGGCTGTCTCCATCTTTTTGCTATTCTAAATAGTTCTGCTATGAACATTGGTGTGCATATGTCTACTTGTGCTATGGCTTGTATTTCTTGTGGGTAAGTACCAAGTAGATGAATTGCTGGATCACAAAGTATTTCTCAAGGTTTCAGATAAGCTTCCAGACAAAGACAGACTAGGAAGAAGGAGTGACAAACTACTTCCAAATATTTAGTAGGAAAATGAGACCCTCAGGTTGAAAGACACTCAAAACGCTACTGGGGAAGAGCTGCCTCTTCAAAGTAGAGTTGACTGTGATGACACAAATGGAATAAAGCCCGCGGGAGAAAAGTCTGTTTGACCTTCATTTGCTGATGGGGCACAACTCAAAATGATGAGAAACAGTTGTAAACATCCATTGAAAATCGGAACATGGAATGTATAAGTATGAATCTGGGAAAATTGGAAGTTGTAAAAAATGGAATGGAATGTATGAACACCAATATCTTAGGCATTAGTGAGCTGAAATGGACTGGTATTGGCCATTTTGAATCTGATGACCACATGGCTTACTATGCCGGAAATGACAAATTGAAGAGGAATGGTGTTGCATTCATTGTCAAAAAGA
>NW_006408757.1:1014811-1017185 GCF_000296735.1 Chrysochloris asiatica
TAGAAGAAGAATTGATGCCTTTGAGTTATGGTGTTGGAGGAGAATATTGAAAGTGCCATGGGCTGCCAAAAGAACCAACAGATCCATGTTGGAAGAAGTGTAGCCAGAGTGCTCCTTGAAAGTCAAGATGGCCAAAATTCGTCTCTCATCTTCGGATATATTGTCAGGAGGGACCAGTCACTGGAGATGGAATATCAAGTTTGTCAGAGAAAAAGAGAAATACCCCCAATGAGATGGATTGGCCAAGTAGCAGCATCGATGGACTCAAGCGTGGCAACAATAGTAAGGTTAGCCCAGGATCCGGCAGTGTTTTGTTCTGCTGTGCATAAGGTCACTATGAGTCGGTTCTGACTCAATGGCAGCTAACATAAACAACAACAACAAAGGCACTTCTATTTCCAGAGACACTGAACCATTTTGCAATCCCACCAGCAATGCAGGAGCGTTCCAGTCTCTCCACATCCTTGCCAGCATTTATTGTCCTCTACTTTTTTGATTTTTGCTGTTATTGCTGATATAAACAGTGATATGATATCTCATTGTTGTTTTGATTTGCATCTCTCTAATGGCTAGGGATCGTGAACATTTCTTCATATGTTTGTTGGCTGCCCTGATCTCCTTAGTGAAATGTCTGTTCATGTCCGTGCCCATTTTTTAATTGGGTTATTTGTCTTTTTCTTGTGTAGGTGTTGTAATTTCCTGTGTATTTTAGAAATGAGTCCCTTTTCTGATGTGTCGTTGCAAAGATTTTTCCCATTCTGTGGGTTCTCTTTTGGTGAAGTGTTTTGATGCACATAAGTTTTTAATTTTTAGTATGTCCCAATCTTCTATATTGTCTACTTTTGTTTGTGTACTTTTCAAAATGTTTGGTAATCTGTGTATTCCTTGAATTAGTGTCCTCATATTTCTCCGTATTTTTTTTATTGATGGCCTTCATAATTTTGGGAGTCACATTGAGGTCGTTAATCCATGCTGAGTTGGTTTTTGTATTAAGGCGTGAGATAAAGGTCTTGTTTCAATCTTTTGCATATCGCTTTCCAGTTTGCCAGCACAACCAGTTGAAGAGAAAATCTCCTTTCCATGCAATATATTTAGGTACTTAGTCAAAAATCAGTTGGCTGTATGTGGATGGGTTAATTTCTCGATTCTTGATTCTGTTCCATTGATCAATGTATCTTTAACTGTACCAGGCTGTTTTGACCACTGTAGCCGTGTAATAAATTTTGATGTCGGGGAGTGAGAGGTTTCCAACTTTATTCCTCTTCTTACGCAGTGCATTGTTTATCCTGGGTCTCTTTTCTTTCCATGTAAAATTAGTAATAGTGTTTTCCATCTCTTTGAAGAATGTTGTTGGAATCTGGATTGGGATTGCATTATATGTGTAAATTGCTTTGGGCATAATTGACATTTTCATAATGTTAAGTGTTCCTATCCAGGAGCATGGTTCATTATTCCATTTTTGTAGGTCTCTTTTGGTTTCTTGTAGTAGTGTTTTATAGTTTTCTTTGATAGGTCCTTTGTTTCTCTGGTTACATATATTCCTAGATATTTCATCATTATAGTGGCTATTGTAAATAGGATTGCTTTCCTAATGTCCTTTTCAGTGCTATCGTTTTTGGTATAGAGGAATCCAACTTACTTTTGTATGTTGATCTTATATTCTGCCACTTTGCTAAATCTTCCAATGAGGACTAGTAGGTTTTTAATGAGTCTTTGGGGTTTTCTACATATAGGATCCTATCATCTGCAAATAGAGTTTTACTTCCTCTTTGCCAATTTGGATGCCTTTAATTTCCCTGTCTTGTCATATAGCTCTTGCGAAGTCTTCCAGTATAATATTGTATAGGAGTGGTAACAATGGATATCCTTGTCTGGTTCCTGTTCACAGAGGGAAGGCTTTCAGTTTCTCTCCATTGAGAGTAATGTAGGCTATTGGTTTTGTGTATATGCTCTTAATGATGTTGAGGAGTTTCCCTTCAATTCTTACTTTGTTGAGTATTTTTATCAGAAATGAATGTTGGATTTTGTCAAATGCCTTTGCTGTATCAATCGATATGATCATGTGGTTCTTTTCTTTCTCTTATTTATATGGTGGATTACATTGATGGTTTTTCTAATGTTGCATCCCTGATATGAATCCCACTTGTTCATGATGTATTATTTTTTGATGTGCTGCTGGATTCTGTTGGCTAGGATTTTGTGGATAATTTTTGCATCTATTTCCATGAGGGATATTGGTCTATAATTTTCTTTCTTAGTGACATCCTTCCCTGGTTTGGGTATGAGGGTTATGCTTGCTTCATAAAATGTATTAGGAAGTTTTCCATCCTCCTCTATATTCTGGAATAATTTGAGTAGAATTGGTGACAGCTCT
>NW_006408757.1:1018565-1021195 GCF_000296735.1 Chrysochloris asiatica
AGTCTTCGGCCCACAGTCCCTCTCCCTCTCTGGATCCAAAGTCCCCAACTGCTTCATCACTCCATGTCATCGTCTCTGTCTCCATCTCAGGCATCTCTGGTTCTCTGTATCCTTTGATTTTTAATCTGTTTTTGTCTCTGTGTGTGAGATGTGTCTCTTGTTTTCTTATCCATTCTGCCTCTCTCCGTCTCTTAACAGGCACATTTAATCTGTTTACATTCAGTGTAATTATCGATTGGTATGGATAAATTACTGCCATTATGTTTGTTTTTTTTGTGGTGTAGCTACTTTCTTTGTTCTGTGTGTCTTCCTTTGTTGAGTTCATGCTTTTTGTGTTCTTTCTTGTGAGTTTCCTCATAGTTCTAATGTTTCCATGTTCTTCTTGGATTTTTATTTTCTTGGTATGTTGTAAAGTGTTAATTTTCTTTGAAGTTGGTTTGTAGTCCATTATCATTTCCTTCTATTTAGTGCAGACTATTTTATCCTGTAATCTACCTGAACTCACTATCTGTTCCTACGTGTTTACCTTCTTTTACATTGTACTTGTTTTGATCATAGACTGACCTCCCAGATTCTCTGAGTTTGTTCTTATAGATTTTTTCTGTTCTCAACTCTTTCTTCTGTCAATTTAGTTCTGTGAGGTGCTGCCACATATGTCAATCTCTGGTTGTCTGTTCCTGTTGGTTCTCAGTCCACAGAACTCCCTTTAGTATGTTTTGTAGCACAGAGTTGGCTTTGGAAAAATCCCTTAGCTTCTGTTTATTCTTGAATGTTTTGATTACATTGTCTTATTTGATTGATAGCTTTGCTGGATAAAGGATTCTTGGTGGACAGTTTTTTTTTCCTTTCAATATTTTATATATATCTCCCCATTGCATTCTTGCTTGCAAGGTTTCTGCTGAGAGATTAGAGCTTAATCTGACTTGCTTTAATTGTATGTGACACTTCTATTTTCCCTAGCTGCTTTCAGGAGTGTCTCCTTATCTTTGATTTTGGAGAGCTTGATTATGATATGTCTTGGTGATTTTCTTTTGGGGTCTATCCTTTCTGGGTTTTGTTGAGCTTCTTGAATGTTTATCTGTTCACTTTTCAGGATGTTAGAGAAATTTTCTTCTAGCAGTTCTTCAACTATTTCCTCTGCAGACTTGTGTGATTCTTCTTGTTCTGAAATGTTGATAATTCTTAAGTTCTTCCTCTTCATGTTATCCAACATGAATCTTAGGCCATCTTCAGATATTTTTATCCTTTTTTTCTGTTTGCTATTCTATGTTAGTAGTATTGAGATATTTGTCTTACATCTCACTGGTTCTGCCTTCCATCTCTTCTTTTCTATTCCTTTGCCCTTTCAGAGTATTGTCTATTTCTGATAATCTATTATTGATCATTTGGACCTCTTTCTGTAGGTTTTGAATTGTTTCCAATGTTGTATCTATCTTATTTGATTTTTCCTTGAGCACTTTCCTGACTTCTTCCTTATTTTTCTCAACTCCATTGTAAAGTGTTTTGAAACATATTATAATCATTTTTCTGAATTCCTTCTCACGCATTACCAAGGCCTGCCGTCCTCCCAGAATGGAGTCCAGGTCTACCTCTAGGTCATTTGTCTCAGACATTTTATCTTGTTTCTGGACATGTGCTGATATGGTCATCTGCTTTTGCTTCTTGCACATGTATAGTGTTTATATGTGGCCTTAATACTTAATTGAGTTTGTGTTTTGGTATTTTTTATGCTTTCTGATTGCTTCCAGGAAGATGTGATCAGGATGTAGTCTTCCCTTTTCACTCTTCTTATTGCTTAAGTCAGCGTGACTTTCACAGTTGTTGTCTGCCTCCCTAGTATATGGCATCTGGTATTGGTTCTTGCCTGGTTTTTGGTGTTTTATTTAGTGTGATGGTAGCTTGACTATATGGTAGCAGATGCTGTCTCTTCTTGGGCAATAGTGGGAGAGAAAGTGTCCCCCAAGGTAGAAGGGAGAGCATAAAACAGCAAAACAGCTCTAGTATTAAAAAGAAAAAACAAAACAAAACAAAAAACTAGACTGAATAGTCTATAATTACAGAAAAGGGAGAGGAGGGCAAGAAGAAAAGAAAAAAAAAAAATCTGTGGCTCTGATAGCCTAGTGGTGACGAATCGGGCTGTGAACCACAAGGTCAACAGTATAAAACCACCAGCCATCCTGCGGGAGAGAAATGAGGTGTTCTGCTCCCGCAAAGATCCACAGCTTCAAAAACACCATACAGGATCACTATGAGTCGGAAGTGACTCCACGGCACACAGCTAGCCACCAGTATGAATATGACTTTAATGTCCTCTCTTTAGCTTTTTGCCTTCAAAGCTGCCTGAGAGATTTCAAGGTGCCACTGTTGTTTGTTATGCTGTACCTCAGGATTTAATTTAATTTTCAGCCTGATTTGTTTTTAAACACTCTTTCCTTCTCTATACCCCTGTCCTGTCCTTTCCCATATTTAAAAAAAACCAACAGTTCAGGGCCAGTTCTTGGGCCGAGTGTATCTGTGTGCATGCATGGCAGAAGAACTAACTGGTGGTAAGTGTGACGGATGTCCACTTGCTCAGGCACCCCCTCTAGTCACCAGAATGGAGGTGAGAAAATAGTGGGAGACCAATGAAC
>NW_006408757.1:1021295-1022390 GCF_000296735.1 Chrysochloris asiatica
CATAAAACAGCCAAACAGCACCAGACAAAAAAACAAAAAACAAAAAAAAACAAAAAAAATCATCAACAAAACAAAACTAGACTGAATACTGCAGTTCATAATCGCAGAAAAGGGAAAGGAGGGAGAGAAGAAAAATATATATAATAATGATAATTAATAATAATAATAAAACAAATCTGTACCCTAATATGAGTATGACTTTACGGTCCTCTCTTCAGCTTCTTGCTTTCAAAGCTGCCTGAGAGATTTCAAGATGCTACTGTTGGTTGTGATGCTATACCTCAGGGTTTACTTTAATTTTCAGCCTGTTTTGTGTTTGAACTCTCTTTCCCTCTCTAAAACCCTTTCCTGACCTTTCCGCTATTTAAAAAAAAAAAAATGTCCAGAGCCTGCTCTTAGGCTGAGTATCTGTGTGCCTATGAATGGCAAAAGAACCTATCAAAGGTGAGGATGGGAGTGTCCACTCATTCATGCACCCCCATCATGAATACCAGAATGGAGGTTCACAAAGAGTGGGGGGTCCAATGACCAGATACCGAAAAAAAAAAAAGAAAATCAGAACAAAGCAAAACCGACAAAGCATATTGTCCACCCTTGTTCCGAGGTTCTGCTGCATTTTTCCATAGTATATCTGCTCCCCCGCTTGGTCTTGCTGTTTGGTCTTGCCCAAGTTGTCGGCTCTGGTCCAATGAGCCCGGCAGATTCAAAAGTACACGATTTCTTACTTTTGCTGCAAGTTCTACTAGCTGTAAGCCTTCGAACCTTTTAAATATTCCTATCTCTGTGGGTCTGAGTTTTTGGAGCTCTTTTGTGGAAACTGTTTTGTCTGGTGTTCTGTGGTATTCCTGACGGCGAACTTCACTGCACCTCCACCCTAGCCACTATCAAGTCCCACCTCTGAAAGCTCTCTGTTCTAACCATTTTTTAAAGTGGTGTATTAAAATCACCCACTATTATTGTAGATTCATCTATTTCTTTCTTCAACTCTATTAGAGTTTGCTTTATATATTTTGGAGCTCTATCATTGGGAGCACAGATATTTATTATGGTTATGTCATCTTATTCAATTGTCCCTTTTATCATGACAAAATGCCC
>NW_006408757.1:1024523-1025606 GCF_000296735.1 Chrysochloris asiatica
TATTGTCCACCTTTGCTCCAAGGTTCCCATGGCATTTTTCTATGGTGTTTCTGTTCCCCCGCTTGGTCTTGTCATTTGGTCTCACCAAAGATGTTGGCTCCAGGCCTCTGAGCCTGGCAGATTCAAAAGTATGCGATTTGTTACTTCAGTTTCAAGTTCCACTAGCTAAAATCCTTCAAACATTTAAAATATTCCTAGCTATGTGGTTCTGAGTTTTGCAGCTCAGCCCTGGATCTGCTTTGCCTGGTATTCTGTGGTATGGTTGATGGATAACTTCACTTCACCTCCACCCTTGCCATCATCAAGCCCCGCCCCCACTTTTTATAATGGTTTAACTCATGTAATCCATATAGGAGCTAATACTTAAGAAATAGGCATAATTTGACCTTGTGATTTAAACAGTTTAAGTGAGTTGAGTTAAACAAATGCTGAGTTCCTACTATTGTAGCACAGAGATGGAAAATCTGCTTATAGTCAAGTTTTTAAATATTTTGTATTATTATCAGAGGCTTGTAAAAATGTAGAGTGCTTTAAATAGGACATTGCCAGTTAAAATACTGTAAACAGAAGACACAATTTTTAAAAGAAATAGAGTTGTAAACCACCATGATCTCCAGGGATTTTCATATTTATTTTACATTTTTAATTATAGTTCTATTATGTGACAGTGAAAATTAAAGGTGGTTGATGAGAATGAAGTAACAAATAGTTCAGATATTAGAGACTCATTTGAAAATTTTAAATCAGAAAGACAATCCTGTTGGCAATGTATGCAATGAAAGTGAGGAAGCCCTTTTCTACAATTATTGAATTAGACTTTTAGAGAAATAGTGAAGGCCTTCACTATTTGATTGACTATTAAGAATTTCAAGAAAAGAAGTAAATATCTGGAGAACATTTCTCAAATTACAATGTACATTATAATACCTGTGGAATTCTTTTGAAACACTCATTTATTTCCCCAGTCTCTTATGCCTGATTGATTGGATCCAAAGGGTGCTATAGGTCCTTATATTTCTATAACTGTTTTGTTTTGTTTTGTTTTTTATTGTGAATTGAGTGATAATTTACATGGGAGAACAT
>NW_006408757.1:1027036-1028651 GCF_000296735.1 Chrysochloris asiatica
AAAAAAAAAAAAAAGACATAAATGCTAATTTAGGTAGTAAAAGGAGTATAAAATGACCATGTATTACATGTAATAGATAAGGTTGGGAAAGAAGGTCAGACTATAAAAATGAAGTTATAAGCAAAGGAAAGTGTCATGTTTACATAGAAAATTCTATGATAATGTCTTGGTTTCTTATTTAGTCTAACTGGTATTTTGTATTTCTATTAAATGTGAGGGAATATAGAAGTGACAAAGATGAATAGAAAATTTCAAATGGTAGCTTGAGATGAAAGAATCAAATATTATAACTAAATGTGCAAAGACCTGAAGTTAGAACAAAAGGGAAGCACATGCTCAAGATTCCTCAAGCTGAGGGAAGTGAAAAAAACAAAAAACAGTCAATCCTCAACTTTCAATATTGAAGAATTCTATGGGCAAAGTATTGAATCATGCAGAAAACACCAAAAGAAGATGGAATAAATACACAGAGTCACTGTATCAAAAGAAATGCTCAATGTTCAACAATTTCAGGAGATAACATATGATCAAGAACCAACGAAACTGAAGGAAGAAGTCCAAGGTGCATTGAAAGTATTGGCAAAGAACAAGGCACTGGAAATTAATGGATCACAAATTGAAATATTTCAACAAATTGATGCAGTACTGGAGATGTAGATGACTGGAGGCACTCAGTCATCTATGCCAAGAAATTTGTAGGACAACTATATGGCCAAATGATTGGACAAAATCCATATTTGTGCCCATTCCAAAGACAGTTGACCTATGGAATGCTGAAATCATTGGACAATATCATTAATATGGCATGCAGGTAAAATTTTGCTAAAGATAATACAAAAATGGCTGCAATGATGCACTGGCAAAGAACTTTCAGTTTCTGGCTAGATTCAGAAGAGGATGTAGAATGAGGGATATTATTGACATCAGATGGAGTTTGGCTGAAAGCAGAGAATACCAGAAAAATGCTTTCATGTGCTTTACTGATAGCACAAAGGATTTCAATTGTGTGTTTCATGACAAGCTACAGACAACTTGTGAAGAATGAGTATTACGGAACATTTAATTGTGCTTATACGAAATCTGTACATAGACCAAAAAGCAGTTGTTCAAACAGACTGAGGGAACACCAAATGGTTTAAAATTAGGAAAGATGTGCACCAGGTTTGTATTATTTCACCATATTATTCAATATATGTGAAGAACAAATAATCAGAAAAGCTGGATTATATGAAGGAAATTGTAGTCTCAGGATTTGGAGCATGATTCATTAACAACCTACAATATGCAGATGATAAAACCTTGCTGTTGAAAGTGAAGAGGGCTTAAAATTCTTACTGATGAAGATCAAAATCCACAGCCTTTGGTATGGGTCACCTAAATGTAAACAAAAATCCTCACCACTGGACCAATAGATAACATCCATATAAAAGGAGAAAAGATTGAAGTTGTCAAAGACTTTCATTTTGCTCAGATCAACCATCAACACTCATGGAAGCAGATGTCAAGAGATAAAATGATGTTTCTCATTCGGCAAATCTGCTGCACAAGGCCTCTTTGAAGTGTTCCAGAACAAAGATATCAGTTTGAGGATGAAGGTGTGCTTGAATCAAGAAAT
>NW_006408757.1:1032974-1034201 GCF_000296735.1 Chrysochloris asiatica
GTTAGGAAAATTTTCTTCCAGAAGCTCTTCAACTATGTCCTCTTTGGACTCGTGCGATTGTTCCTGTTCTGGAATGCCAATAATTCTTATGTTATTCCTCTTCATGTTATCCAACATGAATCTTAGGCCTTGTTCAGGCTTTTTTTATCCTTTTTTGTGTTTGTTCTTCTATTTTACTCGTGTTGAGAGATTTATCTTCTGGCTCACTAGTTTTGGCTTCTATCTCTTAAATTCTATGCCTTTACCCTTTCAGTGTATTGTCCATTTCTGATATTCTATTGTTAATCGTTTGGTCCTCTTTCTGTAGGTTTTGAATAGTTTCCAATGTTGTATTTATCTTATTTGATTATTCCTGTAGCACTTTCCTAACTTCTTCCTTATTTTTCTCAATTTCATTGTATAGTGTTTTGATACATTTTATCATCATTTTTCTGAATTCCTTCTCCGGAATTTCCAAAGCCTGCCTTTCTTCCAGTATGGAGTGTAGTTCTACTTCCAGCTCATTTGCCTCTGTCACTTTATCTCATTTCTGGACATGTGCAGATATGGTTATCTGCTTCTGTTTTTTGGGCATATTCAGGGGTTATCTGTGGCCTTAATACTTAGATGGTTATGTATTATGGGGTTTTTTAATGCTTTCTGATGGCCTCCAGGTAGATGTGATCAGGAAATGGGCTTCACTTTTCACTCTTCTTCTTGAGAAATTTCAAGATGCCACTGTTGGTCGTTTTGACATAACTTAGGATTTAATTTTCGGCCTATTTCCTTTTTTGTCTGCCTGTCCTGCTCCATAATCCCTGTTCAAGCCTTTTTTCTAGTTTTAAACAGTTCAGGGCCAGCTGTGGCCGTTTGGTTTTAATTGGAAACTGTCTCTTTAAATTTCAAGGAGATCTGTGAGCATGCATAGTAGAACCCTCTGAGGGTGGGGCCAGGGTGTCCACTAGCTCAGGCACTCCTAGAATCACCAGAATGGCGGTGCTCAGACAGCAAGGGACCAATGAACAGATACCAAAAGAAAAGAATGCCCACACCTTTATCTCCGCGGTTCTGCCAGGTGTTTGTGGCTGTTTGGATCCCAACCCCGCTTGGTCTCACCCAAGATGGCGGCTCCTGGAGCAGCTGAGAGTTCCAAACTAGAAAGCAATGGATTTCTTGCTTCTGCCACAAATTCTCCCAGCTGTAAGCCTTCCAACCTTCTAAATATTCCTTTATATGTGGTTCAGAGTT
>NW_006408757.1:1035074-1035799 GCF_000296735.1 Chrysochloris asiatica
TATTTGATTGATAGCTTTTCTGGATAAAGTATTCTTGATTGGCAATTTTCTTTTTCAGGGTTTTATATATGTCTCCTCATTGTCTTCTTGCTTGCATGGTTTCTGCTGAGTGATCAGAGCATAATCTGACTTGCTTTCCTTTGTATGTAACACTTCTGTTTTCTCTATCTGCTTTCAGGAGTGTCTCCTTATCTTTGATTTTGGAGAGCTTGATTATGATATGTCTCGGTGATTTTCTTTTAGGGTCTATCCTTCCTGGGACTCCTTGAGCTTCCTGAATTTTTATCTTTTCACTTTTCAGGATGTTAAAGAAATTTTCTTCTAGCAATTCTTCAACTATATAACTATTTCCTCTGTGGACTTGTGTGATTTTCTTGTTCCAGAGTGTTGATAACTCTTAAGTTATTTCTCTTTATGTTGTCCAATATGAATCTTAGACCTTCTTTGGATTTTTTTTTTTTGAAGTTTTATTTTGAATTATATGATAGTTTACATGGGAGAACATTAGTTTTACAATCATTCTATCGTAGATCGTTTCATTGCCATGGTTACAATCCCCTCCATGCATCATCAACCAACCAAATGGTATACCTGAAAGCCTGTCCCCTACACTCCCTTCACTCCCCCAGTCGTCAGCACACAGTCGCTCTCCCTTTCTGGATCTAAAGTCCCCAGCTGCTCCATCGCTCCACGTCATTGTCTTTGCCTCCATCTCAGGCATCACT
>NW_006408757.1:1036219-1054054 GCF_000296735.1 Chrysochloris asiatica
CTGCATCCATAGGTATAGGTCAAGTTCATCAAATTGTATCAGATTACTCTTTTTTTCCTCTTCTTTCCTCTTCTGGTTGAGTGTAGGGGGCAGGCTTTCAGGTATATCCTTTGGTTGGTTGATGATGTATGGAGAGGATTGTAACCATGGCAATGAAACAATATACGATAGAATGATTGTAAAACTAATGTTCTCCCATGTAAACTATCATATAATTCATAATAAAACATTAAAAAAAAAGAAAGTCATGCATCTTAACATCATTCCCCCCTTTTCCCCATTCCAACCATGTCTCAATCTCTGTATCCCAGAGCTCTGTAGTTCCAAAGTTGTGCATACATCATTCTTTACCTCTGTCCCACTTAGTCCATTCCAACCTGCCTAATTGTTCTCCCATCTGCTTTGTTCTTCCATTCCCCTCTCCCTTCTCATATATTGCCCCCCTCCCCAGCACCCAAACTTTCCTGTGTCTAATCCCTGCCCTGTGCTCCACCCTCCCCTCGCACCCCTCATCCACCCCCAACTTCCCAGCAATCAACAAAGAATTCCCCCCACCCCCCTTTAGTATGGGTTCTTTTACTTAGTCTTTTACAGTAGTGGTCCTATGCAGTATTTCTCTTTTTGTGACTGAGTAATTTCACTCAACATAACATCCTCAAGCTTCATCCATGTTAAGTGGTGGCTTGCAGCTTCCTTGTTATTCTTCAAGGTAGCATAATATTCCATTGTTTGTATGTACCACAGTTTGTTTATCCATTCTTCAGTTGATCGGAATTTTGGCTGTCTCCATCTTTTTGCTATTGTAAATAGTGCTGCTATGAACATTGGTGTGCATATATCTTCTCGTGTTGTGGCTCATTTTTCTTGTGGGTAAATACCAAGTAGAGGAATTGCTGGATCATAAGGTATTTCTATTTTCAACCTTCTGAGGAGGTGCCATATTGCTTTCTAGAGAGGTTGGTCCATTTTGCAGTCCCACCAGCAATGCAGGAGTGTCCCAGTCTCTCCACATCCCAACCAGCATTTATTGTCCTCTACATTTTCTAACTTTGCTGTTATTGTTGGTGTGATATGATAACTCATTGTTGTTTTGATTTGCATCTCTCTAATCTTCAGATTTTTTTAATCCTTTTTTTCTGTTTGCTCTTCTATATTAGCAGTATTGAGAGATTTGTCTTCCAGCTCAGGGGTTCTGCCTTTCATCTATTCTATTCCTTTGCCCTTTCAAAGTATTATCTATTTCTGATATTCTATTATTGATCATTTGGACCTTTTTAATTTAGGTTTTGAATTGTTTCCAATGTTGTATCTATCTTATTTGATTGTTCTTCTAGCACTTTCCTGACTTCTTCCTTATTTTTCTTCAACTCCATTGTTTTGAAACATATTAAAATCATTTTTCTGAATTCCTTCTCAGGCATTTCCAAGGCCTGCCCACCTTCCAGAATGGAGTTCAGGTCTACCTCTAGGTCATTTGTCTCAGACATTTTATCTTGTTTCTGGACATGTGCTGATATGATCATCTGCTTTTGCTTCTTGCATATGTTTCGTGTTTATCTGTGGCCTTAACACTTAATTGAGTATTTGTTTTGGTATTTTTTATGCTTTCTGATTGCTTCCAGGTACATGTGATCAGGATATTGGCTTCCCTTTTTACTCTCCTTATTGCTTAAGTCAGAGTGACTTTCACAGGTGTTGTCTGCCTCTCTGTTATATGGCAGTTGGTATTATTTCTTGCCTGGTTTTTGGTGTTTCATTTAGTGTGATTGTAGCTTGACTATATGGCAGCAGTTGCTGACTCTTCTTTGGTAATATAAGTTGAGAATGTGTCCCCCAAGGTAGAAGGGGGAGTATAAAACAGCAAAACAGAACCAGGAAAAAATATCCAGACAACAACAAAGCAAAACTAGACTGAATACTGCAGTCTACAACCACAGAAAATGTAGAGGAGGGAGATAAGAAAAAAAAAATATGTAGCCTAATGAGTATGACTTTATTATCTTCTCTTCAGCTTCTTACTTTCAAAGCTGCCTGAGGGATTTCAAGATGCCACTGTTGGTTGTTATGCTTACCTCAGGCTTTAATTTAATTTTTGGCCTGTTTTGTTTTTAAACGCTCTTTTGCTCTCTACACCCCTGTCCTGGCCTTTTCCGTATTAAAAAAAAAAATAAACTAAAACGTTCAGGGCCTGCTCTTGAGCTGATTATCTGTGTGCATGCATGGCAGAAGAACCCACCAGTGGTGAGGGTGGGGTGTCTACTTGCTCAGGCCCCCCCCTCTAGTTATCAGAATGGAGTTGCATAAACAGTGGGGGTGCCAATGACCAGATAGCAAAAAAAAAAAAAGAAAAACATATCAGAACAAAGTAAAATCTTTTCTACAAGGTTCCCGTGGCATTTTTCTGTGGTGTTTTTCTCCCCTGCTTGGTCTTGCCATTTGGTCTTGCCCAAGATGTCAGCTCCAGCCCTCTGAGCCTGACAAATTCAAAAGTACATGATTTCTTACTTCTGCTACAAGTTCCACTAGCCATAAGCCTTCAAACTTTTTAAATATTCCTAGCTATGTGGTTCCGAAAGGAGCTATGGTAGTGTAGTGGTTATGAATCGGGCTGCAAACTGCAAGGTCAGCAATTCAAAACTACCAGCTGCTCCGCAGGAAAAAGATGAGGCTTTCTGATCCCATAAAGATTTATAGCCTAGGAACCCCGTTCAGGGTCGCTATGGGTCAAAACTGACTCGACAGCACCTAACAACAAATGTGATTCTGAGTTTTGTAGCTCTTCCGTGGATCTGCTTTGCCTGGTATTCTGTGGTATGGCTGATGGCGAACTTCACTGCACCTCCACCCTAGGTGCTATCAAGCCTCACCTCACCCCCCCATCCTTTTACTTTTAATCTATTTTTGTCTTTGTATGTAAGATGTGTCTCTTGCTGACAGCTTATTGAAAGATCTTGTATTCTTATCCATTCTGCTACCCTCTGTCTCTTCACTGGTGAATTTAATCCGTTGGCATTCAGTGTAATTATCAATGTTGTTGTTGTTAAGTGCCGCCAAGTTGATTCCAACCCATAACATCCCTGTATAGGGTTTCCAAGGAGCAGCTGGTGAGCTTGAACCACTGACCTTGCAGTTCAAATGACTTTGCAGCCCGATGCATTAGCCCACAGTGCCACACCAGAATTAATTGTTGTCATTATATATTGTTTTGTGTGTGGTACTGCTGTTTTCTTTGTTCTGCATGCTTTCCTGTGTTGAGTTCATGTTTCTGGACTCTTTCTTGCCAGTTTCTTCATAGTTTTAATGTTTCCATGTTCTTCTTAGATTTTCATTTTCTTCATATGTTGTGAAGTATAATTTTCTTTGAGGTCACCCTATATTCTGTTAACTGTTTCCTCCATATAAAACAGTTTATTTTATTTTGCACTCTACCTGACCTCCCCATTACCTGGATCTCTGTTCCTATATATTTCCTTTCTTTCCCATTATAATTGTTTTGATCATAGACTGACCTCCCTGATTCCCAGAATTCATTCTTATAGTTCTGTTCCATTCTGGACTCACTCCATCAGTTGATTGTGTTCTGGGTAGTGCTGTCACATATGTCAATCTCTGTTCTTGTTGTTTCAAGCCAGAGGAATCTACTAAAATTGACTTGTCCTTATGTTGGTGGTGTGCTGTGGAGTCGGTTCTGACTCATAGCAACCCCAAACAGGGTTTCTGATGCTGTAAAAAAAATTTTTTTAAAGCTTTTTTTAAATGAATTGAGTGATACTTTACATGGGAGAACATTGGTTTTGCACTCATCCTATCATATTTTGTTTTGTTGCAGTGATTACAAATCCCTCCATGTATCATTTAACAGTAATTGCTTCTATTCCTTTTTTTTTTTTTTTTTGATGTACACAAAAACACTTAGGAATATAAAATAATTTAAACAACAAAATGGCACATACTGCAAGCCAGCCTCCTGCCTGCCAGCACATAGCCTTTCTCTTTCCATGCATCCACAATCCTCAGCTGCTCTATCTCTCCATGCCATCACCTCTGCCTCCATCGATAGTATCGCCGCTTCTCTGGTTAGGGTCCCATGTTCCACTCATGCTTTTCTCTCTTGATGGTCTTAGGGTCCTCTGTTCCTGGAATGTAAGATTAACTACTTGTAAGCCAGTCAGTTCATGCCTTTATCACCCCCTCATTTTAGGTAGTCAATGTCTAAGTTGCCTGTCCCTATCAACCTTGTATACTGAGGTGATAGGCTTCATCCTTGTTGTGAAGACTCCTTCCTTCCCGGTTGGTATTTTGAGCTACTACATTCATAAATATAGGTCAAGTTCATCATACTGTAGCAATTTACATTTGCTTCCCTTATGAAATTTCTTTATCTTCCTCTAGTCAAGCTCTGGTCATCAAGCTATCGAAGCTAGGTCAAATGGGTACTGTCTGCAAGTTTGGGCATTCTTGTGCATCTCCCCCCACTTCATATTACCTGGGCCCTTCACTCTAAGCTCTAGCTCTCAAAGTCCATGAACTTAGGAGTTCCCAAGTCTCCCCAAACTTGGACAAAGCAGCCCTTCCTCGTCTCCCTCATTTCAAGGTGGACAGGAGTCTATGGAATGTGGCCGAACTCAGCTCATATCTTCATTACTGACTTTCAAGCCTGTTAATTTTTATGGGAGCAGAAGGCCTCATCTTTCTCCCACAGAGCAATTGGTAGATTCAAACTTCTGACCTTGTGTTTAGCAGCCCTGCTGGTACTGCTAACCACTGTGCTACTGGTAACCACTCCTTATGGGGTAAAAAGGGAGGAGGAGGAAGAGCAAGGCTCAAGGGGAAAAACAACAACAACTGCTTAATCTTGTTATAGTAGGAATTGGATAGGGAGGCGGGCAGGGTAGGCATAGGCAAGGGGGTCCCTCCCTACTCTGATTTAATCATCTGAGAAGCAAAGTCTGCTGATAATGGGCAGGTGTCTTGAGTTTCTAAAGAGGGGGAGTCGGAGCCACTGTAGCTGCTGCAGGAGCTGCTCAGGTAAACTTCTTGGTCTGAGAGACAATCCTGAGGGCTGGGAGGAGAGTCAAACATGTGAAGGGACTCAGACAAGGGTCAGAGGAGGAAGGTGGTCAGGGAGCAAACCCATGGGCCCCATGCTAAGGGCAAAGAGCTTCTGGTTCTAGCCCAGTTCCTGGCTGGAGAGGGTGAAGGTATTATTGGTTAGCCCCATGCTAGGGGCAAAGTGTTCCTGGCTCTAGCCCAGTTCCTGGTTGGAGAGGGTGAAGTGATTATTGGTGCTGTCAGGCAGGGTGGGTGAGCCCAGGAGGTCATCAGCGCTCAAGATAGGGTGTGGGGTGATGGACATGGAGATTTCCAGCAGCTCCATGGAAGAGAAGTTCTAGGCCCAGGCCAAGGTGCTGCATTCCTCAGCATTGTAGGTTAAGTGGCAGTGGGGTCCAGAGGGGCAAAAGCCCATGTGTAGAAGATGCGGCACAGTTCCATCTTGTACTTGGAGTGGCATGTCTGGCTGCTGAGCTCCTGGATGCAGTACATAAACTGGCACTTATCTCAGTATTCTCGGAAACCCTGTACAGGGTCGCTATGGGTCGGAACTGACACGATGGCACTTAACAACAACAACAACATTCTCCTCAAAGGGGCAGCACAGCTCCGTCTTATAGGAGCTAGAGTTGACCTGGCTGTTCCCTGGTTGCTTTTGAGTGGGTAGCTGCTGCTCGTGCCCCTTCGAGAAAGAACAGTCATGGAATTGGCTGTCACCTGAGCTGAGGGCTGGGTTTGGCTCACCCTTGAAGCTGCCAGTGGAACTTAGAGCTGGGCAGGGGGATTGAGTGACTCTAAGGGAAGCCCCCACCAGCAGGGGTGTCCACAGCCATCCTGTCCAGAAGGCAGTCCCCAGCACAGGGAATACTGTAGTTGAGCATCTTGTGATCCTTGCATTAAACTTCACTCAAGTAGAAGATGGTAGCAGACATGAGGGTGACTGTTCATCCTGGGAACGTGGACCCAGCAGGGCCAGGATCTGATGTGTCGTGAAGGTCCTGGTGCAAGGAAGGCTCAGCCTCTGGCTCTCCACTCTGGAGTCTCACACGCCTGCCTGCTCCTGGCACCAGCACACAGCCTTTCTCTTTCCATGAATCTAGAGTCCTCAGATGCTCTATCTCTCCATGTCATCATCTTTGCCTCCATCTCTGGTGTCGATGCTTCTCTGCATAGGGTCTCATATTCCACTCATGCTCTTCTCCCTTGATGGTCTTAGGGTTCTTTGTTCCTAGAATGTAAGATTAACTACTCATCTTTTTGTGTTATAAAACTTCTACCTTTACAGTTACGACACTCGCAATTAGTCATGATAACAATTACTCACTACTGAATCATAAGAATCTTATTCCCATCTCTTTTCACCAGACCCGTCTAGACAAGATGAAAACTATTCAGTGGGGATTCTACCTTCCTCACACACTCTGAAACTAAACTCGCTCTTGAAAACTTGTAAGCCAGTCACTTTGTGCCTTTATAGATCCCCCATTTTAGGTAGTCAATGTCTAAGTTGCCCATCCTTATCTACCCTGTGTACAGAAGGGACATGTTTGATCCTTGATGTGAAGTCTCTTTCCCTCTAGGTTGGTATTTTGAACTACTACATCCATAAGTATAGGTCAAGTTCATCAACTTATAGCAATTTATACTTGTTTCCTTTATCAAATTTATTTATCTTCCTCTAGTCCAGTTGTTCTGATCATCAAGCCATCAAAGCTAGGTCAAATGGGTACTATCTGCAAGTTTGGGTGTTCTTGTGCATCTCCCTGCACTTCTTATCAGCTGGACACTTCATTCTCAATTCTAACCCTCTGTGGCTATGTCCTTGTCTGTGGGCTTAGGAGTCCTCAGGTCTCACCACGCTTCAGACCAACCAGCCCTTCCTCTTATCTCTCTCATCTCCCAGTCAATGGGAGTCTACAGAATATGGTCAAACTCAGCCCATATCTTCATTGCTGCCTTTCCCCCACTTCCACTCACAAATAGACCAACATGATCACCAGTAAGCTTACATGGCTGTGCGTGATTTCCCTTTGAGTTTCACTCTTGGAGGGAGGGTTGTCATGAAGGGACTTGATTGTTTGCCTTGATGGCTCCCTGGTGAACAACTTGTTTGTTCTTGCAGTAGTCAACCAGACTGCTGTTTTTGTTTTTGATTTTTTCCTGCTGGTCTTTCTTTCAAGAAGTGTCTTCTGTTCCTCTAGCTATTCCAGGCTGGTCTGCTTGTCCTTTCAAGTGGGAATGCCCCACTTCAGAAGGTTCTGTCTGGGGCTTAGGATTCCAACTAATGGCCTGTACATTACAAAGACTCTGCAAAAAGCCTATTTCACTGAGGAAGTTCTAGAACACATTTTAGGTATTCCAATCAGTTTTCTACTGAAGACGGGCTTACAAGCTTTCTGTAATCATGTTTCCTGATATTCTTTTCTATCCCACTCAAGTGTCTACTTTACAATAGTAGGCAAGGGAAACCAATACTCATAGATAATCAAGCATCTTAACATTATTTCCCCTCTTTTACTCATTCAGACTATGCCTTGATCCCTGTGTCACAGAGCCCTGTTGTTCCAAGGTTGAAAATACTATTTATCTCTGTCCCATTTAGCACATGCAAGGCTACCTAAGTGTTCCCGTATCTCCCTTGTTCTTCCAGCCCCTTCCTTCTTCTTGTGTATTGTCTTCCCCAACACCCAAACTATGATGTGTCTATCCCCTAACCTGTGTTCCACTGTACCATCCCTCCCTCCCCTGGTAACCAACAAAGAATTTTTTTCTTTCTTTTAGTATGGGTATCTTTTTTTTTTTTTTTTTCTCATTAAACTTTGTTTTAATGGGTCTCAAAATTCTGTGACAATTTTTTGGTCAAGTTGTTTCCATTTAAAAAGTACTGATTTTAAAAACTAATAACTGCCACACACACACAAAAGAAATGGTCCACATAACATTCCTTTCCTTCTGAAGGTTTTACGATGCATTGTTATCACTAACCAGTCTTTTACTATTAAACTTAAATGGCCAATTGAGACTAACAGTTCTGAGACTGTTCTTCCACCACTGATTAAGACTGGAGTGGCAGGTGTTAAAGGTAATATTCATTTAGCCTTCTTAGCTTTCTGAGCAGACTTGGTGACTTTGCCAGCTCCAGCAGCCTTTTTGTCCACTGCCTTGATGACACCACACAGCAACAGTCTGTCTCATGTCACGAACAGCAAAACGACCCAAAGGAGGGTAGTCTGAGAAGCTTTCAACACACATAGGCTTGCCGGGAACCATGTCAACAATGGCAGCATCACCAGACTTCCAGAATTTGGGACCATCTTCTAGCTTCTTACCAGACCGGCGATCAAACTTCTCTTTGAGCTCAACAAACGCGCAAGCAATGTGAGCTGTGTGACAATCCAGCACAGGTGCATATCCAGCACTGATTTGGCCTGGATGGTTCAGGATGATCACCTGTACAGTGAAGCCAGCTGCTTCCATTGGTGGATAATTTTTTCTGTCACCAGCCACATTGCCAGGGCGAACATCTTTGACAGAGACGTTCTTTACATTGAAGCCTACGTTGTCCCCAGGCAGAGCTTCGCTCAAAGCCTCATGGTGCATTTCAACAGATTTTACTTCCATGATAACATTGACGGGAGCAAAGGTGACCACCCTGCCTGGTTTGAGAACACCAGTCTCCACTCTCCCCACAAGGACAGTGCCAATACCACCAATTTTGTAGACATCCTGGAGAGGGAGACTCAGGGGCTTTTCAGTTGGACGAGTTGGTGGCAGGATGCAATCCAGAGCTTCAAGCAATGTGGTTCCACTGGCATTACCATCCTTACGGGTGACTTTCTATCCCTTGAACCAAGGCATGTTAGCACTTGGCTCCAGCATATTGTCACCATTCCAACCTGAAATTGGCACAAATGCTACTGTGTCAGGGTTGTAGCCAATTTTCTTAATGTAGATGCTGACTTCCTTAACGATTTCCTCATATCTCTTCTGGCTGTACGGTGGCTCAGTGGAATCCATTTTATTAACACCAACAATTAGCTGTTTCACACCCAGTGTGTAAGCCAGAAGGGCATGCTCATGGGTCTGCCCATTCTTAGAGATACCAGCTTCAAATTCTCCAACACCAGCAGCAACAATCAGGACAGCACAGTCAGCCTGTGAGGTTCCTGTAATCATGTTTTTGATAAAGTCTCTGTGTCCTGGGGTATCAATGACGGTCACATAGTACTTGCTGGTCTCAAATTTCCACAGGGAGATATCAATGGTGATGCCTTGCTTACATTCAGCTTTCAATTTATCCAAGGAAGGAAGGAGTCCTTCCTCATCTCAGCAGCTTCCTTCTCAAATTTTTCGATGGTTCTTTTGTCGATTCCACCACATTTGTAGATCAGGTGACCAGTAGTGTGGTTGACTTGCCGGAGTCAATGTGTCCAGTAATGACAATGTTGATATGGGTCTTTTCCTTTCCCATTTTGGTTTAGGTTTTGCGATGGTTTTCACCAACACCTATATTCTGGCAGCAAACCCGTTGCGAAAAAGTGGGTATCTTTTATTTTTAATATTTTCATGTTCGTCTTGGATTTTCATTTTCTTGGTATGTTGTGAACTGTTAAATTTTTTTGAGGCTATTGTATATTCTATTAATTTTTTTTCTCCACTTAAAACAGTCTATTTTACTCTGCAATCTACCTGACTTCCTCATTACCTGGATCTGTGTTCTTACCTTCTTTCACATTATAATTGTTTTTTTAAATTTTAATTTATCAATTATTTAATGAGGTTCTTTCTTTGCAAGAAATCTAGAATTCCAATTTGTGAGGATAAATTCCATTTGTGAGAGCAAACACAGCATGCAGGTAACCTTGGAGCTGGGGAATGGCTTTGATTTTTGGCATAATTTGTGAGTCCACAACTTTCTGATCCACTTTGCAATGCTCTGCCACCTTGTATTTCTCTTTCTCAGTGTCGAAGATCTCGCCTTCTTAGTGCCTGGGCTTCTGCAGCTTCTTCTTCTTGAAGTAAGCATCCAGGAGCTGTTTGGTGATCTTCACACCACTGATATCAATTTTGGTGGAGGTGTCAATAACAAATGTCTGGTGTGTTCTACGCAGAGGAACTTGTTTGAGGGACAGAGGTCCAGTCACAAGGAGCAAACCACTGGCCAGCTGCTTCAGGAAAACCACTCCCTTGTCTCAATGGTGCCCAGTGAGGATGATCAGAATGGTCCCAGGAGTGATGCTGGACCAGAGTCTTCTGACATGCTGACTAAATGTTTTTTTTTGCCATGATTCAACAGTTTCCTAGGCACATTTTCAGTTAGGTAATACCTAGGCATTTTGTGCAGTTTAACCACTCGGGTACCATCAATCTTGTCACCACCAACTGGCTTTGTGAAAGTAGCAAGAACCTTCTCCTTCTTCTTCTTATCAACCCTGGATTTAGCAGCTGAATACTTCCTCTTGTACATGGCCTTTCTGGAATACATGGCTGATTGGGAATACCTGCCAATTCCTCGGACTAGGACAGGATTTCGGCTGCAGTGTGGCTTCCCTTGCTTGAGTTTTTTTGCCCTTGAGGTTAGCCTTCTTAGCTTTGCATGGGCATCTGCCTTTTGACTTCAGGCTTCTTCACCTTGGTAGCCTTTTCACCTGCCATCTTGCAAGATGGGAAAGAGCCACAATGTAATTTATTTTGATCATAGACTGATCACCCAGATGCTCTGAATTCAGTCTTGTGATTATATTTTATGTTGTGAACTTTTCCATCTGTTGATTGAGTTCTGGGTGGTGTTGCCATGTATGTCAATATCTGGTTGTTGTCTGTTTCTTGTTGGTTCTCAGTCCAAATAACTCCTTTTAGGATGTTTTGAAGTGCTGGGTTGGCTTTGACAAAGTCCCTTAGCTTCTGTTTATCTAGGAATGTTTTTATTACTCTGCTGTATTTGACTGGCAGCTTTGTTGAATAGATGATTCATGGCTGGCAGTTTTTTTTCTTTCAGGGTTTTATATAACCCCATTGCCTTCATGCCTGCATGGAATCTGCTGAAAAATCAGAGCTTAATCTTATTTGGTTGCCTTTGTAAGTAACACTTCTCTTTTCCCTAGCTGCTTTTGGGATTCTCTCCTTGTCTTTGATTTTGGAGAACTTGATTATGACATGTCTTGGTGATTTTCATTTGGGGTCTGTCCTTCCTGGGGTTTGTTGAGTTTCTTGAATGCTTATGTTTCATTTTTCAGGATGGTAGGGAAATTTTTTTCCAGAAGCTCTTCAACTATCTCCTCTGTGGTCTTTTGCAATTCTTTCTGTTCTGGAATTCCAATAATTCTCAAGTTATTCCTCTTCATGTTGTCCTATATGAATCTTAGACTTTCTTCAGATTTTTTTTTTGTCCCTTTTCCTGCTTGTTCTTCTATATCTGTATTGAATGATTTATCTTCCAGATCACTGTTCTAGCTTCCATTTCTTCTTCTTTGCCTTGTCAATGTATTGTCTGTTTCTGATGTTTTATTATTAATTATTTGGACCTCTTTTTGCAGGTTTTGAATTGTTTCCATTCTATTTCCATCTTACTTGATTGCTCCTATAGCACTTCTTTCTTGTTTTTCTCAACCCCTCTGTGGAGCATTTAGATGCAACTCAATATCATTTTCCTGAATTCTTTCTCAGGCAGTTCCAAAGCCTGCCCTTTTTCCAGTGGGAAGTCTAGGTCTACCAGCAACTCATTTTTTTCTGTTACTCTAACTTGTTTTTGGACAGGGCCAAAATCTTTGACAGTCTTTTGGGCATCTACAGTAATTAGTTGAATGTAATTACTAATTACAGTAATTAGTTAAATGCATTATTAAACTTTCTGATTGCCTCCAGGTAGATGTGGTCAGGAGATAGGCTTCCCTTTTCACTTTTCTTATTACTCAACTCAAAGTAACTGTAGCAGGTGTTGGCTGTCTACCTGGTATATGGCAGCTGGTATTGGCTCTTGCCTGGATGGTGGGATTTTATAGGTAGGGTGTAATTTTAGCTTGGCTATATGACCACAATTGCTGTCTCTTCTTGGGTAATCTTGGGAGATAAAGAGCCCCTCCCAAGATAAAAGGGGAACAACAACAACAAAAAAAACTAAAATAAAACTGTAACATCAAACAAAACATTTGATACTACAGTCTATAATCACAAAACAAAAAACGT
The DNA here is from genome assembly GCF_000296735.1 of Chrysochloris asiatica. Lineage (NCBI taxonomy): Eukaryota > Metazoa > Chordata > Mammalia > Afrosoricida > Chrysochloridae > Chrysochloris > Chrysochloris asiatica. The sequence goes on from NW_006408757.1 coordinate 1,048,457, forward strand.
ATTAAAATACGAATATGACGTTAATGCACCTCACTTAGCTGAGTGGAGCTGTTTTGGGAAACTGTTTTGTTTTAATAGTTCCTATTGTCTCCTCCCCCTTTTAGATTCTGCATGCTGTGGTCTTTGCTGAGCAGATTGGCACACATGCATAGTAGAATCCTCCAGAGGTGGGGGTGGAGGCACCCACTCGCTTAGGCATCCCCTCTAGTCACCAGAGTGGAGGTGCACAGACAGTGAGAGACCAATGAACAGGAAAAAATGTTCACACCTTTATATCCAATAATTGGTCAGACCTCTGCAGTGGGGGCATTCCTCTGATCCTGCTCCTGCTCTGTCACTCCCAAGATGGCTGCTCCAGCTCCAGCTGGCAGCACAGATGAGAAAACACCACCTTTCTTGATTCTGCTCCAAATCTCAGTAGCAACAAGCCTTTGATGCTTCAAAATATTTCATTATGTGTAATTCAGAGTTCTGGGCCTGCTTCATCCAGTATTATGTGTTATTACCGTCAGAGGTCTGTACTATACTTCTCTCTAATCCATAATCAATCCCACCCCTTCAGCATTGTATTTGAGGGACACTTTTGCTAGATATATTATTCTTGGTTGGCAATTTTTTTTTTCTTTCAGGATTTTATATATGAGGATAAGTTAAAAAGTATTGTGATGTACACTGGTTTATTCCAAACAAAATATGTTTAGACATGTCCCTGTGATTGTTGTTGCTGTAAAGTGTCATTAAGTCAGTTCCAACTCATAGCAACCCTGTTCAGAGTTTCCAGGGAGCAGCTGGTGAGTTTGAACTGACAACCTTGCAGCTCAAACCAACCTTCCGGTTCACTGCTTATCCTTTAGTGACTCACCAGGACTCCTTAGTCTCATTGTTGTTTTTGTTAAGTGCTGTTGAGTTGGTTCTGACTCATAGCAACCCTTTATGGGGTTTACGAAGAGCAGATGGTGGGTTTGAACTGCTGACCTTATGATTCATAGTCCAAACAATGATTTCTAAGGGGATCTGCTGAGTCATATATATTCAAGACAGAGAAGTCAGCTCAAAAGTTTATGGTGACTTTTTTTTTTGGATCCCAAAGAAGTTATCTATGTAGATTTCTTCAAAGGTCACAAGATAATCATGGAGGCTTATTATAAAGAAGCTTTAAGAAAATTGAAAAGTCACATCAAGGGTAGAGAGGGATGTCCTGTGAAAATTTTGTTGGGAAACTTTATCCAATCAACCCTACAGCCCTGATTTTGTTACTTAAGACTTCCTTTTATTTCAAAATCTCTAAGAACAGTTAAAATGAACACATTGCAAGTCCACTGAGGAAGCCCAAACTGCCATTTTGATGTGTAAATTGAAGAGTGCAGAATTCTTTGGGAACAGGTTGTTGTTGTTGTTAAGTTCTGTCATGTCAGTTCTGATCCATAGCAACCCTGTATAGGGTTTCTGAGGAGTGGCTTGTCAGCTTGAACTGCCGACCTTGCAGTTCAAACCAACCTTGCAGTCCAGTGCATTGACCCACAGTGCCACACAAGGGAAGGGGTTCGAGAGAGAGATGGAAACACCATCTTCAGAAGTGCATAGACCTAAATGGGGAGATGTCTAGAAACAAAAGCTTTGCATTTTTATGTTTTTGTTCAATAAGATTTTCTATGAGTTTGTAACAATAATTTTTGATTTAGTCTCATATGTCATTCTCTTGCCTTCTTTCTTGCATGGTTTTGCTGAGAAATCAGAGCTTAGTTTCATTACTTCATTATGGGTAACTTTTTGTTTTCTCTGAGCTGTTTTTAGGATTCTTTGTCTTTTGTTATGGTAAGTTTAATTATGATATATCTGGGTGATTTAATTTTTTTTATTATTTTTTATTTTTCATTGTGAATTGAGTGAAGGTTTACAGACAAGATCATCAGTTTTACATTCAACAAACAAATACACTATGTTTCATCTCAATGATTTCAATCTCTTCCATGGAACAATAGTCATCTGCTTCCTCCCTTGGTTACTATTTCCCTTCCACCTACATTCCCATCCCTTCTCTCAATTGTCCTTAGGTACATGTTGCCCCTTTGATTTTGAATTATTGACTGTTCCATCATTCATACTGAGCATATATTACTAGTGTTTTTGTTCCCCCTATATACCTATCTTTCCATGGGAGAAAGATGAGGTTTTCTGCTCCCATAAAGATTTACAGCCTTGTAAACCCTGTACAGGGTCACTATGAGTTGGAACCGACTCCACGGCACATAACATATACCTACCTACTGCTTGACTGAAAGAGGATGTGTTCCTTTCCAGGAATGATTGGTGGTCAAATGCCAGTCTCAGGTTCCTCCAGTCTCTCACTTTTTTTTAATTTAAAGGAAAAATTTGTTGAAGTTCTGAAGAACAATTCCTAGAAGATTGAATTGATTCCTCAACATAATTAAGAGCATATATGCAAAACCAACAGCCAATATCTCTCTCAATGGAGAGAAGTTGAAAAACCTTCATTTTGTGAATAGGAACCAGACAAGGATGTCCTTTATCACCACTCCTATTCAATATTGTGTTGGAAGTTTTAGCCGCAGCTATAAGGCAAGATAGGGAAATTAAAGGCATCCAAATTGGCAAAGAGGAAGTAAAACTCTATTTGCAGATGATATTATCCTATACATAGAAAACCTCAAAGACTCAGAAAAAAACCCTTAAAACTACTAGAACTCATTGGAAGATTCAGCAAAGTGGCAGGGTACAAGATCAACATACAAAAATCAGATTCCTCTATACTAAAAATGACAGCTCTGAAAAGTAAATTTTTGAGAACAATTCCATTTACAATAGCCACCAAAAGGATGAAATATTTAGGAATAAATCTAACCAGAGAAACAAAAGACCTATACAAAGAAAACGACAAAACATTACTGCAAGAAACCAAAATAGGCTTACAAAAATGGAAGAATATACTATGCTCCTATTTAGGAAAACTTAATGTTGTGAAAATGTAATTATTACACAAAGCAATCTACAGATATAATGCAATCTCAATCCAGATTCCAACAACATTCTTTAAATAGATGGGAAAAACAATTACAAACTTTATATGGAAAGGAAAGAGTCCCTGGAGAAGCAAAGTACTGCTTAAGAAGAAGAAAAAAGTTGGAGGCCTCTCACTCCCTGATTTCAAAATTTACTACTTGACTACAGTGGTCAAAACAGTCTGATACCGGCACAATGAAAGACATATAGATCACTGGAACAGAATTGGGAATCCAGAAATTAACCCATCCACATACAGCCAACTGATTTCGACAAAGTACCTACGTACATTGCATGGGGAGGAGATAGTCTCTTCAACAGATGGTGCTAGCAGAACCGGAAATTGATATGCAAAAAATTGAAACAAGACCTTTACCTCACGCCATATAAAAAACCAACTTAACATGGATTGAAGACCTAAATGTGAATTCCAGAATTATAAAGGTCATCAATGAAAAAATAGGGACCAATTTAAGGACTCTAATACAGGGCACACATAGACTACCAAACATTGCGAGAATTGCACAAAAGAAGTCAAAATAGATGATTGGGACATACTAAAAATTAGATACTTAAGTGCTTCAAAAGATTTCACCAAAAGAGTAAAAAGGGAGCCCACAGAGTGGGAAAAAATCTTTTGCAATGATATGTCAGACATGGGACTAATCTCTAAAATCTAGGAAACTACAACACCTCTATAAGATAAAGACAAATAACACAATTTAAATATGGGCACAGGATATGAACAGGCACTTCAACAAGGATGACATTCAGGTAGCATGTAGCTACACAATGCACTCCAACAATCATGTTAAAATGTGCATTAGACACAAATACAAATCTGTGAAACAAGCCGCCATTCTTCAGCAATCTCAGCAAAGATAAAATGCCAAAGGAGCAACATAGATGACTTGCAAAGGATGGAATGTTTACTTTAAACACCATTAAAAAAAAGAGAGGGAACATACAAATGGATGACTGTGTTCAGTTATATATACTTAATTGAATTTGGCACTAGGAATCAGAGAGTTTTGTCACATAGTATTAACACATATTATAAAAGTGTGTAGCCTCAAAGGAGTTGAACCACCAACATTCAAAAGTAGCTTTGTCAATTTCGCAATAAAACACGCTACAGAATGTTTGTTCATTGTCCATCATTGAATATACTGGTAGCAATCTTGAAATGTAAAAAGAGAAAGAAAAGAAAAAAAGGATCTATAACCCCTTTTCTCTTCTCTGTTTAAATCAAACACAAAACAAACATACATTAATTTTGTTATGTGCTAACATTTTCAAAGTACATCATTGGTGCAAAAGGACTAAAAACAAAAATATTTTTACAGAGATCCAGGTATAAGTGAATGTCCACAGTCTCACACAGACTTCCGACGATATTCAGGAGGAGCCACTTCATAGTTGCTGGCACTAAACAAAGTAGCAGAATTCTTTGTCAGGTACTTTGGTGGTGGTGGTGGTTATATGCTGTGGAGTTGGTTCCGACTCATAGTGACCCTGTACAGGGTTTCTGAGGCTGTAAATCTTTACGGGAGCAGAAAGCCTCATCTTTCTCCCGTGAAACAGCTGGTAGTTTTGAACTGCTGATCATGAAGTTCACAGCCTGATTTGTAACCACTACACTACCAGAGCTCCTTTTGTCAGGTACTTTAGGAAATGATAAAGATAATTCAGTAAGAAAGCAAGACTCTTCTCATCCAGAGATGTATAAGCCAGCATTGCTCCAATTCATACAAACAAACTCAGCAGATGTGGCACTCCATACACTTGGGACATGGGTGCATCAGGCTGATCTGTGAGGATTTCATCATACTGTGGTCAAAAATTTGTAGAGTAGCTGAGTGCCCAACATTACACTGAAATATTATTTTATCCCTGCCACAACTTCACTAACAACATACTACTTATTATCTGTGTTTTCTGGAGATTTCTTATAATTTGCATAATCCTCTAGAATGGAACCCACATTCTTCTTGGCAGGAAGATAAAAGCTGTTTTGGCGAGGTAATTAAGTCCCAGTCATCAACAAGTTATGGTTTTAGTTCTTCAGGATTCTTTATTTTAATTTCAACTCTGTTCATGAGTGTCTCCTCATTTTCAACAGTAGTGTGTACTCTGGCCCTTTTCTTCCAAGGAGGCTGAGGTGTCTCACTGGTACTGCCACCATCTCCATTTCCAGGTGTTTTCTGTTTACTCCTTTTTGTTTTCACTTCAACATTTTTTTTGTTGAAGAACAGATATATTCTTTCCTGGAGCAGTATCTCTCATCTTCCCCTTTGTCTACTGCTCCTGATTGGCTTTTTGAAGTTCTCTCTGTTTCTGCAGATTGGTGTCCACATATTTGAGTACTCTGCTTTCTGGAACCCATTCATCACAGTTTTTATTTCATCCACTGTAATGTATAAAGTATTTCACTTGTTTGCCCTTTTTAAAAAAAAAAAAATTTAAGGTTTTTATTGTGGATTGAGTGAAAGTTTACAGGGCACATCATCAGTTTCACATTCAACCATTCATATAACTTGTTTCATTACAATGATTATAATCCCCTCCATATACCAT
>NW_006408757.1:1056445-1057704 GCF_000296735.1 Chrysochloris asiatica
TGATGTAACTAAGGATTTAATTTTCAGCTTGTTTCTTCTTTTGTCTGCTTGTCCCGCTCCACAATCCCCGTTCAGGCCTTTTTTCTAGTTGGAAACAGTTCAGGGTTACATATTCCTATATACGTGGTTCAGAGTTCTGGGACCAGCCCCTGAGCCTTCTTGGTTAGGTATTCTGTGTTGTTGTTGGTGGAGCTCCTTTATTGCACTTCCACGTGATCCGCCATCTTGTTTGTTCTCTTGTTTGCCCTTTATGGCAACCTTTACACACTTTGCTCCATACAGAAGAGGCCCATGAAAGCATAGCACTCACTCACTCTCCTGGAATTTATGCTTCGGGTCCTGCTATTTATAAGTGATTCATCATCTCCTCCTTCTCCCACCATTCCTGAAAAACAACCCCTACTCTATCCTATGCAACTCTGCCTCAGATGTGCTGTCAGACACTGCCAACTCTATATTCTCGCCAGTATCTTTTACACCTGGTCTGTTTTTTTTTTAAAAATAACTCTGAGAACAAACAAGATGGTGGATTGGGTGGAAGTGCAGTTAGGAGCTCCATCAGCAACAACACAGAATACAGGACCAAACAGGCTCAGGGGATGGTCCCAGAACTCTGAACCACATATATAGGAATATGTAGAAGGCTGGAAGACTTACAGCTAGGGGAATTTGTAGCAGAAGCAAGAAATCCATTGCTTTCTAATTCAAGATGCTCAGCTGCTCCAGGAGCCACCATCTTGGGTGAGAACAAGCAGGGAAGGATCAGAGCAGCCACTGATGCCTGACAGAATCACAGAGATAAAGGTGTGGACATTCTTTTCTTTTGGTATCTGTTCATTGGTCACTTGCTCTCTGCACATCTCTATTCTGGTAACTATAGGGGTGCCTGAGCTAGTGGACACCCCAGCCCTACCCTCAGAGGGTTCGACTAAGCTTGCACATAGATCTCCTTGAAATTTAAAGAGACAGTTTCCACTTAAAACCAAATGGCCACAGCCCACCCTGAACTGTTTATAACTAGAAAAAAGGCCTGAACAGGGATTGTGGAGTGGGACAGACAGACAAAAAAGGAAATAGGCTGAAAATTAAATTCTAAGTTACACCAAAATGATCAACAGTGGCATCTTGAAATTTCTCAAGAAGAAGAGTGAAAAGGGAAGCCCATCTCCTGATCACATCTACCTGGAGGAAATCAGAAAGCATAAAAAATACCAAAATACACACCCATCTAAGTATTAAGGCCACAGATAACTCCTGAA
>NW_006408757.1:1060208-1069538 GCF_000296735.1 Chrysochloris asiatica
AGGGGATTATAATCATTGTAATTAAACAAGGCGTATGATTTGTTGAATGTAAAACAGATGATGTGCCCTGTAAACTTTCACTCAATCCACAATGAAAACCTTAAATAATAATAAAAAATAATAATTCTGAGTCTTGTTCTACACATTATGCTGCTTTATCCAGGACATTCTAATATGATCTTGTTCAGAACATTTGGTAATAGTATCTGGGCATTATTCAGTTCTTCTGGTCTTAGAGTCATGGAGATTGCTGTTCACATATTCCACTAGTACATTGAGCTTGTTGATTCCAAGCATCTTCAATTCTCATCACTCTTCTTTTTTCCGCACATGGAGAGACCAATAGCTGCACTTTAGATGGCTGCTCATGAGCTTTTAACATCCCAGGTGTTACTAAGTGAAAGTAGGATATATAGCATTGTCTTTGTGTACTATGTTGTGCCAAGTGACCAAGGTGAAACTATTGTGCTGAGCCCTCAGGCTCAGCTACTTATCACCTTAATATGTTTGGTAATATCTAAGATGTTTTCATCATTTTGCCCGCTGTAAGCACCACCACATTCACAGTGGTGTTTGCAGGGAAGGTAAATACTCATATACCAATATCTTCTTTCACAATTTTGTATCTCCATAAGATAAATAAATGTTTACAAACACACAAACACACACACACATATACATATACACATGCATATACACATACATACACATATGCACACTTTCTACACTTCTTCTCATAATCATTCAGTATGTATCTCTGTCCACACATCTACCCAGAGTATTATTTTTCCAAGTTTGCATATATATCACTATTTACATCTATCCCCTTTAGCCCTTGTGTACTGTGCTATCATATTCCTCATCATACTTTTGCCAACCTCCCTCTTCTTGTATATTACCCTTCCTTTTCTTGCATATTGCTCTCCCTATCACCCAAGTAAACATGTGTCTACCCTATAACCAGTGAACTACTCCCCCTTCCCTCTCACCGCTAGCAACCATCAAAAATGTTTTGTTTCTTTTTTTTCTCTTTCAAATTCTTATATATTTGTGGGATCTAAAAATATGTATGTCTCATATGTGAGACATTGTGATGTTGGCACAGGACAGGGCAGTGTTTTGGTCTGTTGTGCATAGGGTCGCTAAGAGTCAGTACCAACTCAATGGCACATTTGCCTTTTCCATCTTCATAGCTCAGTAAAGACAACAACATCTATCCAGTTGTCTAAGCTAGAAACCTGAGAATTACTCATGTTCTTTTTTTTTTTTTACTCTTACCCCCAAATTGAATCCATCAACAATATCCATCAATTCCACCTTCAAGACATTTCTCAATACATCCACTTCTCTTCTGCACTGCCATCACCCTAGTCCAGGCACTATATCATCTATCACCTGGACTTTCTGCATTATCTAACTGAATCTTCTTTCAATGTTCTTTCACTCTTGCTACCTGACAATCCATTATCTTTTCAGCAGCCAAAGTGAGCTTCTAAAAACTGCAAATTACTTTGTGTAAACAAAATCTGTCTCATGCCATAATGAGAACTAGGGAGAAGAGTATAATATTTAGAAATGCTGAATAGGAGGAGAACAAGACATCAAACAAGAGACAAAAAAATAATTGGGGAACGACAAACGTAGTATCATTTCACAGAAATCAAGGAAGAGAGAGTTTCAAGAAATATGGGTACCGGAGGTGGGGCTTGATTGCAGAAAAGGTAGAGGTGCAGTGAAGATCTCCATCATCAATAACACAGAATACCAGGTGAAGCAATGTCAGGGGAGAGCTCCAAAATGCCGAACAACATATGTAGGAATATTTTAAAAGATTGAAGGCTTATAGCTAGTGGAACTTGCAGCTGAAGCAAGAAATCGCGTACTTTTGAACCTGCCAGGCACAGCGGCCTGGAGCTGACAACTTGGGTGAGACTAAACAGCAAGACCAAGCAGGGAAGCAAGCAGATCTGCCATAGACTAATGCCTGCAGAAACCTGGCAGACAAAGGTGGACAATATTTTTTGTTTTCTTCTGATTTTTTGTATCTGCTCATTGGCCTCTCGTTGTCTGTGCACCTCCATTCTGGTTACTAGAGGGGGTGCCTGAGTGAGTGGACACCACCCACACCCACTGCTGGAGGGTTCTTCTACCATGCATGCATATAGATCCTCTTAGCATTTAAAGGGCAGTCTCCACGTAAAACCAGCTTCCAACAGAAAACGGCCACAACTGGTCCTGAACTGTTTATTAATAGGGAAAAGGCCAGAATGAGTTGTGGAGTGGGAGAAAGACTAAAAAAAAAAACAGGCCAAAAATTAAATCCTGAGGTACAGCATAACAACCAACAGTGATGGTCTTGAAGGCAAGAAACTGAAAGAGGATATTAAAGTCATATTCATATTAGGCTTCAGATTTCTTTTTCTCTCTCTCTCCTCTCTCTTTTATACAATTATAGACTACAGTATCCAATCTGCTTTTTTGTTGTTGTTGCTGTTTTGTATTTTGGGGTTCCCCCTTTTACCTTTAAGGGGCTCTCTCTCTCCCTATATAACCCAAGAAGAGACAGCAATTGCTGCAATAGAGTCAAGCTACAATTACACCCTACAAACCCCAACAAACCAGGCAAGAAACAATACCAACTGCCATACACAGACAACACCTGTGAAAGTTACTCTGAGTTAAGCAATAAGAAGAGTGAAAGGGAAAGCCCACCTCCTGATCACAGTTACCTGGAAGCAATTAGAAAGCATAAAAAATACCAAAACACATACTCAATTAAGTGTGAAAGCCACAGATAAACATTAAACATGTCCAAGAAACAAAAGGAAATGACCAGATCAGCACATGTCCAGAAACAACATAAAATATCTGAAACAAATGAACTAGAGGTAGACCTAGACTCCATTCTGGAAGGAGGCCAAGTCTTGGAAATGCTTGAGAAGGAAATCAGAAAAATGATTATAAAGTATTTCAAAACACTTTACAATAGAATTGAGAAAAATGTGGAAGAAGTCAGAAGAGTGCTACAGGAACAATCAAATAAGATAGATACAGGATTGGAAAAAATTCAAAACCTACAGAAAGAGATCCAAATGATTAATAATAGACTATCATAAATAGATAATACACTGAAAGGGGAAAGGAGTAGAATTGAAAGGATGGAAGCCAGAACAAATGAGCTGGAAGACAAATCTTTCAATATTACTAACATAGAAGCAGGCAGAAGAAAAGGATAAAAAAAAAAAAAAAATCCAAAGAAGGTCTAAGATTCATGTTGGACAACAGGAAGAGGAATAACTTAAGAGTTATCAGCATTCTGGAGCAGGAAGCATCACAAAGCTGATGGAAGAAAATGTCTACAACATCCTCAGAAGCATAAAGATAAGCATTCAAGAAGCTCAACAAACCCCAGGAAGGACTTACCCCAAAAGAAAATCACCAAGACATATCATAATCAAATTCTTCAAAATCAAAGGTAAGGAGACAATTCTGAAAACAGCTAGGGAAAAGAGAAGCGTTACATACAAAGACAAGCAAGTCAGATTAAGCTTGGATCTCTCAGCAGAAACCATGCAGGCAAGAAGGCAATGGGGAGACGTATATAAAACCCTGAAAGAAAACAATGCCAACCAAAAATCCTTTATTCAGCAAAGCTATCATTCAAAAACAATGTTGTAATCAAAACATTCCAAGATATATAGAAACTAGGGGATTTTGCCAAAGCCAACCCTGTGCTACCAAACATCATAAAGGGAGTTCTGTGGACTGAGAACCAACAAGAACAGACAAAAACCAGAGACTGACATATGTGGCAGCACCTCCCAGAATTAAATCAACAGAAAGAAGAGTCAAGAACAGAACAAAACTGTAAGAACAAACTCAGAGAATCTGGGAGATTAGACTACGATCAAAACAATTACAATGTAAAAGAAAGTAAACACGTAGGAACAGAGATCCAAATGGTGAGAAGGTCAAGTAGATTATAGGATAAAATAGACTTCACTAAATGTAGGGAAAAGTTATTGGAATATACGGTAACTGCAAAGAAAATTAACACTTCACAACATACCAAGAAAATGAAAATCCAAGAAGAACATGGAAACGTTAAAAATTTGAGCAAACTGACAAGAAAGAACACAAAAACCATGAACTCAGCATAGGAAGACATACAGAACAAAGAAAGCAGCAATACTACAAAAACCAAATAAACATAATGGCAGCAATTAATCTATACCTATCGATATCTACACCAAATGTAAACAGATTAAATGTACCAGTTAAGAGACGGAGGGTAACAGAATGGATAAGAAAAAAAGATCCTTCAATATGCTGTCTACAAGAGATACATCTTACACACAGAGCAAAACCAGCTTAAAATCAAAGGATGGAAAAAATATATATAACAAGCTAATTGCAATAAAAAACGAACAGGAGTGGCAGTACTAATCTCTGATAAAATAAACTTTAAGGCAAAAATCAGCATAATAGATAAAGATGGACATTATCTCATGATTAAAGGGACAATTGAACAAGATGAAATAACTATAATAAATATCTACGCTCCCAATGAAAGTGCTCCAAAACATACAAAGCAAACTTTAATAGATTTGAAGAAAGAAATAAACAACTCTACAAAAGTAGTGGGCGATTTTAAAACACTACTTTCAAAAATGGATAGAACAACCAGAAAGAAACTTGACAAGGACATAGAAGAAGTAAACAACACAATCAGCCAACTGGACCTCATAAATGTGTACAGAGCATTCAACCCAACAACAGCACAATACATATTCTTTTCCAATGCACATGGAACATTCTCTAGAATAGACCATGTCTTAGGCCACAAAACAAACCTCCATAAATTTACAAATATCAAAATACTAAAAGCATCTTCTCAGACCACAATGTTAGCAAATTATAAATCAACAATAGGAAGACCAAGGAAATCAAGTCAAATTCATGGAAACTGAATAACACCGTGCTGAAAAGACTTGAGTATTAGATTAAATAAAACGTGAATTCACAAAGTTTCTAGAAACAAATGAGAATGAAAACACAACATACCAAAATCTTTGAGACACGGCAAAAACGGTGCTGATAAGACAATTTTTTGCAATAAATGCACACATCCAAAAAGAAGAAAGAACCAAAAATAACACATTAACACAGCATCTCCAACAATTAGAAACAGACCAACAGAGGGAATCTACAGTTGCCAAAAGAAAATAAATAATAAAGATTAGAGCAGTAATAAATGAGCTAGAAAGCTGAAAAACTATTGAAAGAATCAACAGGACAAGAAACAGTTTTGTTTTGTTTTGTTTTTAAAAAAGGATTAAAACAATTGACAAACCATTGGCAAACCTAACAAAAGAAAAGAGGGAGAAGACACAAATAACATGCATTAGAAACCATATGGGCGATGTCACAATGGAACAAAAGTAAATCAAAAGGATAATAACAGAATGCTATGAAAAGTTGTACTCCAACAAATTTGAAAACTTAGAAGAGATGTATACATTCTTAGAAAAACATGACCTACCTAAACTTACACACAGTGAAGTAGGAAACCTGACCAGACCCATAGCAAAAGAAGAAATGAATCAGGTTCTCAAAAAACTCCTAACCAAAAGAAGTCCAGGTCCAGGTGGTTTCACCAGTGAATTCTAGCAAATATTCAGGGAAGAGCTGTCACCAATTCTACTCAAATTATTCCAGAATATAGAGGAGGATGGAAAGCTTCCTAATACATTTTATGAAGCAAGCATAACCCTTATACCAAAAACAGAGAAGGATGTCACTAAGAAAGAAAATTATAGACCAATATCCCTCATGAACATAGATACAAAAATTCTTAACAAAATCCTAGCCAACAAAATCCAGCAGCACATCAAAAAAACAATACATCATGATCAAGTGGGACTCATATCATGGATGCAAGGACGGTTCAACATTAGAAAAAAAAAATCAACATAATCCACCACATAAATAAGAAAAAAGAAAAGAACCACATGATCATATCGATTGATACAGGAAAGGCATTTGACAAAATCCAACATCTATTCCTGATAAAAAACACTCAACAAAGTAGGAATTGAAGGGAAATTCCTCAACATAATTAAGAGCATATACACAAAACCAACAGCCTACATTATTCTCAATGGAGAGAAACTGAAAGTCTTCCCTCTGTGAACAGGAACCACTTCTATTCAATACTGTGCTGGAAGTCTTAGCCAGAGCTTTATGGCAAGATAGGGAAATTAAAGACATCCAAATTGGCAAAGAGGAAGTAAAACTCTTTCTATTTGCAGACTATATGGTCCTATACATATTAAACCCCAAAGACTCATTAAAAAAAGCTATTAGTCCTCATTGGAAGATTCAGCAAAGTGGCAGGGTATAAGATTAACATACAAAAATCAGTTGGATTCCTCTATACCAATAACGACAGTGCTGAAAAAAACATTAGGAAAGCAATACCATTTACAATAACCACCCAAAGTATGAAATGTCTAGGAATAAATGTAACCAGAGAAACCAAGGACGTAGACAAAGAAACAAAGGACGTAGACAAAACTACAAAATACTACTATAAGAAATCAAAAGACACCTACAAAAATGGAAGTATGTACCATGCTCCTGGATAGGAAAATGTCAATACTGTCCAAAAGTAATTTACAGATATAATGCAATCCCAATACAGATTCCAACCACAGTCTTTCAAGAGATGGAAAAAACTATTACAAACTTTATATGGAAAGGAAAGAGACTCAGGATAAGCAAAGCACTACTAAGAATAAGGAAACTTCTCACTCCCTGATTTAAAATTTTATTACATGGCTACAGTGGTCAAAACAGCTTGATACTAGTACAATGAAAGATACATAAATCAATGGAACAGAATTGAGAACCCACCACATACTGCCAACTGATTTTTAACAAAGTGCCTAAATATATCACATGGGGAGGTGCTGGAAGAACTGGAAAGTGATATGCAAAAGATTGAAACAAGATTTTACCTCACACCTTATACAAAAATCAACTCAGCGTGGATTAAAGACCTAAATGTGAATCCCAGAATTATGAAAGTCATCAATGAAAAAATTGGGACAAATGTGAGGGCTCTAATTCAGGGCATACACAGACTACCAAACATTTTGAAAACTATACAAACAAAAGTGGATGGAATATTGGGACATACTAAAAATTAAAAACTTATGTGCATCAAAACACTTCACCAAAAGAGTAAAAAGGGAACCCACAGAAAGGGAAAAAATCTTTTGCAATGACACATCGGACAAGGGACTAATTTCTGAAATATATAGGAAACTGCAACACCTCTAGAAGAAAAAGGCAAATAACCCAATTAATAAATGGGCACAGGACATGAACAGACACTTCACCAAGGAGGAAGTCTGGGTAGCCAACAAACATGAAGAAATGTTCAGGATCATTAGCTTATGAGAGAGATGCCAATCAAATCAACAATGAGATATCATCTCACACCAGCAATAACAGCAAAGATCAAAAAAGTTGTTGTTGTTAGGTGCCATTGAGTCAGTACCAAATCATAGCGACAGAACTAAACACTGCTCGATCCTGGGTCAACCTTACCATTGTTGCCATGCTTGAGCCCATTGATGCTGCCACATTGCCAATCCATCTCACTGGGGGTCTTCCTCTTTTTCTCTGACCCTCCACTTTATCAAACATGATATCCTTCTCCAGCGACTGGTCCCTCCTGAGAATATGTCCAAAGTATGAGAAACGAAGTTTGGTGATCCTGGCCTCCAAAAAGCACTATGGCTGCATTTCTTCCAAGGCTGCACTTAACATTGTGAAAATGTCAATACTGTCCAAAAGCAATTTACAGATCAGTTGGTTCTTTTGTCAGCCATGGCATTTTCAAAATTCTTCTCCAACACAGTATCTCAAAAGCATCAATTCTTCTATGGTCTTCCTTATCCAGCTTTCGCATGCATATGAGGTTATTGAAAATACCATGGCTTAGATCAGGCACACCTTAGTCCTCAAGCTGACATCTTTGCTCTTCAACACTTTAAAAAGGTCTTGTGCAGCAGATTTGCCTAATGCAATACGTAATTTGATTTCTTAACTGCTGCTTCCATGAGTGTTGATAGTTGATCCAAGAAGAATAAAGTACTTGAAAACTTCAGTCTTTTCTCCGTGGATAAGAATGCTGTTTATTGGTCCAGTGGAGAGGATTTTTGTATTCTTTACATTGAGATGCAATCCATGCTTCACTTTCAGCAAGCAAGGTTGTATCATCTGCATATCGCAGGTTGTTAGAGTCTTTTTCCAATCCTGATGCCACATTTTTCTTCATATAACCCAGCTTCTCAGATTATTTGCTTAGCAAACAGGTTTAATAGATATGGTGAAAGAATACAACCCTGTCACACACCTTTCTTAGTTTTAAACCATTCAGTGTTCCCATGTTCTGTTTGAACAACTGCCTTTTTCTCCATGCACATATTCCTCATGAGCACAATTAAGTGTTCTGGAATACTCATACTTCTCAATGTTGTCCATAGCTAGTCATTATCCACACAATTGAAAGACTTTGTGTAGTCAATAAAGCACAGGTAAACATCTTTCTGATGTTCTCTGCTTTCAGCCAAGATCCACCGGACATCAGCAATGATATCCCTCATTCCACAGCCTCTTCTGAATCCAGCTTGGATTCAGGAAGCTCTGGTAGCGTAGTGGTTACGAATCAGGCTGCTAACCTCAAGGTCGGCAGTTCGAAACTACCAACCAGTCCACGAGAGAACGATGAGGCTTTCTGCTTCCGTAAAGACTTACAGTCTCGGAAACCCTTTGCAGGGTTACTATGAGTTGGAACCAACCCCCTGGTACTTAACAACTCAAATAAAAAAAGTAGAGGACAATAAATGCTGTCAAGGATATGGAGAGACTGGGATGCTCCTGCATTGTTGGAGGGATTGCAAAATATTCCAACCTCTCTAGAAAACAATATGGTGCTTCCTCAGAAGGTTGGAAATAGAAATACCTTATGATCCAGCAATTTCTCTACTTGATATTTACCCACAACAAATTTGAGCCATAACACAAGTAGATAGATGCACACCAATGTTCATAGCAGCACTATTTACAATAGCAAAAAATGGAGACAGCCTTGTTGTTGTCAGGTGCCATCGAGTCGGAACCGACTCATAGCGACCCCATGCACAGCAGAACGAAACAATGCTCGATCCTGGGCCAGCCTCACCACTGCTGCCACCCCCGAGTCCATCAATGATGCCACCTGGCCGATCCATCTTGTTGGAGGTCTTCCTCTTTTTCTCT
>NW_006408757.1:1087426-1088594 GCF_000296735.1 Chrysochloris asiatica
TTCACCAGAAGAGTAAAAATGGAACCCACCGAATGAGAAAAAATATTTTGCCATGACACATCAGACAAGGGACTCATTTCTAAAATATACAGGAAACTACAACACCTCTACAAGAAAAAGACAAATAACCCAATTAAAAAGTGGGCACAGGACATGAACAGACACTTCACTAAGGAAGACATCTGGGCAGCCAATAAACATATGAAGAAATTTTCAAGATCACTAGCCATTAGAGAGATGCAAATCAAAACAACAATGAGATATTATCTAACATCAACAATAACAGCAAAGATAAAAAATGTAGAGGACAATAAATACTGGTGGGGATGTGGAGAGACTGGGACACTCCTGCATTGCTGGTGGGACTGCAAAATGATTCAACCTCTCTGGAAAGCAATATGGTGTTTCCTTAGAAGGCTGAAAATTATCCAGCAATTCCTCTATTTGGTATTTACCCACAAGAAAAATGAGCCACAGCATGAGAAGATATATGCACACCAATGTTCATAGCAGCACTATTTACAATAGCAAAAAGATGGAGACAACCAAAGTGCCCATCAACTGAAGAATGCATAAACAAACTGTGGTAGATACACACAATGGAATATTTTGATACCTTGAAGAATAACAAGGAAGTGGCAAGCCACCGCATAACATGGATGAACCTTGAGGACATTATGTTGAGTGAAATTAATCAGTCACAAAAAGAGAAATACTGCATAGGACCACTACTGTAAAAGACTAAGAAAAAGAACCCATACTAGGGGTAGGGGGAATTCTTTGTTGATTGCCGGGATGTTGGGGGTGGGTGACAGGAGGGAGGGGAAGGTAGAGCTCAGGGCAGGGATTAGACACAGGATAGTTTGGGTGCTTGGGAGGGGGCAATATACAAGAAGGCAGAGGGGAATGGACGAACAAAGCAGAGGTGAGAACAATTAGGCAGGTTTGAATGGGCTAAGTGGGACAGAGGAAAATAAAGATGTATGCACAACTTTGGAAAAACAGGGCTCTGGGATACAGAGATTGAGACATGGTTGGAATGGGGAAGGGGAAGAATTATATTAAGATGCTTGGCTGTCTTTTGAATCTTGGTCTTCCTTGCATTATAACATAAAATAGATACTGGAGGGGGAGAGATAGGAATAGCCAGAAACATCACCATAGAAAG
>NW_006408757.1:1089781-1092113 GCF_000296735.1 Chrysochloris asiatica
GGGACCCTACCCAGAGAAGCAGTGATGCCTGAGATGGAGGCAGAGACAATGAAGTGGAGGGATATCGAATGAGTGCTGAAGACTTAGGGTGGAGGGGAGTGAGGGTGTAGGCTTGCAGGGTATACCGTTGGGGATTGTAACCATAGCAATGCAATGATATACGATAGAATGAATGTAAAACTAATGTTCTCCCATGTAAACTATCATGTAATTCACAATAAAACATTTTTTAAAAAACCATAAAAGGTTACAATACACATGAAAGTCATACACGTATGACATTACACATAACCAGGTGGAATAGAAAAATCAAATTGATTCCATCTGTGGAAAGAGACAGTAGAAAAACTCCTTACCACCAGTCAAAACAAGGCCAGGGACAGATTGTGGAACAGACCATCAATTGTTCATATGCAGGTTCAGTCAGACTGAAACTGAAGAAAATTAAAACAAATCCAGAAGAGCCAAAATTAAAAAAAATTTTAAAAAGCTGGGGAAGGGAATCGCACCACCATCAAGAATAAAGAAGCAGGAGTGGAGCATGTCTTTTGAACCTCAAGATCCCCAAATCTCCTTGATCCTGTGACGCTGGAGGAACAGCAGAGGAGCAGCAGCAGCAGAAGCGAGAACCAGAGCACTAGAGAGAGCAGTGCGCTTCCCAGTCCAAGGAGCAAGCCGAGTGCCTTTGGACACTTGTGTAGTGGGATGCTTCCAGACACTTAATTGGGAACTAGGTTTGCTGTCCCTTGGAGTTAGAATGCAGCACTGTTAGGTTGAGGTTTATACCAGAGTAGAGTTTCCTTAGGGCATTTATTTGAAGACCTAAATGTGCTTTGAAAACAATGACAGAGAAAAACAGAGGCCAGGCCTAGAGCTGAGGACCATAGAGAGACCTGGTTCTGGGCATGGAAGAGGAGAGGCTATTTCGAAGACAGCATCCTGAACATTTCTGACCCTCAACTTTAACTTGTCAACTTTCCTAAGAAACCCTGTAACTGTTAGTATGGTGTCTGAGTTCTGTGCTAATTGTTAAGTTTTTGGACTCTGGAGTCAGATCACATGTGTTCAAAACCCATCTCTAACACTTACTATTTAACTTTGGATAAATTGTTTAAACTCTCAATGCCTCCATCCCTTCAGAACACCTCAGCTGGTGTCTGTGAAAAAAAAGATTGTCCAAACCAAGTACTCATATAACAACCGGCATTAAGTACATGCTCACATACTGTTTTTTTTTTTTTTTTTTTTTTTTGTATTAATTAACCAACATATCAGTTATTTCACCACTCATCTGTCAGTTTGAAATACTGTGGTGGTGTATATGTTGAATAATACCAGAAACTAAGTCACTGACTTTTAAATATCAGCAGGGTCCCTCATGATAGACAGGTTTCAGCAGAGCTCCCAGACTAAGACAGACTAAGAAAAAGGAGAAGTGGACTACTTCTGATTTTTCACCACTGAAAACCTTATGAGTTGCAACAGAACATTGTCAGATATAGTGCCAGAAGACAAGGCCCTCAGGTTAGAAGGCACTCAAAATATGACTAGGGAAGAGCTGACTTCTCAAAGTAGAACTGACTGATGGCAATGAATGGAGTATAGCTTGCAGGGACTTCATATTCTGATGGGGAACAACTTAAAATGAGGCAAAAGAGCTGCAAACATCTGTTAATAATTGGAACATGTAATGTACAAAGTATGAAACTAGGACAATTGGAAGTTGTCTAAAATGAAGTGGAATGCATAAAAATTGATATCTTAGGCATTACTGAGCTGAGATAGACTGGTAATGGCCATTTTGAATCTGTGAGTTACATGGTTTACTATGCTGAGAATGACACATTGAAGAGGTATGGCATAGCATTAATCATCAAGAACATTTCAAGGTCTACCTTGAAGTATAATACTGTCTGAGATAGGATGATATCCATACTTCTACAAGGAAGACTAGTAAACACTACTATTATTCTAATTCACACACCAACCACTAAAGCCAGTGATGATGAAATTGAAGAATTCTACCAACTTCTTCAGTCTGAAATCGATCAAACATAAAATCAGAATGTACTGGTGATTGGAATGTAAAGCTTGAAAACAAAGAGGGAAGGAAGGATCAGTAGTTGGAAAATATAGCCTTCTTGATAGAAATGATGCTGAAGATCGCATGATAGAATTTTGCAAGACAAACCATGTTCATTACAAATGCCATTTTCAAACTACATAATAGGATCTCACCACATGGATATCACCACTGGACCAATAAACAATATTCTTATCAAAGGAGAAAAGATTGAAGTTGTCAAGGACTTCATTCTTTTTGGATCAACTA
>NW_006408757.1:1092618-1095451 GCF_000296735.1 Chrysochloris asiatica
GGTTGCTATGAGTCGGTACTGCCTCAATGGCACCTAACAACAACAACAATAGGAAGAGATGGTGGTAAATCTCAATATCATCAGCCAAAAGAAGGCCAGGGAAGACTGGGAACAGACCATCAGTTGCTCATATGCAGGTTCAGGCTGAAGCTGAAGAAAATGAAAACAAGTCCACAAGAGTCAAAATGTGCTACAAGAACAAGCAAGTTGCTGGCCCAGGAGACATCAAGGCAAGTGGTCGGGTCCCCTCAGGGCAACCCCCCTTCCAAGACTAAGACTCAATGGGAATACACTTTCTGATTGGTGACCACATTCATCACCGGTAAGGGGAAGTGAGGGAAAAACAGCAATGAAGCTGTGACCTAAGCCCTACAATGTTCAATAGACTCCTGGAGACCTGGTTGGCCAGCAGTGTGGCAAGACCTGGGGACTCTTGGGCCCAGAGTCAGTGACATAGCCACAGAAGACTGGAGTGGAGAGTGAAGAGTCCAGCTGATATGAAGAGAGGGCATATGCATAAGAACATCCACACTTGCAGATAATACCCACTTGACCTGGCTTCAATGACTGGATGATCAGAGCTCAACTAGAAGAAGAAAGAAGAGGGAATAAAGAGTAATCTGATACAATTTGCTGAACTTGACCTACACCTATGGATGCAGTAACTCAAAAGATGGAACAAATTTTTATAGCGAGGATCATTCCCACCTCCTCCATACACAGAATATGGGCAACTTCAATATTGGTTACCCAAAATGGGGGTGGTGGGCTACAAAGGCAAGAAGTGACTGGCTTACAAGCTTTCAAGAGGGAACCTAGATCCAGCGGGCATGGAGGAAGGTAAAATCTCCACTGAGTAGTATTCAATCTGTCTGGGTGGGGCTGATGAAAGGAGATGTGGGTAGGTCTCTTGTGATACAATAGTGAATAATTCTTATCAGGACTTATTTTGAGGGTTGGAAATGTAAAGACAGACGTTTTGTTGCAAAAGAAGGGGAGTGATTGACTTTGCAGTCTAGAAGCAAAGGTCTCTGGGACCATCAAGGGAGAAGAGCCAAGAGCGAGACCCTACCCAGAGAAGCAGTGATGCCAGAGATGGAGGCAGAGACAATGACCTGGAAAGATGGAGTGGCTGGGGACTTTAGACCCAGAGAGGGAGAGGGGTTGTGTGCTGATGACTGGTTGGTTGATGATGCATGGAGGGGATTGTAACCATGGCAATGAAATGATATATGGTAGATGAATGACGTTGGAATCTGGACTGGAATTGCATTATATGTATAAATTGCTTTGGGCAGTATTGACATTTTCACAATGTTAAGTCTTTCTATCCAGGAGCATGGTACATTCTTCCATCCTTAAAGTTCTCTTTTGGTTTCTTGTAGTAGTGATTTGTAGTTTTCTTGTATAAATCCTTGTTTCTCTGGTTACATTTATTCCTAGATGCTTCATCCTTTGGGTGGCTATTGTAAATGGTATTGCTTTCCTAATGTCCTTTTCAGTGATATCGTTTTTGGTATAAAGGAATCCAACTGATTTTTTTCTTTCTTTTTTTTTTGGAAAATCACAGAACATTTCATTAACTTCCATGTTGCTTCAAGCCACCAGGACACAGGCACCCCCCAACACCCTTAATCTTCTCTTCAGCTCTTCATGATGACAGGTTGTTTTGGGAACTATGCCTTCCCCAGAACTTTGTAGTAACCTGATCACACCACATCAATGATGGGAGCAGCCCCAGTCTTATTTTTGGAAGTGTTTACCCTTGTCTGCTCACTGACCAAGGTCCACAATTTATCAAGGTTGACAGTTGGGAAGAAACTCTGGTTCCTCTTCAAGTGATAATGTCTCATACCCACCTTCCCAAAGTAACCTGGATGATACTTGTCGAAGAAGTTGATCCTATGATGATGCAAGCCGTCAGCATTACCCCAGCCTCCAGGGTGCTTCCGGTGCTTGCTGATGCGGCTATGGCCGTGGCTCACATGGCCTCTAAGTTTCTGGGTCTTCCACAGTTTGGATGGCATGCCAGCTGTCGAGACGAAAAAGAAAGGGGCCTTCCCCAACTGATTTTTTATGTTGATCTTATATCTTTTTGATGTGCTGCTGGATTCTGTTGGCTAGGATTTTGTTGAAAATTTTTGTGTCTATGTTCATGAGGGATATTGGTCTATAATTTTCTTTCTTAGTGACATCCTTCCCTGGTTTGGGTATGAGGGTTATGCTTGCTTCATAAAATGCATTAGGAAGTTTTCCATCTTCCTCTATATTCTGGAATAATTTGAGTAGAATTTGTGACAGCTCTTCCATGAATGTCTGATAGAACTCACCAGTGAAGCCATCTGGTCCTGGACTTCTTTTGGTTGGGAGTTTTTTGATGACCTGACAAATTTCTTATTTTGTTACGGGTCTGTTCAGGTTTTCTACTTCACTGTGTGTAAGTTTATGTAGGTTGTGTTTTTCTAAAAATGTATCCATCTCTTCTACATTTTCAAATTTGTTGGAGTACAAATTTTCATAGTATTCTGATATTATCCTTTCAATTTCATTTGGTTCCGTTGTGACATTGCCCATGTGATTTCTAATGTGTGTTATTTGTGTCTTCTCAATCTTTTCTTTTGTTAGATTTGCCAATGGTCTGTCAATTTTGTAAATCCTTTCACAGAATCAGCTTCTTGTCCTGTTGATTCTTTCTATACTTTTTCTGTTTTTGATCTCATTTATTTCTGTTCTAATCTTTATTATTTCTGTTGGTCTGTTTCTAATTGTTGTAGATGCTGTGTTAATGTGTTAATTTTGGTTCTTTCTTCTTTTTGGATGTGTGCATTTATTG
>NW_006408757.1:1096056-1097265 GCF_000296735.1 Chrysochloris asiatica
CCATCTCTATCTATTATGCTGTTTTTTTGCCTTAAAGTTTATTTTATCAGAGATTAGTACTGCCACTCCTTTTCATTTTTGATTGCAATTAGCTTGGTATATTTTTTTCATCCTTTAACTTTTAATCTGTCTTTGTCTCTGTGTGTGAGATGCGTCTCTTGCAGATAGCATATTGAAAGATCTTGTTTTTCATCCATTCTGCCACCCTCTGCCTCTAAACTGGTGCATTTAATCAGTTTACATTCAGTGTAATTATCGATAGGTATGGCTTAATTGCTGCCATTATGTTTGTGGGTTTTTTTTTGTGTGTGTGTGGTGTTGCTGCTTTCTTTGTTCTGTGTGTCTTCCTTTGCTGAGTTCATGCTTTTTATGTTTTTTTCTTGTGAGTTTCCTCAAATTTTTAATGTTTCCATGATCTTGGAATTTCACTTTTTGGTATGTGGTGAAATATTAATTTTCTTTGAAGTTACCTTATAATCCATTTATTTCCCCCTACATTTAGTGCAGTCTATTTTTATCTTGTTATCTACCTGACCGTCTCATTATCTGGATCTCTGTTCCTATGTGTTTACCTTCTTTTACATTGTCATTGTTTTGATCATAGACTGACATCCCAGATTCTCTGAGTTTGTTCTTATAGTTTTGTTCTGTTCTCGACTCTTCCATCTGTCGATTTAGTTCTAGGAGGTGCTGCCACGTATGTCAATCTCTGGTTGTTGTCTGTTCTTGTTGGTTCTCAGTCCACAGAACTCCTTTTAAGATGTTTTGTAGCACAGGGTTGGCTTTGACAAAATCCCTTAGCTTCGGTTTATCCTGGAATGTTTTGATTACACGGTCCTATTTGATTGATAGCTTTTCTGGATAAATGATTCTTGGTTGGCAATTTTTTTTTTTTTTTTTTTAGGGTTTTATATATGTCTCCACATTGCCTTCTTGTTTGCATTGTTTCTGCTGAGAAATCAGAACATAATCTGACTTTCTTGCCTTTGTATGTAACACTTCTGTTTTCTCTACCTGCTCTCAGGAGTGTCTCCTTATGTTTGATTTTGGAGAGCTTGATTATGATATGTCACAGTGATTTTCTTTTGGGGTCTATCCTTCCTGGGTTTCGTTGAGCTTCTTGAATGTTTATCTTTTCACTTTTCAGAATGTTAGAGAAATTTTCTTCTAGCAGTTCTTCAACTATTTCCTCTGTGGACTTGTGTGATT
>NW_006408757.1:1097415-1120968 GCF_000296735.1 Chrysochloris asiatica
TTATTTGATTGTTCCTGTAGCACTTTCCTGACTTCTTCCTTATTTTTCTCAACTCCATTGTAAAGTGTTTGAAACATCTTATAATCATTTTACTGAATTCTTTCTCAGGCATTTCCAAGGCCTGCCCTCCTTCCAGCATGGAGTTCAGGTCTACCTCTAGGTAATTTGTCCCAGACATTTTATCTTGTTTCTGGATATGTGCTGATATGGTCATCTGCTTTTGCTTCTTGGACATGTATAGTGTTTATGTATGGCCTTAATACTTAATTGACTGTGTTGGTATTTATTATTATTATTTATTTTATTTTTTTAAAATAAATGTTTTATTGTGTATTGAGTGATATTTTACATGGGGAAACATTAGTTTTACATTCATTCTATCATACATCGTTTCATTGCCTTAGTTACCATCCCGTCCATGCATCAACCACCAGCAAAAGGGTATAGCTTGCATGCCCCCTGCCCCACTGTCCTCAAGACACAGCCCCTTTCCCTCTCTGGGTCTCAACTCCTCAGGCACTCCATCTCTTCAAGTTATCCTCTCTGTCTCCATCTCAGGCTTCACTGCTTCTCTGGCTGGGGTCCCGCTCTCCGCTCTTCTCCATTGATGGTCCCAGGGCCCTCTGCTCCTAGACTGAAAGGTTAGTCACTCCCCTCTTTGTTATAAAATATCCGCTTTTATTCTTCAGTCCTCACAATCAGTCCTGGTAACAATTTTCACCATTGCATCACATGAGATCCTTCTGCATTTCTTTTCATCAGCCCTTCCTAGACAGGTTGGCTACTATTCACTGGAGACTCCACTATCCTCCCTGCCCTTTGGATCTAGGTTCCCTTTTGAAAGCTTGTAAGCCAGTCACTTCTTACCTTTGTATCCCTCCCCCCATTTTGGGTGGCCAATGTTCAAGTTGCCCAACTCTTCCCACTCTTTGTATGGAGGGGATGGGAATAACTCTTGTAGCCGGTAATTGTTTCCTCTTTTGAGCCACTGCAGTTATATGTGTAGGTCCTGTTCATCCAGTTGTATCAGATGACACTTTTTTTTTTTTTTTTCACTCTTCCTTCTTCCTCGGGTTGAGTTCTGTCCATCCAGTCACTGAAGCCAGGTCAAGTGGGTATCATCTGCAAGTGTGGGTGTTCTTGCATCTGTCTGCCCTCTTCTTATCATCTGGTCTCTCACTCTCCACTCTAGTCCTTTGTAGTTGTGTCACTGACTCTGAGCCCATGAGTCCCCTGGTCCTGCCTCACTGCTGGGCAACCGAGTCTCCACCCGGGTTCACAGTAGTCTGCTGAACAATGCAGGGCTTCTGTTGGTATTTTTTATGCTTTCTGATTGCTTCCTGGTAGATGTGATCAGGATGTGGGCTTTCCTTTTCACACTGCTTATTGCTTAACTCAGAGTAACTTTCACAGGTGTTGCCTGTCTCCCTGGTATACGGCAGTTGGTATTGGTGCTTGCCTGGATTTTGGGGTTTTATAGAGTGTGATTGTAGCTTGACTATATAGCAGTAGTTGCTGTCTCTTCTTGTGTAATATAGGGAGAGAAAGAGTCCCCAAAAGGCAGAAGGGGGAGCATAAAATAGAAAAACAACAACAGCAAAACAACAACAAAAGAAACTAGACTGGCTACTGTAATCTATAATCGCAGAAAAGGAGAGGAGGGAGAGGAAAAAAAAAAAAGTCTGTAGCCTAATATGAGTATGACTTTAATGTCCTCTTTCAGCTTCTTGCCTTCAAAGCTGTCTGATAGATTTCAAGATGCCACTGTAGGTTGTTATGCTATACATCAGGATTTATTTTAATTTTCTGCCTGTTTTGTTTTTAAACTCTCTTTCCCTCTCCAAACTCCTTGTTCTGGCTTTTTCCGTATTTAAAGAAAAACAATTTAGGGCTGTTCTTGGGCTAAGAGTATCTGTGTGCATGTTGCCAGGAGAACCCACCAGTGGTGAGGGTGGGGGGTGTACATTTGCTCAGGCACCCCCTTTAGTCACCCGAATGGAGGTTCGCAAACAGTGGGGGGCCAATGAACAGATAACAAAAAAAAAAAAAAAAAAAAAAAAAAAAAAAAAAAAAAAGAAAGGAAAATCAGACAAACAAAACTGACACAGTGTATTTTCCACCTTTGCTCTAAGGTTCCTGTGGCATTTTTCTGTGATGTGTCTGTTACCCTGCTTGGTCTTGCCATTTGGTCTCGCACAAGTTGTTGGCTCTGGGTCTCTGAGCCTGGTAGATTCTAAAGTATGCAATTTCTTACTTCTGCTTCAAGTTCCACTAGCGATAAGCCTTCAAACTTTTAAAATATTTGTACCTATGTGGTTCTGAGCCTTGGAGTTTTGCCCAGAATCTGCTTTGTCTGGTATTCTGTGGTATTGCTGATGGAGAACCTCATTGTACCTCTACCCTAGCCACCATCAAGCCCCACCTCCTGTCTATACAATGGCTTTTGACAGTGTTGATCATAAGTTATGTATAATATTGCAAATAATGGCTATAGGTATTCCAGAACACTTTATTGTGCTCATGAGGAACCTGTACATGGACCAAGAGGCCAACAGGACAAGGTAAACAGAACAAGGGGACACTGAATAGTTTAAAATCAAGAAAAGTGTGTGCCAGGGTTGTGTTCTTTCACCACATTTATTCAATCTGTATGCTCAGAAAATAATCTGAGAAGCTGAATTATATGAAGAACATGGAATCATGATGGGAGGCAAACTCATTAATAACCTGCAATATTCAAATGATATAACCTTGCTTGCTGGAAGCAAAGAATACTTAAAAGATGAAGATCAAAGACTACAGCTTTCAGTATCAATTTGCACCTCAATGCATGTATGTTTGTATATATATTAACACTTATGGAAGCAATAGTCAAGAAATCAAAAGATGTATTTTTGTTGCTGTTAAGTACTGTGGAGTCAGTTCTGACTCATATTGTCCCTGCACAGGGTTTCCGAGCCTGTAAGTCTTTATGGGAGCAGAAAGCCTCATCTTTCTTCCACGGAACAGCTGGTGGTTTCGAACTGTCAACCTTGAGGTTAGCAGCCCGATTTGTATCCACTACACTACTAGAGCTCCTTAAAGAATGTATTGCATTAGGTAAAACTGTTGCACAAGACTTCTTTAAAGTGTTCTAGAGCAAAGATATCAGTTTGAGGACTAAGGTGAGCCTGACCCAAGCCATGGTATTTTCAATAACCTCATATGCATGTGAAAGTTTGACAATGAATAAGGAAGATAGCAGAAGAACTGATCCATTTGAGTTATGGTATTGCAGAATATTAAAAGTACCATGGACTGCCAAGAGAACAATCTGTGTTGGGAGAAGTACAGCCAGAATGCTCCTTAGAAGCCAGGATGGCCAGACATTGTTTCTCAGACTTTGGACACATTGTCAGGAGGAACAAGTCCCTGGAGAAGGATATCATGCTCGGTAAAGTGGAGGGTCAGCCAGAAAGAGGAAGAGCCCCAATGAGATAGATTGGCACAGTGACAGCAGCAATGGCCTCAAGTGTAGCACTGATTATGAGATTGGTTCAGGACACGGTAGTATTTCGTTCTTTTGTGCATAAGGTCACTCTGAGTTGGTACCAACTCAATGGCAACTAACAACAACAACAACAACAATAGACATAAATGAAGACTACTCTGGACAAACCAGGATCTGAGGTCAATCAAGTTAAATTGATTGTATGCTTTTGAGTCTGTTCAAACCCTGTATAGGGTTTTTGAGGCTGTAAATCTTTGTGGGAGCTAAAAATTTCATCTTTGTCCCATGGAGTAGCTAGTGGATTGGAACTGCTGATCTTGTGGTTAGAAGCCCATCATGTAACCACTATGCCAACAGGGCTCCTTGAAATGAAGGCTACCTGTGGAAAATATTATAAGTACTAGGTATTTGGCAAATGCTAAAAGGGATGGTGGAGTCCTGGTGTGTCACTATGGGATAAAGCAAGGTCGGTTTGAACCACAAAGTTGGTGGTTCAAATTCACCAGTGGCTTCTTGGAAACCCTATACAGGGTTGCTATGAGTCAAAACTGACTCAATGGAAGATGTATGCACACCAAGGTTCATAGCAGCACTAATTACAATAGCAAAAAGATGGAGGAAGCCAAAGTGCCCATCAACTGAAGAATGGATAAACAAACTGTGGTACGCACACACAATGGAATACTATGCTACCTTGAAGAACAACAAGGAAGCTGCAAGCCACCGCATAACATGGATGAACCTTGAGGGCATTATGTTGAGTGAAATTAGTCTGTCACAAAAAAAGAACTACTGCATAGGACCACTACTGTAAAAGACTAAGGGAAAGAACCCATACTGAAGGCGGATGGGGGGATTCTTTGTTGATTATTGGGATGTTGGGGGTGGGTGAGGGGAGGGAGGGGAAGGTGGAGCACAGGGCAGGGATTAGACACAGGATAGTTTGGGTGCTAGGGAGGGGGCAATATACAAGTAGGGAGAGGGGAATGGAAGAACCAAGCAGATGGGAGAACAATTAGACAGGTCTCAATGGGCTAAGTGAGACAGAGGTAAATAATGATATACGTACAACCTGGGAACAACAGGGTTCTAGGATACAGAGATCGAGCCATGGTTGGAATGTGGAAAAGGGGGGAATAATATTAAGATGCTTGACTGTCTTTTGAATCTTGGTTTTCCTTGCATTATATTATAAAATAGACACTGGAGTGAGAGAGAAAGGAATAGCGAAAAGCATCACCATAGAAAGCTTGTAAGTCCGTCTTCTGTCTATAACTGATTGGAATACCTAAAATGGGGCTACAACGTGCCCAGCGAAGGAGGTTTTCTGTGGAGCCTCTGCAACACATAAGACTATAGGTGGAAGCCTGAACCACATCCAGATCTCCAGAGATGGGAAATTCTCACTTGAAAGGACAAGCAGACCAACCTGGAGTGGCTAGAAGAACGGAAGATACTTCTTGAAAGAAAGACCTACAGGAAAAATATAAAACAGTATAGGCAGACCGACTGTTACTACAAGAACAATAACTTGCTTGCCCAGGAAACATCAAGGCAAGTGGTCGGATGCCCTCAGTGCAAACCCCTTTCCAAGACTAAGACGCTGTGATTAGTGACCACACTCGACACCGATAAGGGGAAGTGAGGGAAAAACAGCAATGAAGTGGTGAGCTAAGCCCTACAACGTTCAATAGACTTCTGTGAACCCGGGTGAAGACCTGGTTGGCCAGCAGTGTGGCAAGACCTGGGGACTCTTGGGCCCAGAGTCAGTGACATAGCCTCAGAGGACTAGAGTGGAGAGTGAAGTGTCCAGCTGATAAGAAGAGAGAGCATATGCATAAGAACACCTACACTTGCAGATAATACCCACTTATCCTGGCTTCAGTGACTGGATGATCAGAGATCAACCAGAAGTAAAAAGAAGAGGGGAAAAAAAAAAGTATTCTCATACAATTTGATGAACTTGACCTACACCTAAGGAAGCAGTAGCTCAAAAGAGGGAACAAGTCCTTACAGCAAGAATTATTCCCAACCCTCCGACTCGATGGCACATAACAACAACAACAACTCCACACACAGAGTAGATAGGGAGGGGCAACTTGGACATTGGCTACCCAAAATGGGGGGCAGGGGGCTACAAAGGCAAGAAGTGACTGGCTTACAAGCTTTCAGGAGGGAACCTAGATCCAGAGGGCATGGAGGAAGTTAGATTCTCCAGTGAGTAGTATTCAATTTGACTAGGCAGGGCTGATGCAACGAAATGCAGATGGGTCTCTTGGGATACAATAGTGAATAATTGTTATCAGGACTGATTGTGAGTGCTGGAAATGTAAATGTAGACATTTTATAGCAAGGAGGGGAGTGATTAACTTTTCAGTCTAGGAGCGGAGGTCCCTAGGACCATCAAGGGAGAAGAGCAGAGAGGGGGACCCTACCCAGAGAAGCAGTGATGCCTGAAATGGAGCCAGAGATGATGACGTGGAGGGATGGAACACCTGGAGACTTTAGATCCAGAGAGGGATAGCAACTGTGTGCTGAAGACCTGGGGGGTACGGGGAAGGATTGCATGGAGGGGATTGTAACCATGGCAGTGAGATGATATACAATAGAATGAATGTAAAACTAAAGTTCTCCCATATAAACTACCACATAATTCACAATAAAACATTTAAGAAAAAAAATTAAATAAAAATGTAAAGAAAGAAAGAAAGAAAGAAAGAAACAAAAAACTGACTCAATGGCACTTAACAACAGCAACAAAAGGGATGAGAGAAGTTTTATTAGCTGTGGCAACTAATGTTTGTCCCATTAGCTAGATAAAATTATCAGAATATTATAAATCCGGTTTCTCCAAGAAAGGAGCCCTGGTTGTGCAGTGGTTAACTGAAGTTAGTGGGTCAAACTCACTAACTTTTCCAAAAGATGTGGACATATGTTTCCACAAGGATTTACCATCTTGAAAACCCTATGTAGCAGTTCTGTTTTTGTCCTATGAGTTGAATTGACTTGATGGCAACAGGTTTGGTTTGGGTTTACCAGGTTGGAAATGTGGAGACACATTTTAATCCTTGCTTGATAAAGCCCATTTTATTGTAAAAAAACAAAACAAAACAAAAGACTTAATGAATAGTATAAATAAGATCCTACTAAATATTTAGCATAGTTAGGAGAAGAAACTTTTAAAGTACCCTTTAATACTGCAGTCCTGGTGTGGTGCTGTGACATAATGCACTGGACTCCAAGGTCAGTGTGAACCACAAGGTCAATGGTTCAAATTCACCAACTGCTCCTCAGAAACCCTATATAGGGTCTCTGTAAGTTGGAACTGACTTGAAGGCACTTAACACTACAACGACGACAACACTGCAGAAGAAGTTCTGGTAGCATAGTGGGTTATGAGTTGGACTGCTAACTGCAAGGTCACCAGTTTGAATCTACCAGCTGTTCTTCAGGTATAAGATAGGCTTTCTGTTCCTGTAAAGAGATACAGTTGCTATGAGTCGGAACAAACTCCATGGCACATAACCACCACCACCTCTACTGCAGAAGTATAATTTATGTATAATTTAAATGTTGAGTAAACATCAGCCTTATTCATTCATCAGAGCAAGATTCTTAAAAGCTTCAGTAAACGTGTTTGAGTTCAGTAAGGTATGCACTTGATTTATAAAACTGTATTTTTAAACACATATAACATATTATTGAATGTACAAGGGCTCTGGTAGCGTAGTGGTTACGAATCGGGCTGCGAACCTTAAGGTCAGCAGTGTGAAACTACCAGGTGTTTCGCGGGAGAAAGAGGAGGCATTCTGCTCCCGTAAAGATTTACAGCCTCGGAAACTCAATACAGGGTCGCTATGAGTCGGAACCGACTCCACGGTACATAACAACAACAACATAACTTATTATTGAATGTACAAGGGAGCTTCAAAAAATTGGTGGAAGATTTAGTCATCTTTTCATTCTAGTTTTCTATGAAAATTTTAAAGCCCCTTTGTATTATTATGTCTGCATGTGTATATATATATATATATATATATATATATATATATATATATTCTTATTTTTCTACTTTAACTCAATTTTGTTTTGACTCTATAAAATAAAAAATACGGTAAATGAAGCTATGAAATACACATCAATCACAAAACTGCATATAAAGTTTTATACATTGTTACAAGACAACCTTAATTGGAAAATTTAATTCTTTATTCTGTTTTCAAAACATATGTGCTTTTAACAAAAGTCTAATATGTCTTTAGTTAGTACCACACACTTGAAATGAATAAAATATGAACATATTTTTTTAAAAGGTTGCTTTAAAGATAGAATATCACTGAGTGAGGATCATAGTCACACACAATTTACTAAAACCAGAGGTGTACCCATCAGTGTCAGTTCAGGAAAGTTAGTGTGGGAGGAAATGGTGGCTTTTACCAGTTGTACTCCATATGTATTCTCTGTGTTTGAGATATACTTGCAGTCAATGGAAAGACAGTTTCAGAAAGTTTGTAAATTTTCTTCAAAAGTGACTAGAAACCCATGTAATTAGAAAGCTGCTTACTGTGTGTTTTTATTTGCGCTATGAGAGGCACTGAAAAGTTTGGGCATCCTGTTTGTTTCCACCATCTGCTGTATATCACTCTATTATGCTCATTTGGATTCCTGGTATGACTCTGTAGGACAAGCACTAGACTGAAAGGTTGGTTTGAATTGCAAGGTCGGAGGTTCAAATCCATCAGTTGCTCCTCGGAAACCCTATACAGGGTCGCTGTGAGTCAGAGCTGACTTGATGGCACGTAAACAACACAACAATGTGCCCATTTATTCATATGTGTTTATAAGATTGTCATTGATTTTATACAAATCACTGAGAAAGCCACCTATCTTCATTCTCCCTACTCTCATTCTTGGAGACAAATCGGCAAAATCTGAGAGAAAGGAGGGGAGTGAAATAGGAAGTTGTCTGAGTACATTAGGGAAATTAGCAAAGTGTTTGCCATCAAATCAGGAGAAAAAAAATTAAGAGAAACATTCTCTAATGTCTATACATGGGACCAGAAAAGAGTACTTAAGGCATTTTTACATAACTCTCTGTGTAATAGCCCAGGCCACAGATACCCCCAACATTCAAAGTTAGATACTTATTCTGTCAAAACTTTACACACACACATCAAAACTACTTACATTCAGGAAAATTTCTGTGTATGCTTAGACATACACACACAACTGCAGGTGTTTATGAGAAACAAAGATATTCCCACAGATATCAACATATACAGAAATGTAAACACTAGAATTAGTGGTGGTGGTCATTGTGTGCCACTGAGTCAGTTTCTGCCCATAGAGACCCTGTACAGGGTTTCCATAGCTATAAATCTTTATGGGAGCAGAAAGCCTCACCTTTCTCCAGTGGAGTGACTGGTAGATTTGAACTGCTGACCTTGAGGCTAGCAGCTCAGCTCATAGAACACTACACTACCAGGGCTCCTTAATCATTAGAATTAGGAAGTGAAAATATAAGTGCAAGAGTTTGTAACTAGAGGAGGGAAGTGAGGAGTTGGAGGTGTTAGATCCTGTAGAAAGTACATAGTTGAGTGAGACAGAAACCAGGTGAACACAAGAGTGCTCAGTAAAACAGCTATAAACTAGACTCTTAAGCTTCTCTTTGTCAGGGTTAGGTACACAAGGCTATCTTCAGGGAATTAACCTAACCTCTGATTCCCTCTCTGCTCCCTATGTGTAAGACATTATTCATTCCCCTTCTCTGGAACTAGGTTCCTGGCTCCATTTCTCTAAGTCATTCTGCATTTTCTGCTGCAATTTTCATAACATGTGATTTTAATTCTTAATACAGTAGTCCTTAAATAAACACAATGTGTATTTAAAAATATTTCACCAAAATGAAAGTAGGAATTGTGTACAGATATAGAGAAGGCAAAAGCAGACACAATAATCCTACATAAAAATGATTTCATTATTTAATGTGAGGCAACATGTGAATAAAGAAGGAAACTATGATCCAAAACTCTTGTTTTCAAAGAAAAGGGACAAAGAATAGATATATCCAATTTATAAATGATTGAAATCCAATATATCAGGGACTATTCACTTGAAAAAAATGTCCCAATCTACTCCCACCACCACACACACACAGTAAAACCAAAGAAAAACCAAAATTTAGGAATCAGTTATTAATATCTGTTCCCCAAACTGGTTAAAAAACTAAGTTGGTAATAGATCTAGATAGTGAAAATACATGCAAACGTCTATAAACCACAAAATAATAAAGGGCAATATGAATTCTCTCGTTGAACATATACACCCTAGTATCGGAGCTCTGGTAGCGTAGGGGTTACGAATCGGGCTGCGAACCTTAAGGCCAGCAGTTCGAAACTACCAGCTGCTCCGCGGGAGAAAGATGAGGCGTTCTGCTCCCGTAAAGATTTACAGCCTCGGAAACCCTGT
Organism: Chrysochloris asiatica; assembly: GCF_000296735.1. Classification (NCBI taxonomy): domain Eukaryota; kingdom Metazoa; phylum Chordata; class Mammalia; order Afrosoricida; family Chrysochloridae; genus Chrysochloris; species Chrysochloris asiatica. The sequence continues at coordinate 1,107,374 of NW_006408757.1, forward strand.
ACAGGGTCGCTATGGGTCGGATCCGACTCGACGGCACTTAACAACAACAACAAGTGAACTTCCAGGTAGTTTCACTTCTTCTAAAAATGTTAGTTTATAGGAATAAATTTCTCTTCTTGGGAGGGATAGGATAGAAAGGGGTAGGCTAGAAGTAATCAGGCAATAAACTTTCAGTTTATGTGTGGTCAACTGAGACAGAAAACAACTGCCAAAAGACTTCCAGCAGCGAGGACTCAGAGCCCTCACTGCATTGCACAGATGCTGTGGGGCAAGAACTCCTTTACGTAGGTGGCGGCTGCTTTGGAGAGGTAAGTCATGGTGCCAAATCTGCCACTGGGTGCACTGTCATACAGAAGAGTACAGATGCCAGATGCAGGATCCTTTGCCAACATAATATCATCTGCACCGAGGGTTTTCTGTTTGGTTTTTAAGAATGAGAGAACAAAGGGGGAAAATGATAAATTGTATTAATTAATGGCGTGATAAAGATAACACAGAGTTTCCTTCCCATTACTACCTAGGCTGTTTAGCCATGGAGAGATCAGAGTTATACACAAAATTAATGTGTTTTTCACTAGACCCTCAAATTATATGGAAATTATTTAAAATTATTAATCGTTTAGGATTTTTCTTCATAGCAATTTTTATAAGTTAAATGTAATAGTTAAATGATTTCTACCTATTTAGGGTCAAATGTTAACACCTACAAATCATCCTAGTGTCTTTGGTCTGAATCCTAGTACTGCTGATTTCAACATGAATAATTTTATCTTGCATTTAATCATTATTCATTTCTAAATCAACTTGATTAAAATATGCCATAAACTTCCCAAGGATAGAGTCTATGCCTAAAGTGATCACATTTTCTGATACCTGGATTTTCAGCAATCCAGAATATTTAAAATTAGAATTAATTCCCCCATAGTACGTAGTAGGACAAAACACCTATTCCATGTTTTGGAGATTTTTTCCTATGTGCTCCTACTCTAAATCTAGAAAACACTTGAAAAGTATTCAAAAAGTAGTATTTATTTTAATGTACTTAAATTTTCTGAAGAAGCTTTATTAAGAAAATCAGGAAAATAATTAAATTTCATTTAAATATTTTCCTATGAGTAGCAAAGGCAAAGCTAAAACACTCCCCCAAATATTTTTTGCCCTTAATAGTCCAGAAAAGCTATGCTTCCCAATAGTCTTTTATTAAGTCCTTATAGCTACAAAAAGTAGTGTGATAGGAGATTTGAAATATGATGAAAAGCATAAAAGCCAGGCACCCGCTACCATTCAATACAACCACAAAACACAGTGAAAGACAGAGGTCTTTGTGCAGTCTACTTTTTTTTATAAAAAGAGCTCAGGTTTAGGGGCCTAGAAAATGTCCCAAATAGAGTAGGAGAATATGTGGAACAAAACTCAAAATTATAAAATTATTAAAAAAAAAAGACCAGGCTTACTGGTAAGAAAGAGCCCTTTGCCACACTTTAGGTCTAGAAAGGAACTCACCCTAGTGGTCCAATTTTCAGCAAAGCAGCAGATAGATGTATAGGGAGACAATACCACTAATAAGGTATGCTCACCATGGAATGGTTGATCACTCAAAATTAAAAGGGCAACATTTACCTAAGCACAAAGTTAGAAGAGATGGGAAGGTGGGCAGAATAAAAGTAGGCATCATAGGGAAGAAGTGGGACAATTGTTGTTGCATGGAGGGGATTGTAATTATTGAGATGAAACAAAGGGTATGATTTGTTGAATGTAAAACTGATGATCTTGTCTGAAACTGTCACCTAATTCACAATAAAAAAATTTTTAAAAATGTCCTTGGCTTCATTCACCTTTAAAAAACATCAGGTTTGCATACCTGTTCTTGAAGGAACAAGTCATTAGCAATATGCACTATTTTTTCCACAGCAAGGATGTTTCCAACGCTATGAATTTCAATATCTGCCAGCATAGTGAGGACAAGGATAGCTTCAACCAGAAGCTGACGATACTCAGGCTGAGGTACACGATTCAGGACAGATTCCACATGAACAGAGAATTTAATCTCGCCTGGAGTCATCTGTGATAGAGAAAAAGAAAATAACTTCCTTAGAGCCCATCATATAGGAGGTATCAATCACCTATACTAAAAAGCAATAAAATACTACAGTCAAAAGCAATGCTTCAACCCCCTTCAAAGTAACCAAGTGGGTGGTGTTCTTGTTTAGTACCACCAAGTCAGTTCCAATTAACAGTGACTTTATGCACATCAGAATGAAATACTGCCCCGTCCTACACCATACTCACAATCATTAATCTTGAGCCTACTGCAACTGCCACTCTGCCAATCCATCTTGTTGGGGTCTTCCTTTTTTTCGCTGACCCTCCAATTTTCCTAGTATGATGTCTTTTTCCAGAGAATGGTCCCTCCTGATAATATGTCCAAAGTATAAAAGACAAAGTCTGGCCATCCTGGGTTCTAAGGATCATTCTGGCTGTATTTCTTCAAACACAGATTTATTTGTTCTAGAAGTCTACAGTAATTTTAGTATTCTTCTCAAGTACCATACAAGTAATCCATGAATTCTTCTACAGCCTTCCTTATTCTTTGTCCAACTTTCACATGCGAAGCTGCTGAAAATACCATGGCTTGGGTCAGGTGCACCTTAGTCCTCTTTTAAAGTAAGTGTTCTTGAACACTTTAAAAGAAATCTTATGCAGCAGATTTCCCTAACACAATATGTTGATTTCTTGACTTCTGTTTCCATGAGTGTTGATAAAGCATCCAACCAAAATGAAGTTGTTGACAAATTAAAAAATTTCTTCATTTATCATGATGTCATTTATTAACCCAGTGGTGAGGACTTTTGTTTTCTTTACATTGAGGTGCAACCCATACTGAAATCTGTGGTCTTTGACCTTCATCAGTAAGTATTTTAAGTTCTCTTCGCTTTCAGCAAGCAAGGTTGTATCGTTCACATATCGCAGGTTGTTCTCCAATCCTGATGCCACACTCTTCTTCATATAATCCAGCTTCTTGGATTATTTGCTCAGCATACAGATTGAATAAGTATGGTGAAAGAATACAACCCTGACACACTCGTTTCCTGATTTTAAACCATTCAGTTTTCCCTAGTTCTGCTTAGGTTCCTTATGAGCACAATTAAGTGTGAAAGTGGTTGCAGCAGTATTAGTTACAAGTGAAAATCTAGAATGAATCTAAATTTGGAAATTGTTGAGTAAATAATGTTCTATGGTATAGAAATTTCATGATTTTTTTTTTTTGCTGGAGCCATTTAAAATAATAAATATATTGTCTGGATACAGGAAAATTTTAAGTAGAACTACAACTTGTATATTCTTGATTATTAGAATTATGTAAAACATCTATATACTATTAGATTAAAAGTAGGCATAAAGAAATGCAAAATTAATTTGGGGTTAAGGTGACTGAGAAATAATTTTTGGAAAAATTGTATTGCTTATGTACTCTAGGGGGACAAAGTGGATTTAGAGTTTGAAGACCATGGTTTAAATTCTGTATTTGACACTTACTTATTAGCTCTATGACCTTGGGCAATTTATTTAATTTTCCCACATTTGTTTCCTTACCTGTAAATTTGGACCTACAATTCTATCTTATATAGTTGTGTTGAAGATCAAATTAAATACTGTGTGAAAGTACTTTGAAGACTCTTTAAGGTGTCAATTAGGAACATAGTATTATTAATTCTATTAATATTTCAATCTTGATTTATTAAAGAAAATGCCAGTAGGCAAGAATGAAACCCTGAAGCATAACATGAACTTTCTATACCCTTTGCCTTTTGCTGCAAAAACACCAATTTTTCAACAACTTCCCACTATTAGCAGCAATATTACTACTCCTAGCTTGCTATTAGGAGATATGGTATAGTGCCATAGGATAAGCACTGGATTGCTAACTGCAAAGTTGCTAGTTCAAACCCACCAGATGTTCCTTGGACATCCTATGCAGGGTGTGGCGCTTTAGGATCAGCATTGGACTTTGAACCACAAGGTTGGCATTTCAAACCCATTAGGTGCTCCTCAGAAACTATACAGGATCTCTATGAGTTGGAACTGACTCAAGAGCACTTAACAAAAATGAGTCAGAATGGAATCAACAGCACTTAATAACAACAAGCTTGCTATTAGCAATAAGCCCGGGAAGCATAGTGGGTCATGCATTGGGCTGCTAACCACAAGGTCAGCAGCCTTAATTAGAATCCACCAGTTTCTCCTCAGGAGAAAGATTTACAGCCTTGGAAACCCTATACAGAGCCACTATGAGTTGGTACCAACTCGATGACACTTACCAACAAGAAGTTTGCTATTATAATAGAATCTTTGTTGATTTTGAATTAAAGCTATTTATTTTTCATGTGATTTGGGTGAAAGGTAAATTATAGTCAATCTTCATTATTCTTGGATTCCACACTGGCAAATTATCTTCCTCACTATAATCTATTTGCAGCCCCAAAATTTATTTGCCCAGGTTCAGAATGGTGAAAAGTGGTGTGCTACCCAACATACATATTCCCAGCTGAGGGTGTCTTCCTGTTTAAGCTCTTCTACTGTAAATAATTTTCCTTTTCATGATTATTTGATGCCAGCATTTTTACATTTTTGTTCTTTTTGTTGGTGATTTTGTTTTTTTAAATTGACTTCCAAGTATAATGCCTGTATGCTATTTAGTGTTCTTAAGTGCAAGAAGGCCTTGTGGTGAAATATGTTTTAGATACACTTTATTCAGGCATGAGTTATACTGTTGTTAGTCATAAGTTCAATGTTAACAAATCAATAATATATATTAAATAAGGTGTCTTTAAACAGAAATACACATAAACAAATGATATATTGATCAACAGATGGAAGTGCTATGATGAGAAGCAGAAACTAACCCTAGCATTTCCCTTAGGAAAAAGTGCTAAGTATTCACTAATTCAGTATGCTCAGTGACTTTATAGAACTTAATCACCATAAATAATAATAATTGACTGTATGAATATATTAAAGCACCTGATAATCCATATCTGACTATGAATATATTAAATAAGCACAAATAACAAGAATTGACTATATGAATATATTAAAGCACCTGATAATCCATATCTGACTATGAATATATTAAATAAGCACAAATAACAAGAATTGACTATATGAATATATTAAAGCACCTGATAATCCATGTTTGAAAGCAAAAAGTCATTAGGAAGACAAGAAAGAAGGAAAAAATAAAAATGGATGTTCAGAAATGACACTAACACTTGCTCTCCAGTGTAGAGATGCTAAAGCAACTGGAAGAAATGAGGAGGTACAAGAGCTGAACAGAAAATTTCAAAGGTCAGCTCGAGAAGACAAAGTCAAATAGTACAACAAAATGTGCAAAGATCTGGAGTCAGAAAACCAAAAGGGAAGAACACGCTCAGCATTTCTCAAGCTGGGGGAACTGAAGAAAAGATTCAAGCTTCGACATTCGTTATTGAAGGATTCTCTGGGAAAATTATTGAATGATGCAAAAAGCATCAAAAGAAGATGGAAGGAATACACAGAATCACGGTACCAAAAGGAAATGGTTGATGTTCAACCATTTCACGAGGTAGCATATGATCAAGAGCCAATGATACTGAAGGAAGAAGTCCTAGATTCTTTGAAGGAATTGGCAAAGAACAAGGCACCAGGAATTGATGGGATAAAAATTGAAATCTTTCAAGAAAGTGAGGCGGCACAGGAGGCAATCACTCATCTGTGCCAAGAAATTTGGAAGACAACTATCTGGCCAACTTATTGGAAGAGATCTGTGTTTGTGCCCATTCCAAAAAGAGTTGACCCAACGGAATGCAGAAATCATCATATCTTTGATATCCCATGCAAGTAAAGTTTTACTAAAGGTAATACAGAAATGGCTGCAAGCATACATTGACAGAGAAGTTCCAGAGGTTCAACCTGGATTCAGAAGAGAACATAGAATGAGGGATATCATTGCTAATGTCCAATGGATCTTGACTGAAAGCAGAGAATACCAGAAAGATGTTTACCTGTGCTTTATTGATTATGCAAAGGCTTTTGATTGTGTGGATCATGACAAGCTATGGACAACATTGAGAAGTATGAGTATTCCAGAACACTTAATTGTGTTCTTGAGGAATCTGTACACGGACCAATACAATAGACAGTTGTTCGAACAGAACATGGGAACACTGAATGGTTTAAAACTAAGAAAGGTGTGTATTCTTTCACCATACTTATTCAACCTCTATGCTGAGCAAATAATCCGAGAAGCTGAGTTATATGAAGAAAAACGTGGCATCAGGATTGGAGGAAGACTCATCAACAACCTGCGATGTGCAGATGATACAACCTTGCTTGCTGAGTATGATGAGGACTTAAAAATACTGATGGATGAAGATCAGAGACCTCAGCCTTCGGTATGGATTGCATTTCAATGTAAAGAAAACAAAAATCCTGCACCAATAAACAACATTCTTATCAATGGAGAAAATATTGAAGTTGTCAAGACTTCATTCTTCTTGGATCAACCATCAACTCTCATGGAAGCAGCAGTCAAGAAATCAAATGACATATTACATTAGGCAAATCTGCTGCACAAGACCTTTTTAAAGTGTTGAAGAGCAAAGATGTCAGCTTGAGGACTAAGGTGCGCCTGACCTAAGCCATGGTATTTTCAATAACCTCCTATGCATGCGAAAGCTGGAGAGTGAATAAGGAAGACCATAGAAGAATTGATGCTTTTGGAGAAGAATATTGAAAAAACAAAAAATCTGTGTTGGAAGAAGTGCAGCCAGAGTGCTTCTTGGAGGCCAAGATGGCCAAACTTCGTCTCTTATACTTCGGGCCTACTGTCAGGAGGGACCAGTCACTGGAGACGGATATCATGTTTGGTAAGGTAGAGGGTCAGAGAACAAGAGGAAGACCCCCAGTGATATGGATTGGCAAAGTGGCAGCATCAATGCATGGCAATAATTACGAGGTTGGCCCAGGACAGGGCAGTGTTTCGTTCTGTTGTGCATAGGGTCGTTATGAGTCGGTACCGACTCGATGGCACCTAACAACAACAACAACAATAATCCATGTCACAGTATTTTCCAGTTGTGGCTATATATCAGAACCATCTATGGAATTATTGAAAATTAAAGGTGCTTAAAACTCATCCATGAAGATTCTAGTCAAATAAATTGGAAATGGGTGCCCATATTATTCTTAGATATAATTAGAGCTAAGGATAGATGATTTGTGAACTAGGTCTATGAGCATTTTTGGAGAAAAGGGCAGGAAATGTCTGGCCCATAAATCATGTGGTCTGGCCATGCCAAGGCAATCGCAGTCCCAGCCATCACATTTGTTGTTGTTGTTGTTAAGTGCTGTCAAGTTGGTTCCGACTCATAGCAACCCTGTATAGGGTTTCTGAGGAGCAGCTGGTGAATTTGAACCGCCAACCTTGTGGTTCAACTTGACCTTTTGCTCCAGTACTACACCAGAACTCACATAAGCCAGCCTATTTTAACCATCATAAGAAGCTTCCCTCATATAATTAATGTGTCGTTGTTGTTGTTAAGTGCCGTTGAGTTGGTTACAATCCATAACAATCCTGTATAGACTTTCTGAGGAGTGGCTGGTGAGTTTGAACTGTTAACCTTGTGGTTCAAACTGACCTTTCGTTCCAGTGCTACATCAGGACTCACAAAAGCCAGCTTGTTTTAACCATTACAAGAAGCTTCCTTCATACAGTTAATGTGCCATTGTTGTTGTTAAGTGCTATAGGTTCCAACCTATAGCAACCCTGTATAGGGGTTCGAAGGGCAGTTGGTGAGCTTGAACCACCAACCCTGCAGTTTAAACCGTGTTTGCAATCCAGCGCATTAACACACAGCACTGCACACTGCACCAGGATTCCATAATTAATGTAGTACATGACTATTCTCTAATGTTCCATTTGTTGTTTAAAAAAATATCTTTCTTTAAATGCAATTCATATTTAGTTGATTTATTATATAGTATACATGTGTTACTTTGAAGTAATGATCAGTGAAATACTTTAGCCAGAGAAGTTATGAGACACAGAATCTTACCTCCTTAGTGGTTGAAGAAGGAAGTACAAAACCTTCCACAGAAAGTCCATGACACTATAAAATAGAAAAAAAGTTGTCACCAAGAATATTCTAACAAGTGGGAAGCTGAAAATAGACATTATTTCTATGTGTGCTTCATTGGGTATATGCCTGGCACAGGCAGTGAAAGGCTTGGCTTCCTAAATGTCCCAGCCATAGCGTCACTATTGTTATGTACCAAAATGCAGGTTTGGACTAGGAGGTGCAAGTTTCATGCTACACTTAGGGATGTGGAATGAACAGGGTAGATCTACCTTCTAGGACAGAACACTTCCAAACATTCAAACTACCTGGGAGGATACCATGTTATATCCCAGGTAGTCTATATATTATAAAGTCACTCAGAAAGATTTATGATACAGACAACAATGACAAAACATGCATCTAACAGACATGTATATTGCTGTTAGGTGCCATTGAGCTGGTTCCAACTTATGGCGACCCTATGTACAAAGAACAAAACATTGCCCAGGCCAGTGCCATCTTCAAATTTGTTGTCATGTTTGAGCCACTGTTGCAGCCATTGTGCTGGGGGGTCTTCCTCTGTTTCATTGTCTTTTTCCAGGGACTAGTACCTCCTGATAACATGTCCAAAATATGTGAGACAAAGTCTCACCATCCTCCTTCCAAGGAGCATCTTGGCTGCACTTCTTCCAAGGCAGATTTTTTTGTTCTTTTGGCAGTCCATGGTACTTTCAATATTCTTTGCCAACACCATAATTCAGATGCTTTGATTCTTCTATGGTCTTTCTTATTCATTGTCCAGCATTCACATGTATATGAAGCTGGTAGAATTCTTTATTTTTTTCATTGACTTTAGTGGTTAGTGCATAAGTTTGGTCTTAACTGGTGTTCCTTGTAAGCGTATGCATATTATCCTACCACAGACAGTATTGTACTTTGAGATAAATCTTGAAATGCTATTTTTGGTGATGAATGTGATGCCATTTCTCTTCAATTTGTTGTTCTGAGCACAGTATTGTCTGATTCAAAATGGCCAGTAATGGTCCACTTCAGCTCACTAGTGCCTATGATATCAATTTTTTTTTAAAGTTTTTATTGTGAATTGAGTGTTTAGTTTACATGCGGGAATATCAGTTTTACACTGGGTATCAATTCTTATGAATTCCATTTTATTTTTTACCATTTCCAATTTTCTTAGATTCATGTTTTTACACTTCACATTCTGAACATTTGCAGCTCTTTCTTCTCATTTTGAGTTGTGCCCCATCAGTAAATGAAGGTCTCGAAAGCTTTCCTCCATCCATATCATGAAGGTCAACTTTACTTTGAGGAGGCAACATTTCCTCAGTTGTATTTTGAGTGGCTTCCAACATGAGGGCCTCATCTTCTGGCAATATATTGGACAATGTCTCACTGCTGTTCATAAAGTTTTCAACGGCTAACTCTTCAGAAGTAGTCTGCCTCTTCTCCATAGTTTGTATTAGTTTAGAAGCTCCGCTAAAAATCTGTCAACCATTAGTGACCCTGCCAGGTCAGTGGTTCACATTCATCAGGCAATTCATGGGAGAAAGATGAGGCTCCTGTAAAGATTTAAAGTCTAGGAACTTTTATATAAAGAATCCTAAATAAATAAAAGTCCTAAATAAATCGATGGCAGTAGGTTTGTTTTTTGGTTTTATTAGAATATAAGTTACATGATCATGGAGACTGTTGTCTATTTTTTGTTGTTGTTTTGTCTATTTTGTATTGTACAATATCACTAGGACCTAAAATAGTACCTGATACACAGTATATGCTCAGTAAATATTATATGAATGGTATTTTTATTTTCCTTCTCACTACCAATTTAATTATCAATATTCAGTTGGAAGTACTGACTTGCCACTTTATATTTTAAATAAATCAAGGTACCATAATTAAACAACCATAGATAAAGACACATTAACACATTTTTGTGTGTTTATTTTCATCACAATAATAATAATAATAAAAATAAAAGAAGTTAGATAAAAGGAAAGCAAAGATTATTAAGGTTACCAAGGGTGGGAAGGAGGGAAAAGGAGGAGGATTTGTTTAAGGGGCTGAAGTGCAGTAAATTGCTTGCTTGATGTGTCTCTTCTAGACACGATTTTTGTAACTACCTCCAAATGACTTTTTCCTGATGAGTCTTTTTAAGAAAAGGTGTGGAAACGTACTGATGTAGTTGTTATCATGGCTAATTGTAATTGTAAAAACTGGGAACTCTAATGTGGGGACTGGTCAATTTTGCTATACTTCTTGGTATAAAATGAGCCATCTCAGAAGCAGGAACAAGGGATCTTCCTACCAACGAGAAAGATGACCTAGGAGCTGTACACATCCTTTGGACCCCAAGAACCTTGCACACTAAACTTCCTCAATGAAAAAAACAGAGTTGTGACACCAAAGGGATGGCAGAGGAGCAACAGCAACAGAACCATGAACCAGAGCGCAAGGTAGAGTAGTGGGCTTCCTGGCCCACAAAGTGTGTAAAGCTGAGTGCCTTCAGGTAGGAGGCTTACCTGTGGAATGGGGAGCCTCAAGACACTTAATTGGAGGGCTAAGTCTGCTGACTCACAGCACTAGAGATGAGCACCTTCAGGCTGAGGCTTATAGCAGAGTGGAATGCCCTTTGGGCATTTATTGGCAGTGCTGAAAGAACTTTGTAACATTGTCTCAGCAGGGCAATGCCAGACCATTGAACCGAAGGACAGGGAGAGGCCTGACCTCAAGCACAGCAGAAAAGCTGTCCTGACCAAAAAAAATCTATTCTTGTCATTTCTTATCCCATTAACTTCCCTATTAAATTCCATAAGCATGAGTATTGTCTGTGAGCTCTGTGTGGCCGGAGACATTGAGTTTACATTAATGATGCTCAAATATTGGTAAAGGAAAACAAGAACAGTTGTATATCTTGAATAGAATCAAAGTCACTGAATTATACATTTAAAAAATTGTTGAATTGGCACATTTTTGTGTATATATTTTCATCACACCAATAATAATAATAAAATAAAGGAAGTTGGCTGGAAGAAAAAACATACCCTAGGTACTACTTGGAAAAAAATAATGGTCAACTTTCCCCTTTCCAAAAGATCATCTTATTTGTATCTTGAAGAATAGTGGAACACTGAAGGAGTAAAAAAGAACAATGAGTTGGTTTTGAAGTACTAGAAGAAATGACTCTCAGGTCCTTACTGGGACCAATAAAGCAAAAAATCAAACTACGAGAATATGGAAGAGACCTATGAATGAGCACTCTGACCTTCTCAGCCCTATAAATCTGTCATTGCCATAATGATGCAAAGTGCACTTAAATGCATTTAGTAAATTAAATTTTGACAAGAAAGAGAAAATTGGTCATAAAAACAAACTATGGACTTTAATATCATTATAACATTACACTTATTTAGTATTATCCAAGAAAATATATAGGCAAGAGTTCCTTACACAAACTCTCCTGATGCTATAGTTGTTTTACCTTAGTGATATTAGGTTCTGAACAGTTGCTACAAATATCATTCCCAACACACAATAGCTATAAAGGAAGAAGCTCTTTAGCACCAAATGTATTCTATCAGTAGCAAATACAACACAAAGTTTCAAACTAAAATGTGCCAGCTCAACTATGTTCGACATCAGAGAAGTGATGATTTTTTTAATGTTTTATTGTGAATTATGTGATAGTTTCCATGGAAGAACATTAGCTTTACATTCATTCTATCATATATAATTTAATTGCCATGGTTACAATCCCCTCCGTGTATCATCAACCAACCAAAGGGTACATCCTGCAAGCCTGCGCCCTGTCATCAGCACACAGTCCCTCTCCCTCCCTGGGTCTAGAGTCCCCAACTGCTCCATTTCACCACGTCATCGTCTCTGACTCCATCTCTGGCATCACTGGTTCTCTGGGTAGGGTTCCGCATTCCACTTTTCGCCCTTGATGGTCCAAGGGACCTCTGATCCTGGACTGCAAAGTCAATCACTCCCCTCCTTTTGCTACACAACATCTATCTTTACATTTCCAATCCTCACAGTCAGTCCTGATAGCAATTATTCACTCTTGTACCACAATAGACTTATCCCCATCTCCTTTCATCAGCCCCACCCAGACAGATTGGATATACTCAGTGGAGATTCTATCTTCCTCCGCACCCTCTGGATCTAGGCTCTCTCTCTCTCTCCAATTAATGCTATTGTTGTTGTTGTTGTTGTTGATTGTTTTAATGTTTTATTGTGAATTATGTGATAGTTTACATGGGAGAACATTAGCTTTACATTCATCCTATCGTATATTATTTCATTGCCATGGTTACAATCCCCTCCATGCATCATCAACCAACCAAAGGGTATACCCTACAAGCCTGCCCCCTGGTGGTCAGCACACAGCCCCTCTCCACGTCATTGTCTCTGCCTCCATCTCTGGCATCACTGCTTCTCTGGGTAGGGTCCCGCTTGCCACTTTTCTCCCTTGATGGTCCCAGGGACCTCCGCTTCTAGACATCAAAGTCAATCACTCCCCTCCTTTTGCTAAAAAACCTTCACTTTTACATTTCCAACCCTCACAATCAGTCCTAATAATAATTATTCACTACTGTATCATAAGAGACTTATATGCATCTCCTTTCATTAGCCCTGCCCAGACAGATTGGATACTACTCAGTGGAGATTCTACTTTCCTCCATGCCCTCTGGATCTAGGTCCCCACTTGAAAACTTGTAAGCCAGTTACTTCTTGCCTTTGTAGTCCCCACCCTCCTTTTGGGTAGCCAATGTCCAAGTTGCCCATCCCTGTCTACTCTGTGTATGGAGGGGGTGGGAATGACCCTGCTGTAAAGATTTGTTCCCTCTATTGAGCTACTGCATCCATAGGTGTAGGTGAAGTTCAGTAAGTTGTATCAAATTACTCTTTTTTTCCTCTTCTTTCTTTTTCTAGTTGAGCTCTGATCATCTAGTCACTAAAGCCAGGTCAAGGGCATATTATCTGCAAGTGTGGGTGCTCTTATCTATATGCCCTCTCTTCTTATCAGCTGGGTGCTTCACTCTCCACTCTAGTCTTCTGTGGCTATGTCACTGACTCTGGGCCTAAGAGTCCCCAGGTCTTGCCACACTGCTGGCTGAACAGGTCTCCACCCAGGTTCACAGGAGTCTATTGAACATTGTAGGGCTTAGCTTCATTACTGTTTTTCCCTTATTTCCCCTAATCGGTGATGAACGTGGTCACTAATCAGAGAGTGTATTCCCATTGAGTCTTAGTCTTGGAAGGGGTTTTGCCCTAAGAGGACCCGACAACTTGCCTTCATGTCTCCTGGGCGAGCAATTTGCTTGTTCTTGTAGTAATCAGTCGGAATGCCTATTTTGTTTTGTATTTTTTCCTGTCAGTCTTTCTTTCAAGAAGTAATTTCTATGCTTCTAGCCGCTCCAGCTGGTCGACTTGTTCTTTCAAGTGGAAATTTCCCACCTCAGAAGATTCTGGATG
>NW_006408757.1:1129396-1134810 GCF_000296735.1 Chrysochloris asiatica
ATTGCTGGTGTGAGATGATATCTCATTGTTGTTTTGATTTGCATCTCTCTAATGGCTAGTGATCATGAACATTTCTTCATATGTTTGTTGGCTCCCTGGATCTCCTCCATGGTGAAGTGTCTGTTCATGTCCTGTGTCCATTTTTTAATTGGGTTATTTGTCTTTTTCTTGTAGAGGGTGGTAGTTTCCTATATATTTTAGAAACAAGTCGCTTGTCTGATGTGTCATTGTAAAACTTTTTTCCCATTCTGTGGATAACCTTTTTACTCTTCTGGTGAAGTGTTTTGATGCACATAAATTTTTAATTTTTAGTATGTCCCAATCATCTATTTTTTCTATTTTTGTTTGTGTAGTTTTCAAAATGTTTGGTAGTCTGTGTATTCCCTGAATTAGAGCCCTCACATTTGTCCTTATTTTTTCATTGATGACTTTCATAATTCTGGGATTGACATTTAGGTCTTTAGTCCATGTTGAGTTGGTTTTTGTATAAGGCGTGATGTGAAGGTCTTGTTTCAATCTTTTGCATATTCTTTTCCAGTTCTGCCATCACCATATGTTGAAGAGACTATCACCTCCCATGTGATATATTTAGGTACTTTGTCAAAAATCAGTTGGCTGAATGTTGATGGGTAAATTTCTGGATTCTCGATTCCATTCTAGTGATCAATGTATCCTTTCATTGTACCATTACAAAACTGTTTTGACCACTGTAGCCAAGTAATAAATTTTAAAGTCAGAGAGTGAGAGGTTTCCAACCTTATTCTTCTTAAGCAGTGCTTTGCTTATCCTGTGTCTCTTTCCTTTCCATATAAAGTTTGCAATTGTTTTTCCATCTCTTTAAAGAATGTCTTTGGAATCTGGATTGGGATTGCATTATATGTGTAAATTGCTTTGACATTTTCACAATATTAAGTCTTCCTATCCAGGAGAATGTACATTTTTTTCCATTTTTGTAGGTCTCTTTTTGTTTCCTGAAGTAGCATTTTGTAGTTTTCTTTGATAGCTCCTTTGTTTCTCTGGTTACATTTATTCCCAGATATTTCATCCTTTGGGCAGCTATTGTAAATGGTATTGCTTTCCCAATGTTCTTTTCAGCGTTGTCTTTTTTTGGTATAGAGGAATCCAATTGAATTTTCTATGTTGGGCTTATATCTTGCCACTTTGCTGAATCTTCCAATGAAGTTTAGTAGTTTTTTTACTGAGTCTTTGGGGTTTTCTATGTATAGGATCATATCGTCTGCAAACGGAGAGAGTTTTACTTCCTCTTTGCCAATTTGGATGCCTTTAATTTCCCTGTCTTGGTGTATAGCTCTGGCTAAGGCTTCAAGCAAAATACGGAATAGGCCTGGTGCCAAAGGCATCCTTGTCTGGTTACTGTTCACAGAGGGATGGCTTTCAGTTTCTCTCCATTGAGAGTAATGCAGGCTGTTGGTTTTGTTTATATGCTCTTAATTATTTTGAGTAATTTCCCTTCAATTCCTACTTTGTTGAGTCTTTGTTTTTTTATCAGGAATGGATGTTGGATTTTGTCAAATGCCTTTCCTGCATCAATCGATATGATCATTACATTCTTTTCTATTTCTTTATTTAGATGGTGGATTACATTAATCATTTTACTAATGTTGAACCATCCTTACGTCCCTGAATCCCACTTGATCATGATGTATTATCGTTTTGATGTGCTGCTGGATTCTGTTGGCTAGGATTTTGTTGAGAATTTTTGATTCTATGATCATGAGGGATATTGGTCTATAATTTTCTTTCTTAGAGATGTCCTTCCCTGGTTTGGGTATGAGGGTTATGCTTGATTCATAAAATGTATTAGGAAGTTTTTTATCCACCTCTATATTCTGGAATAATTTGAGTAGAATTGGTGACAGCTCTTCCCTGAATGTTTGGTAGAACTCACCAGAGAAGCCGTCTAGGCCTGGACTTCTTTTGGTTGGGAGTTTTTTGATGACCTGATCAATTACTTCTTTTGTTATGGGTCTGTTCAATTTTTCTACTTCACTGTGTGTAAGTTTAGGTAGGTTGTGCTTTTCTAAAAATGTATCCAACTCTTCTAAGTTTTCAAATTTGTTCAAGTACAACTCTTTATAGAATTCTTTTATTATCCTTTGATTCCATTGTGATGTCGCCCATGTGGTTTCCAATGCGTGTTTTTTGTGTCTTCTCCCTCTTTTCTTTTATTAGGTTTGCCAATGGTCTGTCAATTTTGTTAATCCTTTCAAAGAACCAGCTTCTTGTCCTGTTGATTTTTTCTATAGTTTTTCTGTTTTCTATTGAATTTACTTCTGCTCTAATTGTTATTATTTATTTTCTTTTGGTGACTTTAGGTTCCCTCTGTTGGCCTTTTTCTAATTGTTGTAGATGCTGTGTTAATGTGTTAATTTTGGTTCTTTCCTCTTTTTAAATGTGTGCATTTATTGCAATAAATTGTCCTCTCAGCACTGCTTTTGCCGTGTCCCAAATATTTTAGTATGCTGTGTTTTCATTCTTATTTGTTTCTAGGAACTTTGTGAGTCCATGTTTAATTTCTTCTACTACCCAGTCACTTTTCAGCATGGTCTTATTCAGTTTCCATGTATTTGACTTGATTTCCTTGGTCTTCCTATTGTTGATTTCTAATTTGATAGCATTGTGGTCTGAGAAGATGCTTTGTAGTATTTTAAAATTTATGGAGGTTTGTTTTGTAGCCAAACACATAGCATATTCTGGAGAATGTTCCATGTGCACTGGAATGAATGTGTATTGTGCTGTTGTTGGATTGAATGCTCTGTACACATCTATGATATCCAGCTGGCTGATTGTGTTGTTTCATTTTCTGTGTCTTTGTCAAGTTTCTTTCTGGTTGTTCTATCCATTTTTGAAAGAGTTGTATTAAAATCACCCACTATTATTGTAGATTCATCTATTTCTTTCTTCAAATCTATTAGAGTTTGCTTTATATATTTTGGAGCTCTTTCGTTGGGAGCATGGCTATTTATTATGGTTATGTCATCTTGTTCAATTGTCCCTTTAATCATGAGATAATATCTATCTTTATCTATTATGCTGGTTTTTGTCTTAAAGTTTATTTTATCAGAGATTAGTACTGTCACTCTTGTTCATTTTTTATTGCAATTAGCTTGGCATATTTTTTTCTATCCTTTGACTTTTAATCTGTTCTTGTTTCTGTGTGTGAGATGTGTCTCTTGTAGACAACATATTGAAGGATCTTGTTTTCTTATCCATTCTGCCACCCTGTCTCTAAACTGGTGCATTTAATCTGTTTACATTCAGTGTAATTAACAATAGGTATGGATTTCTTGTTGCCATTATGTTGTGGGGTGATTTCTTTTGCGTGTGTGTGTGTGTGTGTGTGTGGTGTTTCTGCTTTCTTTGTTCTGCTTGTCTTCCTGTGCTTTTTGGGTGCTTTCTTGACAGTTTCCTTATAGTTTTAATGTTTCCATGTTCTTCTTGGATTTTCATTTTCTTGGGTTATTGTGAAGCGTTAATTTTCTTTGAGGTTACCTTATATAGTGTATTAACTTTCCCCTCCATTTAGTGCAGTCTATTTTATCCTGTAATCTACCTGACCTTCTCCCCATCTGGATCTCTGTTCCTACGTGTTTACCTTCTTTCACATTGTAATTGTTTTGATCATAGATTGACCTCCCAGATTCTCTGTGTTTGTTCTTATAATTTTGTTTTGTTCTTGACTCTTCCGTCAATTTATTTCTAGGAGGTGCTGCCATATATGTCAAACTCTGGTTGCTGTCTGTTCTCGTTGGTTCTCAGTCCACAGAACTCCCTTCAGGATGTTTTGTAGTGCAGGGTTGACTTTGGCAAAATCCCTAAGCTTCTGTTTATCCTGGAATGTTTTGATTACACCGTTGTATTTGATTGATAGCTTTGTTGGGTAATGGATTCTTGGCTGACAGTTTTTTTCTTTCAGGGTTTTATATATGTCTTCCCTTTTTGCCTGCATGGTTTGTGCTGAGAGATCAGAGCTTAATCTGACTTGCTTGGCTTTTTTATGTAATGGTTCTCTTTTCCCTAACTGATTTCAGTTTATTTTTGAGTTTGGAGAGCTTGATTATGATATGTCTCGGTGATTTTCTTTTGGGGTCTGTCCTTCCTGGGGTTCATTGAGCTTTACTGTTTATCTTTTTCACTTTTCAGAATGTTAAAAATTTTTTCTTCCAGAAGCTCCTCAACCATCTCTTCTTTGGACTTGTGTGATTCTTCCTCTTCTGGAATGCCAATAATTCTTGTTGTCCAACATGAATGATAGACCTTTTTTTTTTTTAATCCCTTTTTTCTGTTTGCTCTTCTATCTTAGTGGTATTGACAGATTTTTCCTCCAGTTCACTTGTTCTGCCTTCCATCTTTTCTATTCTACTCCTTTGCCCTTTCAGTGTATCGTCTATTTCTAATATTATATTATTGATCATTTGGACCTCTTTCAGTAGGTTTTACATTGTTTCCAATGTTATAGCTATCTTATTTGATTATTCCTTTAGTGCTTTTCTGATTGTAAAGTGTTTTGAACCATTTTATAATCATTTTTCTGAATTCCTTCTCAGGCCTTTCCAAAGCCTGCTCTCCTTCCAGAATGTAGTCCAAGTCTACCTCTAGGTTATTTGTGTCAGACACGTTATCTTCTTTCTGGACTTGTGCTGATATGGTCATCTGTTTGTGCTTTTTGGACATGTTTAGTGCTTATCTGTGGCCTTAATACTTAATTGAGTGTGTGTTTTGGTATTTTTTATGCTTTCTGAATGCCTCCAGGTAGATGTGATCAGGAGGCGGGCTTCCCTTTTCACTCTTCTTATTGATTAACTCAGAATAACTTTTGCAGGAGTTGTCTGCCTCCCTGGTATATGGCAGTTGGTATTGGTTCTTGCCTGGATTGTGGGGCTTTATAGTGTGTGATTGTATCTTAACTATATTGCAACAATTGCTGTCTCATCTTGGGTAGTATATGTATAGAAAGATCCCTCTAGAGGTAAAAGGGAGAACAAAACCAAAACACAATAGATCTAATTTAAAAAGATAAGAAAAAACAGCAACAGTAAAACAGCAAGGGAAAAAAGAAAAAACAAAACAAAAACAACAACCAAGAATCAAAAAACCCAAAACACAAACCAAAAAACCAGACTGTAGACTGTAGTCTATAACCATGATAAAAGGATAGGAGAGAGAGAAGAAGAAAAAAAGAAAATGAAGACAGAAAAAAAAATCTGTAGCCTAATATGAATATGACTTTAATGTCCTCTTTTGGCTTCTTGTCTTCAAGGCCCTGTGATAAATTTCAAGATGCCACTGTTCATTGTTATGCTGTACCTCAGGATTTTATTTTTGGCCTGTTTTTTGTTTTGTTTTTAACTCTCTCCCTCTCCTCACCCCGTTCTTTTTTTTTTTTTTTTTTT
>NW_006408757.1:1136060-1136772 GCF_000296735.1 Chrysochloris asiatica
TGTGGGTGCTGTAGGATAATGCACTGGATGGCAAGGTCAACTTGAGCACAAAGACTTGGTGGTGCAGTAGGTTAAGAACTGGGCTTCTAACGGAAAGATCAGTGACTCAAATCCACCACCTGCGATGCAGGATAAAGGTGTGGTACCCTGTTTTTGAAAAGATGATAGCCTTGGAATTCATATGGGGCATGATGATTAGGAATCGAAGCAAACTTAATGAGTTTGCACACAACAGTCACAGAATTACATGCTTTTTAAGCACACTTGAGCATTTATAAAAACTTGATTACATTCTATTCTTTGTTGTTGTTGTTGTTGTTATGTGCCGTGGAGTCGGCTCCGACTCACAGCGACCCTACACAGGGTCTCCGAGGCTGCAAATCTCTACGGGAGCAGACCTCCCCATCTTTCTCCCGCGGAACCGTCGGCAGCTTCGAACCGCTGACCTTGCGGCTCAAAGCCCGACTTGTAACCACTACGCTACCAGAGCTCCTTAGAGTCTATTCTTACACCCCATAAAATAGGTCTCAAAAATTTCAAATATTGAAGTATATTCTCTGACATAAATTAGGCTAAATATCAATAACAAAAATGTAGTTACTCTGTTCTCTCCATGTATTTTTTTTTTTTTAATTTAAGGTTTTTATTGTGGATTGAGTGAAAGTTTATAGGGCACATCATCAGCTTCACATTCAACAATTCATATAACTTG
>NW_006408757.1:1139012-1152001 GCF_000296735.1 Chrysochloris asiatica
GATACTTAGATGGGTATGTATTTTGGTATTTTTTATGCTTTCTGAATGCCTCCAGGTAGATGTGATCAGGAAATGGGCTTCCCTTTTCACTCTTCTTTCTGAGAAGTTTCAAGATACCACTGTTGGTCATTTTGACGTAACTTAGGATTTAATTTTCAGCTTATTTCTTCTTTTGTCTGCTTGTCCTGCTCCACAATACCTGTTCAGGCCTTTTTTCTAGTTGGAAACTGTTCAGGGCCAGCTGTGGCTGTTTGGTTTTGATTGGAAACTGTCTCTAAATTTCGAGGAGATTTGTGTGCATGCGTGGTAGAACCCTCCGAGGGTGGGGCTGGGGTGCCCACTAGCTCAGGCACCCCTATAGTCACCTGAATGGAGGTGCGCAGACAGTAAGGGACCAATGAACAGATACCAAGAGAAAAGAATGTCCACACCTTTATCTCAGCAGTTCTGCCAGGTGTCTTTGGCTGCTCCGATCCTTCCCCCATGTGGTCTCACCCAAGATGGTGGCTCCTGGAGCAGCCGAGCGTTCCAGACTAGAAAGCAATGGATTTCTTGCTTCTGCCACAAATTCTCCCAGCTGTAAGCCTTCCAACCTTTTAAATATTCCTTTATATGTAGTTCAGAGTTCTGGGATCATCCCCTGAGCCTGCTTGGTCGGGTATTCTGTGTTGTTGGTGGAGCTCTGTACTACACATCTACCTGATCCACCATCTTTTTTGTTCTCTTCTCATCGCGTTCTTGCCTTTCCCTATTAATAAACAGTTCAGGAGCGGCTGTGGCAGATTTAAGGTATTTATAGCATAGTGGTTATGAATTGGGTCGCCAAGCTCAAGGCCTGAAGCTGGAAACCACCAGCTGTTCCACAGGAGAAACTAAGTCCCCTGCTCCCGCAAAGATTCACAGCCTCAAAAATCCCGCGCCGGCTCACTATTAGCCAGAACCGACTCCCAGGTACTCAGATAGTAAGGAAGGCAATTGTCTTTAAATGCTGAGAGGATCTGTTCACATGCTTTATGGAAGAACCTTTTAGTGGTTGGGTAGGGGGTGTCCATTCACTCAGGCACCCCCTCTCGTCACCAGAATGGAGGTATGCCGACAGCCAACAAACAGATAGCAAAAAAATAAAAATCAGAACAAGGCAAAACCAAACAGTATTGTCACCTTTTCTCTGAGGTTCCCGCAGTTGTTAATTCCCAGTGGGTCTGTTTGCTCCCCTGTCTGGTCTCGTTGTTTGGTCTCAGTCAAGTTGCTGGCTCTGGGATGCTGGGCTTCGCAGATTCTAAAGTTCAGGATTTCTTACTTCTTCTACAAGTTCCACTAGCTATAAGCCTTCAAACTTTTTAAATATTCCTACTTATGTGGTTCAGAGTTTTGGAGATCTGCCCTGAACCCTTTTCATCTGTTATTCTGTGGTATTGCTGACGGAAACTTGACTGCACATCAAACCCTGCCTCCAGAAGTGATCATTTTAAAAATCTAATTTATAAACAACATTATAGAAACAATAATGGAAAGAAATAAAATGATCAATAATGCCACCATTATAAATCCAGTGCTTCATTTTTATGTTTTCTTCTAGGTTTTGTCCATATAAGTATATCCCTTTTATGTAAATTGTTGTCATGTCATGTCTCATTCAAGCAGACTGAGGAATTCAAAAGAGGAAGTAAAGAGCCATACATAATGTATTATTCTCACCTTCTGCAAAACTTTCCATACTTTTTGATAAAATCCAACTGGGACTCTGTTTAATGCTCCATCCAGCCTTCTTCGGCGTTGCCACTGACCTTGACGATTGTCTATAGATGTCTGTTGACCATATACACTAGGAAAAGACCCACTACTTGGAGTCATAGTGGTTCCAGGTGACTTGGGAAAAGAAGAAGGGAAAGAACATAAATTAAAGTTATCTCTGTTCCTCTGATAAAATAATACAGTACAGCATTTTTTATTCTACATTATAACCTGCTAATTTCCCTAACAAACCCCATAATTGTGAGTATGGTCTGTGAGTTCTGTGTGGCTATTGCAATGAATATTGAACCTAGCTGAGTAGTAGAGAGGGCTGTGGGAAGAAAGTTTGGTGGCAGAATTTGTGGAGGCCTGTCTGACCTCTGCTTCATAGGAATTGCCCTTGGCCTGATGAGGAGAGTAATTTTTCTTTCCCCTGATTAAGTCAGAAGAGGTCAGGCCTCACCTCCATGTCATTTTTTACAGCAAGTAAATGATAATAAAGCAATTTAAAAAAATAGTGTTTGAAGGGGCTTCAAAAAGTCCAAGGGAAAAACTCCATTATCTTTTTATTCCATTTCTCCACAAACTATTTGAAGCCCCCGCATATTTAATAATCTCGAAGGTTTAGATATATGGATATTTACTGACATAGTATTAAGAAATTATTTATTTGGGTCTGAATGTTCAAGCCTAAGGGCACTCACAAAAACAATAAAATTTCGGTGAAAGCAACTCAGAGGATGCTAGTAACGCCAGAAAAAAACTCCTACTTGGCCTAAAGTAAGGCTTGTTAGTGAACAAAAAGAATCAAGGGAAAGAGACCATTAAGACGAACACAACTGTGTCTGAAGAAGCTTCAAAGACTACCCTGGAAAACAGGTTGAATTTAATCAGAGAACACTGTAGACGAAAGCAATCAGGTATAAATTACTGGAGGCTAAGAATTGGAATCCTGGTGTGGCACTGTAGCAGAATGCAATGGACTGCCAGGTTGAGTTGAACCACAAGGTTGGTGGTTCAAATCCACCAGTTGCTCCTCAGAAGCCCTATCCTGGGTTGCAATGAGTTGGATGGCATTTAACAACAACCACAAGAATCGAGTATAATAAAAACAGAGGGAGATAGCTTAACAGAGATATAATAGAGACAATCAAAGAGAGACCTGTGATAACAGCATATGATGGTGCACATGCAAATAGTTGTGGCTTTTGAGGAATGACATGAGAGGCTGCACATTGTTGAGAATACAGTCATCACTAAAAGAGTCCAACCAAGTCAATAATTATACATAAACAAGAACAACAATGAAGTATGTGTGTGCAGGCAGTATCCAAAGTTTCTACATTATCTAAAATGTTTAGTTTTCAGCAACAAAAAAATATGAGACATGTAAAGAAACAGTAAAAGTGATGTCATATATGAGGGGGGAAAAGCCAGCAACAGATATTAAACTTGAGAGGGGCTCAGATGTCAGAGTTAAAAGATCAAGACTTCACACAGCTGTTATAAATGTGTTCCAAGATCTACCAAAAAATGCTTAAAGAAGTAAAGTATGATGACAATGTCTCATCAAACATAGAACCTCAAAAGATATATAAATGAGAAATAACAAAAAGAACCAAATAAAATTCTGGCATTAAAAAGCACAATAACTGGAATGAAAATTTTACTGGAGATGCTCAACAGTAGGTTTTACCTGGATGAAGAAAAAATCAGTGATCTTAAAGATCTATCAATAGAGATTATTCAATTAAAAAAAAGAATAAGGAAAAATAAATAGTTTCAGAAACAAGTGGGACCTCCAAAAGTGAACTGAAATATGTATAATGGGAGTACAAAAAGAAGACAAAAACAGGAATAAAAAAACATGCAAAGAAATAATGACTGAAAATTTATAAATTTGATGAAAAATAATCTACAAATTCAAGACACTTAAAAAACCACCTTCAAGTAGAATAAACAAATAGGATAAGATCTAACATAGACACATTTTATTATGATAACATTTTATCATAATAAAAATGTTGAAAAACAAAAGCAAAGAGAAAGTCTTAAAAGTAACCAGAGGGAAATGACTCATGCACAAGAGTCATTTCAGTAAGATTAACAGACAATTCAGTAAGATTAACAGAAACTTGAAGGCTACAGGCATTGGGATGATATATTCAAAATGATCAAAAGGAAATAAATCTGGAATGAAAATAAAAACTCTTTTAAAACATATTTCAAGATAAACAAAAACAGAATTACAAGAAATAGTAAAGTAAGTACTTTAGCCTGAAAGCAAAGGACCTCAGATAGTGATGTGAATCCACTTGAAAAAAAAAAGAAAGAAAGAAAAAATTGACAGTAAAGGTAATTATGTAATTAGGTATAAAAGATGGTATGCTTAATATCTCTACTCTTTTCTTTTCTTAGCTGATCTAAATGCAAGTATATAAAATATGTAAATAATTTTGCTGTGCCTCTAGCATAAATAAATACAATTATGTTTGGCAATACCAGTACAAAGGAGGCGGATGGGGAATAAAAAACTATATTGGAGTAAGAAAATGGCACCAGATATTAATTTGAATCCACAGAAAGAAAGAAAGTGAACCAGAAAAGGTAAGCATGAGAGTTAATTTAACAAATTCTATAAATATATTTTTATCTTTTCATTTCTCAAGTCCTTTGATAGATATAAATTAGATAAAATAATAATTATAATCATGTATTGTTTGACTTGTAACATATATAAACATAAGATGTACAGCAATATTAGAACAAAACATGGGGGAAGGAATAGACCTGTGTAGGAGTAAAGTTTCTGTATCTCACTAGAATTTGTTGTTGTAATGTGCCGTGGAGTCGGTTCCGACTCATACCGACCCTGTACAGGGTTTCCGAGGCTGTAAATCTTTTCGGGAGCAGAAAGCCTCATTTTTCTCCTGTGGAACAGCTGGTAGTTTCGAACTGCTGACCCTGAGGTATATTATGTTAGTATAAATCCCAAGTAGATTCTGGCAAGTGAAGAATGCTGTAAGCCCTGGAGAAATCATTAAGAAAATAACTTAAAAAAAATCATTAAAGGAATTAACATGTTATAGTATAGTATTCACTTTATGCAAAACAAAGCATCAGGATTAGAGGAAGATTCATTACAACCTGCGATATGCAAATGATACAATCTTGCTTGCTGGTAAATAAGAGGGCTTAAAATACTTACTGATGATAATCAAAGACTGTCAAAGACTGCATTTTGCTTGCATTCACAATAAACACTAACCGCAGCAGCAGTCAAGAAATCAAACGACACATTATATTAGGCAAATCTGTTGACCTTGTAAGACCTCTTTAAAGTTTCAAGAACAAAGATGTCAGTTTGAGGACTTAGGTGCTCCTGACCCAAGTTATGCTATTTTCAACAGCCTCATATACATATTTGGACAATGAATAAGGAAGAGTGTAAATGAACTGATGTATTTGAATTGGGGTGTTGGAGAAAAATACAGAAAGTACCATGAACTGCCAGAACAAACAAATCTTGTGTTGGCAGAAGTATAGTCAGAATGCTCCTTAGAAGCCAAGACTGAGAGAATTTGTCTTCTCATACTTTGGGGAAAAAAATGTTAGGAGGGACTAGTCTCTGGAGAAGGACATTATGCCTGGTAAAGTGGAAGGTCAGTGACAAAGAGGAAGACCCCCATGGACTGACACAGTGTGATAGCAGCAATGGGTTCAAACATAACAATTTTGAGGATGGGGCAGGACTGCGCATTGTTTTGTTTTGTTGTGCATAGGGTTGCTATGAGTCAGAACCAACTGGACGGCACGTGACAACAACAATAAATTCCTAGTTTGTGTGACAAGCCTGTTTCTTGCTTTGTTATTCTTACTTAGCAGAGAAAGAATCTTTAATATAGGGAAACATCTTGTGACATTTAGCCAGCCAGTCAAGAGCTTTGTAAACTTTTGAGAGTCCTTAGAAACTTCCGACAGCTGCATGGGCTCAGCCAGGTAGAGACCTTGCCAGTCTGGGATGGACTAGCAGCTGTGGGGACTGGTTCTTTCAGGTCTTTCTAAATGGTAAGGGACCTCCCCGCCCCCACCCCCCTCAACCCACACACACTGACTACCAAAAGCATGTTGACTTTAGTTTAGCTTCTCACATTACCAATGACTACTTACCTTTTTGTCTGTTTTGCAGGGTTTTTTTTCTTCTTCCTTTCCCCCCCCCCCCCCATCTAGAGACTTTTATTCAGGGTCAGGAAGAGGAAGGTGACCTCTGCCCCAGAGAGAAGGCAGGGGGCAG
Source organism: Chrysochloris asiatica (assembly GCF_000296735.1). Taxonomy (NCBI): domain Eukaryota; kingdom Metazoa; phylum Chordata; class Mammalia; order Afrosoricida; family Chrysochloridae; genus Chrysochloris; species Chrysochloris asiatica. The sequence goes on from NW_006408757.1 coordinate 1,145,041, forward strand.
AAGAAAAGGAAGAAGAGAAGGCAGAAAGAAGAGAGGGCAGAAAGAAGAAGAGTCTTCTTCCCTTAAAAGTATGGTTTAAATAGAAGTTATGTCTGTTTAGGTTTCTGCTTGTCTGAAACTTGGGTTTGAGGTTGCAAGCTTACAGATCTGGTTACAGATCCCTTTAGTACATGACTGGCCAACAGGATAGTATCCCTCAGTTGAGGCCAGTAAGATTCCTAAGACAAACCCCTTGTGTGTTACTTTAAGAAAAATACCTTAGAGGGACTACCCTCAAGCTGGCATATTGGGCAGACACATTGCTTGGACTTTATACAACAAAGATATGAGAACCAGCCTGCCAGCAGTTCCTTGAGAGAATGATGAGACTTTCTGCTCCCGCAGATTTAAGAGCCATGGCCTCGGGTGAGCTACTGGGTGAGTTACTGACCCGAGTAAACTTTGGAACTGGGTGAGCTACAGCCTCGAGTGAGCTACAGTCCTGGGTGAACTATAGCCCCGAGTTAGCTATAATCTGGGTGAGCTACACAGCTCAGTGAGCTAAGATGGCCCTGAGTGAGCTATGGACCCAGGTGAACTATGACCCGGGAGAAGCCCCATATCTAAACAAACAAAAAAAAAGAATAATGGAAGCAGATTCAAAACCTCATGACTCAAAATACAGACTCAATTCCAGTGAAGGGTTTGGGATAGGAATTGGGAAAGATGTGTGCCACTGTCATTTTGAAATTGTGAATTATATAATTATCCATAATATATATATATATATGAAATAATCTATGATGGTTATGGCAGGGGGTGAGTAGGGATGAGGGAAAATTGTTCATGGACTAGAGGGCAGACACATGCTGATATAGGTGACAGGGTAGACAAGAAGGAGGTTAGCAGAGGAAAGATGATGATAGCAGGAAACACAAGGAGGAATTTGGAATAGAGGTAAATGCTATCTGTTGGTACATGGAAGAGACAAAACATGTCATGAAGCAAAGTATATGATTCGTTCAATGTAAAATGGATGTCTATATACCTTTACTGAATTTATAACAAAAAGTAAAAACAAAAACAAAAACAAAAACAAAAGAAAGATACTGTACAGAAGAGAAAACTCAAGATGATAGGTTTGGCCACAGTATGATCTGGCATATAGACTCATTTAGGTTCTGGTTCTAAATGGTTGAAGCTCAGAAGTGATCTGGTTTTATTCTGTTTTTCTTCTAATTTTAACTTAGGTTTCATTGAGTGTGTGTTTGTGTGTGTGTGTGTCAGCTACGAATGGCAAATCGGACAAGCTTCTTTAATGCATCCTATTTAGTTATGATCCTAAGGGATAAAACAAAATAAAGTTCCCTCTAATTTCTAATATTGTGGCTACAATATCAATTAGGTTAATAATACCAAAAAAACTAGCACTAGAACCCAGTTCTTTGGAATAGAAGGATAACGAACATCTCATTGAATCAAGTTTCTGTTCCCAGACCACAGTGCTTGGGGGTGGGGAGGGGGAGGGGAATGAAAGCTTGATAAGAATGTGTTAAACTCTGGAAGACATTAGAATTAGAATAGTTTTTTTTTTTTTTTTAAGGAGAATCCTGGCAATCCAGCTGCACAAATCCCTCACACAAATGACTTTTACATTTCCTGACAGTATTGAGCCAGTGAATACTATCTTGCAGGTTCCAGAGAGTTTGAAACTGCCAAATGAACTTGTCCATGCTTTCTTTTTTTTCTCCTTATTCAATTAAAAAAACCCTTTTTATTGTGAATTGAGTGAAGGTTTACTGAGCAGATCATCAGTTTTACATTCAACAAATCACATCATTTCATTTCAATGATTGGAATCTCCTTCACTGTAATGTCAGTTATGCCAGTAATGTCAGTTATGCCATTTCCTCCCTATGATTCTTGTTTTTAGTCAACCTTCTTTTCCAACCCTTCTAAATTTTGTCCTTAGGTAAATGCTGATCTTTTTATCTTGATCTGCATATCTCTCAGGGGTGGCCACCCCAATATCTTCTACTTGTCTTGTGGTAGAGCCACAAGGGTGAGTTCAGACCTGAGGGAGGACCAAAGTCCTGGGTTCCTCCAGTTTCTTTCTGACTAGTAAACTTGATCTTTTTTTTCATAATTGTGTGTTTTGTTCCATATTTTCTCCCATTCTGTTTGAGACTTTCTAATGTGACTCCTATTTGAACAGTTATTAGTGGTATTTGGGAATCATCTAGTTCTTCTGGTCTCAGGGCCATGGAGACTGATCAAATTAATTGATTCTAAGCATACTCAATTTTTATCACACTTCTTTTCTCCACATGGGAAAGAGATCAATAGTTGCACCTTAGATAGCTGCTCATGAGCTTTCTTTCCTTCTTCTTCTTCTTCTTCTTTTTTTTTTTTAAAGCTTTTATTGTGAACTGAATGATAATTTACATGGGAGAAGATTGGTTTTGCACTCAACCTATTGTATTTTGTTTCATTGTAATGATTACAATCCCCTCCATGCATCATCATTTAACAGTATTTGCTTCTATTCCCTCTTTTGTTGTTGTTTTTTGATGTGCACAAAAACATGCAGGAATATATAATCGTTTACACCAAAAGGCACATTCTGCAAACCAGCCTCCTAGCTGCCAGCACACAGCCTTTCTCTTTCCGTGAGTCTAGAGTCCTCAGCTGCTCCATCTCTCCATGCCATCACTTCTGCCTCCATCTCTGGTGTTGATGCTTCTCTGGTTAGGATCCCATGTTCCTCTCATACTCTTCTCTCTTGATGTCCTAGAGTCCTCTTTTCCTGAAATGTAAGATTAACTACTCCCCTCTTTCTGTTACACAACTTATACTTTACAGCTGTGACTACTGCAATTAGTCATGATAACAAATTACTCACCATTGAATCAAATGAATCCTATCTCCAGCTCCTCCAGACCCATCTAGACAAGATGAAAACTATACAGTGTAGATTCTACTTTTCCCCGCACTCTCTGAAACTAAACTCCCTCTTGAAAACTTGTAAGTTAGACACTTCCTGCCTTTATAGTCCCTATAAACCCTGTGTACTGAGGAGATAGGCTTGATCCTTGATGTGAAGACTCACTTCTCGGTTGGTATTTTGAACTACTACATCCATAAGTATGTAGTAAATTAATCAAATTGCAGCAATTTACACTTGCTTCCTTTATCAAATTTCTTTATCTTCCTCTAGTTGAGTTCTGATTATCCAACCATTGAAGTTAGGTCACATGGGTACTGTCTGCAAGTTTGGGCATTCTTGTGTGCCTCCCCTCACTTCATATCAGCTGGACACTTCACTCTCAGCTCTAGGCCTCTGTGTCTAGGTCAGTGTCCATGGGCTCAGGAGTTCCCAAGTCTCCCCAAACTTCAGACCAACCAGCCCCTTCTCATCTCTCTCATCTCAAGGTCACCAGGAGTCTATGGAATGTGGTCCAACTCAGCCCATATCTTCAGTACTGCTTTTCCCCCACTTCCACTGACATGTAGACCAACACAGTTATCAGTGAGCTTACATGCCTGTGCGTGTGTTCCCTTTGAGTTTCAGTCTTGGAGGATGTTTGTCCTGAAGGGATTTGATTGCTTGCCTTGATGTCTTCCCATTGAACTGCTTGATTTTTCTTATTATAGCCAAAGAGACTGCAATTTTGTTTTTGTTTATTTTTCCGGCTGGTCTTTCTTTCAGGATGTATCTTCTGCTCTTCTAGCTATTCCGGGCTGGTCTGCATGTCCTTTCAAGTGGGAATGTCCCGCTTCAGAAGTTTCTGGATGGGGCTCAGGAGTCCACCTAAGGTCCTATACACTACAAAGGTTCCGCAAGAAATCTATTTCATTGGGAAAGTTCTAGAACTCCTTTCAGGTAATCCAATAAGTTATAGGCTGAAGATGGGCTTAGAAGCTTTCTGTAATCATGTTTCCCAATATCCTTTCTATCTCACTCAAGTGTCTGTTTTGCAATAGTAGGTAAGGGAAACCAATATCTGTAAGTCAGTCAAGCATCTTAACATTATTTCCCTTCTCTTACTCATTCAGACTATGCCTCAATTCCTATATCAGAGTCAGCACTGCTTTTGCTGTGTGCCAAAGGTTTTGTTATGTTGTGTTTTCATTCTCATTGTTTCTAGAAAATTTAAAAATTTACCTTTTATTTGTTCTACTACCCAGTAACTTTAAAGCAGTGTATTTGACTTTATATCCTTTCTCTTCCTAGTATTGATTTCTAATTTTATAGCGTTGTGATATGAGAAGATGCTTTGTAGTATTTTGATATTATTAAATTTATGGAGGCTTGTTTTGCGACCTTATACATGGTCTATTCTGGAAAATGTTCCATGTGCACTGGAAAAGAATGCATGTTGTGCTGTTGTTGAGTTGAGTGCTCTGTATACATCTTTGAGGTCAAGTTGGTTGATTGTGTTGTTTAGTTCCTCTGTCTTTGTCGAGTTTCTTTCTGGTTGTTCTATCTTTTTTTGGAAAGCGGTGTGTTAAAATCTCCCACTATTAGGGTAGATTAGTCTATTTTTTTCCCTTCAATTCCATTAGGGTTTGCTTTATATATTTTGGGGGTTTTTTGGGAACATAGATATTTATTATGGTTATGTCTTCTTGTTCAATTGACCCTTTAATCATGAGATAATGTCCTCCTTTGTCTCTTATGCTGGTTTTTGTCTTAAATTTTATTTTATCAGTGATTAGTGTTGCCACTCCTGCTCATTTTTTTTTTTTTACTGCAATTAGGTTGGTATATTTTATTCATCCTTTTATTTTTAATGTGTTTTTGTCTTTGTATGTAAGATGGGTCTCTTGTAGACAGCATATTGAAGGATCCTGTTTTCTTATCCAATCTGCCAGTCTGTGTCTCTTGACTAGTATGTTTAATCTGTTGACATTCAGTGTAATTATCAATAGGTATGAATTAATTGCTGTCATTTTGTTTTGTGTGCTGCTGGTTTCTTTGTGCTGCATGCGTTCTTGTGCTAAGCTCTTTTTTTGTTGTTTTGTTTCTTGTCAATTTCTTCATAGTTTTAAAGTTTCCATGTTCTTCTTGGTTTTCTTTTCTTGATATGTTGTGAAGTATTAATTTTCTTTGAGGTTACCCCATATTCTATTAACTGTTGCCTCCTTTTAAGAAATATGTTTTATTCTGAAATCTACCTGACCTTCTCACCACCTAGATCTCTGTTCCTATATTTTTTCCTTTCACACTGTAGTTGTTTTGATCATAGACTGACCTCCCAGATATTCTGATTTCGTTTTTGTAGTTTTTTTCTGCTCTGGACTCTTTCGGTTCTGGGTGGTGTTTCCACATATGTCAATCTTTGATTGTTGTCTGTTCTTGTTGATTCTCAGGCCAAAGAACTCCCTTTGTGATGTGATGTGAAGCTCTGGGTTGCCTTTTACAAAGTCCCTTAACTTCTGTTTGTCCTGCAATGCTTTGATTACACCATCATATTTGATTGATAGCTTTTCTGGGTAAATGATTCTTGGTTGGTAGTTTTTTTCTTTCAGGGTTTTGTATTTGTCTCCCCACTGCCTTTTTGCCAGTATGGTCTCTTCTGAGAATTCAGAGCTTAATATTATTTGCTTACCTTTGTAGGTAACACGTCTCTTTTCCCTAGCTACTTTCAGGATTCTCTCCTTGTCTTTGATTTTGGAGAATTTGATTATGATTTTCTTTTGGGGTCTATCCTTCCTGGGCTTTGTTCAGCTTCTTGGATGCTTATCTTCTCCTCTTTCAGGATGTTAGAGAATTTTTCTTCCAGCAGCTCTTAAACTATCTCCTCTGTGGTTTTCTGTGACTCTTCCTGTACTGGGGCTCTTAAAACCTGTAGGTTATTCCTGTTCATGTTGTTCTATATTAATCTTAGACTTTCTTAAGAATTTCTCTCTCTCTCTCTCTCTTTTTTTTTAGCAGTACTGAGCAGTACTGTATCTTAGCAGTACTGAGATATTTGTCTTCAAGCTTGCTTATTCTGACTTCCATCCCTTTATTTCTACTCCTTTGCCCTTACAGTGTATTGTCCATTTCTGATATTTTACTATTAATCATCTGGACTTCTTTTTGCAGGTTTTGAATTGTTTCCAATGTTATTTCTATCTTATTTGACTATTCTTGTAGCATTCTTCTGACTTCTTCCTTATTTTCCTCAACCTGTCTGTAGAACATTTGGATGCAGCTCAATATCATTCTCCTGAATTCCTTATCAGGCAGTTCAAAAGCCTGCACACCTTTCAATAGAAAGTTTAAGTCTATCTCTAGTTCATTTGTTTGAGCTACTCTGTCTTGTTTCTATACATGAGCAGAAATGTTCTGTTGCTTTTTGGGCATTATGGCACTGTTGTATTATCAGTAATTAGATTAATGTTTGTTGGTGTATTCTTAAGTTCTCTGTTTGCCTCTTGGTAGATGTGACCAGGAGATGGGCTTATCTGTTTACTTCTCTTACTACGCAACTCAGCAGGTATTGGTTATTTATGCTGTTATGGTGTGTAGGAGCTGGTATTGACTCTTGCCCAGGTGGTGGGATTTTATACGGTGTGATTGTAGCTTAGCTGTATGATGGCAATTGCTGTCTCTTGTTGGGTAAGGCAAGGAGAAAAAGAGCTCCCCCTCCAAATAAAAGGGGGACCAAAAAAATCAGATTGGGCACTTAAGTTCATTATTGCCAAACACAAAGCTAAAACAAAAACTGTAGCACAATACGAGTAAGTCTTTGTTGTTGCTAGGTGCCATTGAGTCGATGCCGGCTTACAGCAGAACAAAACACTGTCCGATCCTGGGCCAACCTCACTATTGTTGCCACGTTAGAGCCCATTGATGCTGTCACTTGGTCAATCCATCTCACTGGGGGTCTTCCTCTTTTTCTCTGACCCTCCACCTTACTAAACATGATATCCTTCTCCAGCGACTGGTCCCTCCTGAAAATATATCCAAAGTATGAGAGAAGAAGTTTGGCCA